>NC_065447.1:187256793-187856793 GCF_917563875.1 Diabrotica virgifera virgifera | reverse complement strand
ACATATAAGCGATTAAAAATTGAAAAATTGCGAAATCGGCCATTTTTAACGCTCAAAAACTATGTGAAAAACTGAAAATTTGAATGTTGCCAAGGTAGGTAGATATTCTTTAAACATCGATTGATGAAATCCCGAAGAGTTTTTTGCAATATAATATTCAAAACTTCTTTGTTTTTAATTTCTAATCACGCGTGCGCGACACTATTTTCCACCGTTGCATGTGTATACAGTATGGTGCAAATGAAAGGAATAAATTCGTTATTTCGTAAACCGGCTACTTTAAGAAAAAAACCCGAAACAGGTCGATTTTTATTTTTAAGTTATGATATTGTGGCATGTATGGTATACTAGTGACGTCATCCGTCTGGGCGTGATGACGTAATCGATTATTTTTTTAAATCAGAATAGGGGTCGTGTGGTAGCTCATTTGAAAGGTTCTTCAATTCTCTATTCAGTAATGTAAACATTTACATAATTATTTATACAGTGTGTCCAAAAAAATTTTATTAAATTAAATTATTTGACAAAAAATAATTAGAAGGATAACCTGTATAAATAATTATATAAATGTTTATATTACTAAATAGAGAATTGAAGAACCTTTCAAATGAGCTAGCACACGACCCCTATTCTCATTTAAAAAAAATCATCGATTACGTCATCACGGCCAGATGGATGACGTCACTAGTATGTCATATATGCCATAATATCGTAACTTAAAAATACAAATAGACCTGTTTCGGGATTTTTCCTTAAAGTCGCCGGTTTACGAAATAACGAATTTATTCCTTTTATTTGCACCATACTGTCGGTGGAAAATAATGTCGCGCACGCTTGATTATCAATTAGAAAACAAAGGAGTTTTGAATATTGTATTGCAAAAAACTCTTCGAGATTTCATGAATCGATGTTTAAAGAATATGTACTTACTTTGGCGACATTCAAATTTTAACTTTTTCACATAGTTTTTGAGGGTTAAAAATGGCTGATTTCGCCATTTTTCAATTTTTAATCACTTATATGTCAAAAACTATCATTCTTAGAGAAAAATCACTAAAGACCTTTTCTGTTTGGAATGATCCAAAAAACCAAAAAAAACTTTGTTCCATGCAAAAAACATAATTTTAGGAAAAAAACAAAAAAAAACGTTTAAAAAATTTTTGACAACCTTTTGGTCCTGGCAACATGCAAATTTGTTAAAAGGAGTCCTTTTTGCGTAAGATTATGCAAAAAATCCGAATTAGAATATTTTTCCTACCGGATGCGCAGTGGCTTTCTGGACTAAATAGAAAGAATACCAAAATTAAAAAAAAAAGATATGACTTTGTCAGGATTTGAACAGGGGACCTCTCGATCCCTAGGCGAATGCTCTACCGATCAGCTACCACCGCTTTAGTATTCAGACGATCATTTCTCGGACATAATTACAATCACGGTACATTAATTGAAAATAAACATTTTTAATAATACTTATAAGGAGGAAGACAAATCCACAGACATAAAAATTATTATAAATATCTATACTTATATAACTTTTACTAAAAACACTAATAATATATTCTTTTCACGCACACCTTATTTGTGCTACATAACTTAAAAAATGTAGTGACTAATACCATACTGTCGATGTGCGCATGCGCCAGCGAATGTAATAATTCACCCTCGTGCCAAAAGAGGTATAACTTCAAAAAAGAGTCAATATTATAAAAACAATTATTTTTTAAATCAAAATGTCAATTTTAAAGATAAAAAAGGTTTGTGACGCCGGGAATCGAACCCGACTCGCCTAGGTGAAAGCCAGGAGCCAGGTATCCTAACCGCTAAGCCAATATGGATGTAAGTCACGGAGATAAATATTTGATATATAAATTGTAGGGTTTTTCCATCTACTTTCATATTTTATCTTTTCTTGCCTAAAAGCCCCGGTTTTGGGCCAGCTAACACATCATTTGTAAGCTTTGGAACACGTAACTAAATAAAAAAACAACCATGCTAAAATGCTCCGGTCAAATTTGACACTACCTTCCGGCTTTTACGTGGCACAAAAATGAATTCTCATTTTGATGTAAACCAAAAAAAATGCCCTATTTTACCTACCCCGTCCTACAGCTGACTTATGGGTGGTCAAAAGTCACAAACTACACCAGTTCTAAATCGGCCCCGGCTCACTCTTTAAACATAGAAAAAACATCAGATCGGTGTAAATTTTCCTCACACATACAAATATATGCACACACATTTTGCCCTTTTTCAATAGAAACTAGAAAAAATTTCTGAGCTCGGTAACTTTTGAATGCTAAGTATAACTAATTTTCAAAATTAAACATGCGTTGAAAAGGTAATGATCAATTCTATCAGACACCGCAGAGATCAGACTTAATTTTTGAAATTTTTGGGAGTTTTAAGGACGAGAAAAGAAAATAGATCCCAAATGGGGAGGGCTGTAAAACCCACACCCTGAGAACAAAATGGATGGTTGACATATGGATTGACGGAACGTTTAATAAAATTTTAGATGGGATTTGTAGTAAAATAAAACTAATGATTATTCAAATCAAAGGGATAATTAAAGTGTTTTTGGCGGAATTTAAGATATAATTGGAATATTTATAACAAGAAACGAATAATAATAATTTAGAATAACAAACTACCGGTCGAATATGTGTAATAGGGGAGTGCATATAGATTTTTACTTCGGAAAAAATCAAACAAGGTAAAACTTTTTGTAATTTCATTAAGAAATATTTAATAAACAACATATCAAAAACTTCTACTCGAGAAGTGGGTGCTTCATTTTTTATTAAACAAATGAACTACGAAGTTTGATGTTTTTTTAAATAACTCCGAAAATATAAATTTTAGAACAAAACTGACTTGACCATTGAAAAATTCAGAAAATTTTACAAAAAAAACCTTATATAAAGAATTTTCTAAAATTAAATCTGTATCTTCTATAATTTTTTATTTATAACGCTAAAGTCACCCTTCTCACAAACATTGGCGCCCTGTAAACTAGCGTACGGCGAAGTGCACGGTTGAGTTATTTTAATGTAATTCTTCAACTAGTGGATCAATTGAAATTTTACAAATTTATCCTAAAAGAAGAATATTTAAGCTACCTTACGGTTATAATAAAAAGAAATAAAATTTATGGGCATAAGTACAATGGGGACGGAAAATGAGCCTTACATGAATTTTGTTTAAAAATTATTTAAAAATGTGTAACTAATACAATTTTCCTTATAAAACCCTAAATTTTGCACAACTTAGCTTTCAAGCATTGTACTAAATGACGTTTCATTCAAAAAAAATCTCAAAAATTTAAATCAAATGATATGACATCTTAAAAAATGTAATTTTTGAAAAATTCGTAGTTATATAGAATTACCACCATTTTAAGTCGGTATTACTCAAGTTTGAACAGATATATTACAGTTTTATAAGTGCTTTTTTAAAGATTAGGATGTAGTCTCTAAAATGCACTGAATTATTTTACTTTAGAAATAAAATAGACTATTTCTTTTTGATAAAATTTAGAAAGATAACAAAAATGTAATACAAAAACCGAAAATTACCAGCTAAAAAAATGTTTATATAAAGCGATCAAAACTTTTTTTCTGTAAAATTTACCTAAAACACATTTAATAGTAAACTTCAACAATAATAATTGTTCAGCAAAAAAATTTTTTTTAGTTGTTATACAGTATGTCTGCGTAACTTGGAACTTATTGATAACTTTTTTATTATGAGCTTTACGAAAAAAAGTTATTCTTTATAAAATACTATGCATCGTGTATTATCTAAGATGCAATGATCAAATATCAAATTTAATTTTATATGAGGTATGTCAAAAAATATGAATTTCACTCAAGAGTAAAGTATCGTTAAATTTCACAATATCCAAAATTTTTATTAAGAAAAGTTATTTGGAATAAAAAAAAAATTGTTTTAGTGTTCAATTACCTCCTTCTAATTAAAATATTGTGAATAGTAAAGGCACTTAACTCTTAAGAAAAATTCATATTTTTTACATACCTCGTATAAAATTAAAAAGTTTAATATTTGATGGTTGTATCTTAGATTCTAGACTAGGGAGAGCGTTTTATGAAGAATAACTTTTTTTCGTAAAAGTGATAATAAAATAGTTATCATAATTGTAATAAAATGATGATGAGTATCCGTAATTTGAGAAAAAATTGAAAACAATTTTTCGATTAGAATAATGTAATTGTGTATTTAAACATATTTTTTAATTTCAAACAACTTTTCATAATAGCATTTTTTGATATTCTGAAATATAAAGGTACTTTATTCTTTAAAGAAATTCATATTTATGACATAACTCGTATAAAATTGATAAAATTTGATATCTGATGGTTGAGTTTTAGATTTTTGACTATCCAGAGAATTTTATGAAGACTAACTTTTTTTCGTAAAATTGATAATAAAAAAGTTTTCCATGTGGTTCCTAGCTGCGCAGACATACTGTATAAGAGCTGATGTATAAGAATTTTCAAATTGCAATGCCATATTCGGATTCAGTATAATCAAAAACAAAATAGAAACATATTTGATCAAAGTAAAATGATCAATTTTACGATATTTTTAAAATTATTAATACAAAAAAATTGATATTGTTTAAACAATTAATAAACAATTAGCGGACAAATCCGCGACTAGAACTTTTTACTTTAACATGTATATAAACTAACAAAAAAGGTTTAGAAAAATATAAGCTTGTTTGAATTTTTCCGAAACAATGCATATTTTCAGTAGTAATTGCACAAGAGCTCTGAAATTATTGAATTTTTCCCGAGTGACACTTTGACAGTTTAAATTATGTCAAAGTGTCACGAGAGCAAAAATTCTATATTAATTTCAGAGGTCGAGTGCAATTTGTTGCGATTATTTCATGAATAAAACTGTTCAAAACAGTTCAGTGACATTAATTGTCATTAATGTCACTGAATGTATTTTTTCGTAGCAACGAAGGGAATCTGACATAATATACTTAACGACGGGAGATTATCAAAAATTATCGATTTAATTCAGATTTCTGTAGCTTTCTATTGGTCAGAATCTCCTATGAATGAAATAATCGTTCTAATTGCACTCCCCTATAAGGCGTATATTAAAACACATACACAGAATAATAATTGAAATACGTGAATTAAAACTAGCTGGATTATTGAATCGTTACAACTGTTCATAATGTTACATAATAATATTATGGATAAAATAAATTTAGTTACAAATATGTAAACCAAATATCAAATGACAAAGTACCTACTTTATACTTGTTAGCTCGACGGATTATAATGTAATTACTTTACAAAATATTATTTCATTAATACTAGCTGTTAAAATAAAAGCTACAAAGCGATTTCAACTGATTGGATTAAAATACTAAATGGGTAGTATGTTTAACCTATCGTATTGTATATGACACTTTGAAAACTTTATATAGCTGTACCTCAGGGCTAAACTGTATTAACTCAAAAAATTTTACAGGAGAGCAGTTTAAAACAAAATTTGTTATACAGTGCGGTGGAATAAGTGTTGCCCCCCTGTTAACTTGTTTATTTTAAGAATATAAGCAAACGCTCAGACAGGTCGATTTTTAAACTAATTATAGTATATCATAGCATCAACGCTTCGAACTTTACGCGATCCCTCTTCAGGTGACAGGCATAACTTTGATTTTTTTAAATGGTAAAGTACATCATGTGACACCTCATTTAACAGCTTTTAAAATACTGATTTCAAAAATGTATAGTACTTTAATCCTTTTTAAGATCGCAGGTCCAAAATTTCGGTCGAACTCTTTTTAAACGCATTAATTTTTTTCGAATTCTGAGAAAACTAATAGGTATTTTTGAAAAATTTAAAGGCAGACTGAAAGATTAGATTATTACCAAGGGCTGACAGTCCCTTAGAATAAACAAAAAGTTTCTTTTGAATGATATATTTGAAATTAAAAATCACACTAAATTTTCTCTTTTTTCCACCACTGTGACTTATTAATATGAACATTATAGGAGTTCTCAGGGACTTTGGACCATCGAGAATACTGTAATATTTCATTTTGCGTTTAAATTTTTCAAAAATATTTATTAGTTTTTTCAGGATTCGAAAAAAAAATGATTACATTTAGAAAGAATTCGACCGAAATTTTGCGCCTACGCTCTCAAAAAGGATTAAAGTATTATACATTTTTGAACTCAGTATTTTAAGAGCTTTTAAATGAGGTGTCACATGATGCACTTTCCCATTTAAAAAAATCAAAGTTATGGCTGTCACCTGAAGAGGGATCACGTAAAGTTCGAAACGTTGATGCTATAATATACTATGGTTAGTTTAAAAACGACCTGTCCGAGCGTTTTGCTTATATTCTTAAAATAAACAAGTTAACAGGGGGGCAATAATTATATTCCACCGCACTGTATAATGTTTGTAATATAAAGAGTAAATTTTAAATACAATTTTTATTTCTTTTTCTTCAAATATGTGATAAACACTATTTGCTAAGTATAAATAATGATACTATATATTACTGTATTTGTTATTTTTATATCTCTTTAATTTTTTGAAAAAATATGGAGTTAATACTGTTTGGCATGAAAACAATTACCATGTTCGGGAGATAATATAATAGTAAGTTGACACACATGAATAAATAATCTGGAGATAATACGATCCATGAAACGAAATGTAGTCAAGAACACAAACTTCTTTTTTTAATTAAATTCAAAAAACCATATCTATAAAACATAATGAGTAAACAAAACTAACGAAAAAAGAAACTCAAAGGATCATGAGTGTTGTTCACTTACATTGGAAAAATTTTATAAATCCTCATCTACTTTATCGGAGTCGGATAATATTTTATAAAAATTATGAAACTCCTTTGGGTTTTCGTGAATCCCAGGCAGGGCCACAGGAAACACAACAAGCCTAGGATTTTTTTTAAGATCAATAGATTGGAATGTTTCCGAAATAAAATTAGTTTTGAAAAAAGTAATCCTTAATTATCGCTGTATACATCATAGTGGACAACATCTGACATACTACGAAAGTTTGTATTCTGCTGAGTTTTTTTCCTTATTAATAAAAGGTAAACAGTTGGAAGAGTTGTTGTTGTAAAGAGTCTTGAATCCTTGAAGTCATTTAGTTTTATTTTTATATTTATTTTCCACAGATTTATTTTACTGACTACCAGTAGCACACCGCGGTTTTACATCGTTCCATGGAGATAAAACTTCTTACATGTGCAAGTGATATTAACTCCACTAATACTACTGGGTATTAACTGGCTATTAAGTATAAACGACTGTTTAGCTCGGAACTACGGAGGGACTTAATACACTTTAACGTTGCTTATGTTTGGAACCACATTAAAAAGGATTTAATATCGTATCGCATATGAAAAATGTTACGTAGAAAGGGAAATAATACAATTTTTCAAAAAAAATGGAGTTAATACAGTTTAGCTCAGAGGTAGGTACATATTAAGGGAGTCAATATAGAACGAAAACATGCATTGTTTCGGAATAATTCAAACAAGCTTATATTTTTCTAAAACTTTTTTTGTTAGTTTATACACATGTTAACGTAAAAAGTTCCGCTCACAGATTTTGCCACTAATTGTTTATTAATTGTTTAAACAATAACAGTTATCGTTTTGTATAAATAATTTTAAAAATATCGTTGAATTTATCATTTTACATTGATCAAATATGTTTCTGCTTTGTTTTTAATTGTGCTGAATCCGAATATGCATTACAATTTGAAAATTTATATACAGAAGCTCTTATACAGTGTGTCTGCGTATCTAGCAACCATATGGGAAACTTTTTTATTATCAATTTTACGAAAAAAAGTTATTCTTCATAAAAAGCTCTGAATAGTCTAACATCTAAAATTCAACCATCAGATATCAAATTTTATCAATTTTATACGAAGTATGTCAAAAACATGAATCTCGTTAAAGAGTAAAGTACCTTTCTATTCCATAATATCAAAAAGTGTTATATGAAAAGTTACTTGTAATTAAAAACTATGTTTTAAATAACATTACGTCCTTCCAATGGAAAAAAATGTTACAATATTTATGATAACTATTTTATTATCAATTTTACGAAAAAAAGTTATTTTTCGCAACATACTCTACCTGGTCTAAAATTTAAGATTTACCCATACGATATCAAACTTTTTTAATTTTATACGAGGTACCTATGTAAAAAAATATGAATTTCTCTTAACAGTTAAGTGCCTTTACAGTTCACAATATTTCAATTAGAAGAATGTAATTAAAAATTAAAACATAGTTTTTAATTCCAAACAACTTTTCTTAATAACAATTTTCGATATTTTGAAATATGAAGGTACTTTACTTTTGAGTGAAATTCATATATTTTGATATACCTCGTATACAATTAATAAAATTTGATATTTGATCTTAGCTGCATCTTAGACTATATACGATGCAAAATGCAAAATATTTGACAAAGAATAACTTTTTTTCGTAAAACTGAGAATAAAAAAGTTATCAATAGGTTCCAAGTTACGCAGACATAATGTATAAGAGCTAAAAAAAATTTTTTTTGTTGAACATTTATTATCGTTGAAGATTATTAAATGTATTTTAGGTAAGTTTTACAAAAAAAAGTTTTGATCACTTTGTATAAACATTTTTTAACTGGTAATTTTCGGGTTTTGTATTACATTCTGGTCATCTTTCTTAATTTTCTCAAAAAGAAATTGTATATTGCATATCCAAAGTAAAATAATCCATCGCATTTGAAAGATTACATCCCAGGGTTTAAAAAAGCACCTACAAAATTGTAATAAATTTGTTAAAACTTGAGTAATACCGTTTTAAATTGGTGGTAATTCTGTAAAACTACGAAGTTTTCAAAAATTACATATTTTGAGACGTCGCGTCGTATCATTTGAATTAAATTTTTGAGATGATTTTTTTTTTGATAAAACATCGTTTAGAAAGATGTTTGAAAGGCATGTTCTGCAAATTTGAGAGTTTTATAAGTAAAATTGTATTAGTTACACATTTTTAAATAATTTTTAAACACAATTCTATTCTATTTCGTTTTATTATAACCATAAGATAGATTAATTGTTTTTCTTTCATGTTCAATTAGTAAAATTTCATTTTATCCATTAGTTAAAGATTAACATTAAAATAACTCAAACGTGCACTTCGCCGAACGCTAGTTTTGGACGGGATTCTGCAGAAAGGGTCCAACCCACACTTTGTTAAAACTGAGATATTAGCCTAAAACTTTACGATCAAATTTAAAATTCTGTATTAAAAATAATTATGGTTTAACATTAGCATCGTTAATATTGTACCGATTCTAATGTTAAACCATAATTATGTTTAATATAGAATTTTAAATTTTATCGTAAAATTTTAGGCTAATATCTCAGTTTTAACAAAGTGTGGGTTGGATCCTATCTGCAGAATCCCTTCCATTTACAGTGCGCCAATGTTTGTGAGAAGGGTGACTTTGGCGTTATAAATAAAAAATTATAGAAGCTATAGATTTAATTTTAGAAAAATATTAAATATTAAATAAAAAAACTTAAATTCCCTAACTTGAGACGACACAACGCGAGGACAAACCAAGATAGAACTACAACAGTCAACTATGTGCAACCTGGAATAACATACGCACAAGCAACGCAAGCAGTTAACCAGCAAGCCTCCAACCAAACTACTACACAACATATACCAAATCAAACTAATAACCACACAGACATGTCAGAACTGAAAGACATGTTAAAAAAACTGACGGAACAAATGAGCACTATGCTCAACCTCCTGACCATGATTCTCAACCAGAAATGACTCAGTTACTAAAGCTAGTATTATGGAACGCCAATGGCTTAAGTCAACATGTAGAAGAATTAAAACTATTTATTAACACACAAAAAATTGACATAATGCTGATTACAGAAACTCATTTTACATCCAAAAACCACATCAATATTCCACGATTTACAACTTATCATACGCAACATCCCAACGAAAAAGCACATGGAGGCACTGCAATAATAGTTAGTAATAAACTAAAGCACTACGAAATACAAAAACATGAATGCGACTATCTACAGGCCACCAGCATTGTTGTGGAAGATCAACTAGGCCCACTAACAGTATCAGCTATATACTGTCCGCCAAAGCACAATAACAAAACGGAACAGTTTGAAAATTTCTTTAAAACATTAGGAAATAGATTTATAGCAGGAGGAGATTTTAATTCTAAGCATACTACCTGGGGATCCAGAATTATTACCACAAAAGGCAGAGAACTTCTTAAAGCTATAAATGCGACCAATGCAAATTACCTCACCACAAGGGAACCAACTTACTGGCCTACCGACAATGCAAAAATACCTGATCTACTCGACTTTTATATTGTTAAAGGAATTAATGTTAAATTGGCAAAAGTAGAATCTTGTTACGATCTACCCTCTGACCACTCTAGCGTAATCGCGACATGGTATGCACAAATAACAAACAGTACTAAACAACCATCACTATACAGTAACAAAACAGACTGGAGCATTTTCAAGACTAAACTAGATGAACTAATTGACATAAACATCCCATTGAAAACAGAAAGTGACATCTACGCAGCAGTAGAAAATCTTCAGAAATCTATACAAGAAGCTGCTTGGTATGCTACCCCTGACTGCTACCAAACAGAATTGAAAGAGAATTGCCCAACTGTAATAAAGGAAATGATTGCTAGAAAGAGAAAAATAAAGGAAGAGTGGCGAAGAAAAAGAACACATGAGAACAAGGCGAAATTAAATAAAATCACCAAGGAAATTAAACTACAATTGCATAATATCAAAAATAACCAAATACAAGAATATCTTACAGGTTTATCAGCAAACGCAGATAGTGAATATACCCTTTGGAAGGCCACGAGAAAAATCAAACACCCGAAACAACAAATACCACCAATACGAAACCAAGAGGGAAACTGGTGTAGAAATAATAAGGAAAAAGCCGAAGCATTTGCAAATCACCTCACTAATGTATTCCAGCCACATCCCATGGAAGATGGTGACACAGAGGAAGAAATAAATGACTTCCTGGAATCGCCCTACCAGATGGATTTACCTATACAAAAAATCACCACTAAAGAAGTTAGAAATATGATCCAGCATGAAATCAGTCCAAAAAAAGCTCCAGGGTATGACCTGATCAACGGGAAAGTACTGCAGCAATTGACATGCAAAGGTCTGAAAATGATAACGCAAGTATTTAATGCAATATTTAGGCTAGGTTACTACCCAGAACAATGGAAAGTTGCTCAAATTATTCTTATACCTAAGCCAGGGAAAAATAAAACTCAGGTGACTTCATACAGACCAATAAGCCTGCTACCTGTTCTATCAAAAATTTTGGAAAAACTTCTCCTTAAACAATTATCCCCAGTTATAGAAGAAAGGAAACTAATTCCCCAACACCAATTTGGGTTCAGAACACAACACGGAACGATAGAACAGGTACATAGACTGGTAAAACACATCAGAAGTGATCTAGAAAATAAAAGGTATTGTTCTGCTGCATTCCTGGATATTGGTCAGGCCTTCGACAAGGTATGGCATGCTGGTATGCTCTTTAAACTAAAGAAAAACCTTCCTCATCCTTTTTATCAAATCCTAAAAAGCTATATTTCCAACCGGCATTTCCTAGTCAAGCAGGATAATGAATACACAAGCCTAAGACCAATAAAAGCCGGAGTACCACAAGGAAGTGTCTTGGGACCGATATTGTACTTGCTCTACACTGCTGACCTACCCACAAGTAACAAAACAACGTGTGCAACTTTTGCTGATGACACTGCTGTACTAGCCTCTCACCATGATCCAAATACAGCATCCAGAACCCTTCAGAAAGACCTTAATAATATACAAATATGGCTTAAAAAATGGAAGATAAAGGCGAATGAGAGTAAATCCATCCATGTAACCTTCACCATGAGAAGACAAACATGTCCATCTGTAACACTAAATGAAACTCAACTCCCACAAACCGATACTGTCAAGTACCTAGGAATCCATCTTGATAGGAGATTAACTTGGCAAAAACACATTTTTACAAAAAGAAAACAACTAGGAATAAAATTTCGAGAAATGTACTGGATCATCGGTCGTAAATCTCAACTATCACTTGAAAACAAACTGCTGATATATAAAACTATATTAAAACCAGTGTGGACCTATGGTATCCAACTTTGGGGGACAGCCAGTCAAACTAACCTAGAAATATTGCAGAGATTCCAGAACAAAGTCCTTAGAACAATGCTGAATGCCCCTTGGTACGTGCCGAACTATGTGATAGAGCAAGACCTCAATGTGCCATCCATAAAAACAGTAATAACGGAATATTACAAAAAATATTCCAAGAGACTAGAATCTCATCCAAATGAGTTAGCCAGCAACCTTACTGATGACCACAATGATGTACGACGCCTGAAGAGATTCAAAGTAGTGGATCTAGCAAGAAGATTCGAATAATCTGTGATAACTAAACTTATTTTAATTTGTTTTAATTTAATTTATGTAAAGAGGGTGATCACTGGATCTCCCTCTACAGGTCAAAATTTTCAATTTTTGTCAAATAATTTACCTATTGTTCGCAGTTGAGGACAGATTGTAAATATTACAACATTAAATAAAAAAAAAAAAAAAAAATATAAGGTTTTTTTTTTGTAATATTTCCCGAGTTTTTCAACGGGCAAGTCAATTTTTTTCTAAAATTTATATTTTCGGAGTTAATTAAAAAACATCTAATTTCGCAGTCGATTTCTTTAATAAAAAATGAAGCACCTACTTCTCGGATAGAACTTTTTGATATGTTGTTTATTAAACATTTCTTAATGAAATTACAAAAAGTTCTATTTAGTTTAATTTTCTCCGAAGTGAAAATCTATAAATATGCACTTCCCTAATATGCAAGTTGTTCTCCCTGTTAAATGTATGTTATGGTAGGGGAGCCCAAGCAGGGATTTTTGCAGTTACTCGAGCGCGTCAGATTATCATATGGGAGAAACCTGGTACCCTGCAGATGTACCTCTACCATATATTGGCTCTTAACACAGGGAGGTTCGTTAAGGGGGGCCCGAAAAAAATATCTAGGGTTAAAAATACTCGAAATTGTCAGATTAAGATAAGATAAGTTAAGTACATGCAAGAGAGTGTATATTTCAAGAATCTGGCGATTTGAGCATGGCATAAGGAAATGGGTGAGTCAAAAATTTTACAAAAAAAAGCGAATATTTCGCAAAATGAACGTCAGATCGAAAAACTAAAAAATACGTCTTCAATATTTTTCAAAAATCTATCGAATGGTAGTAAACATGACCCCTCACGGAGAGGGGTGGGGTAAATTTAAAATTTTAAATACAAACTCTGCGATATTTCGCAAAATGAACATCAGATCGAAAAACTGCAAAATACACTTTCAAAATGTTTTTGAAAAATCTATCGAATGGTACTAAACACGACCCACTACGGGGGTGGGGGGTTATTTTAAAATCTTAAATGGGACCCCCAAATTTTTACTGCAGATTTGGATTCTTTACGTAAAAATAAGCAACTTTTATTCGAGACATTTTTTCGAATTGTGGATAAATGGCGCTATAATCGGAAAAAACGATTGTTGGAAATGGAAAATTCAATTAAAAAATGACAAGCGCCCGTTGAAATGGAAAATTTTACTTAACTTTTTTTGATTTTAGGACCTAATAATCACAACCCAATTTGTCCTCATAACGCTCGAGTGACTGCAAATTTAGCATACTTTACTCCCCTACTATTATTAATTTTAGTATTTTCTGATATCAAAATAAATAAACAAAAGTACGGGATACTATTATAACTTTTACGTTTGCATGATTAACTTGTACTAAACTTTATTAACTTGAGAAACTAAATGTGGAGTCTCATAATCCAACATACAACTTTGATGCTATTTTGAGGACTAACATGCAAGTAAATACACAAATAAACTCAAAGAAATATACACAACGTATGTGGCGAGCCCATAATGAGAATAGTCGGTATCTCTTCCTGTCTCTCTAAGCATCATATTATAGAGGTAAACAGAGTATCTGCTTTTCCCCCAACCACAGACATAGTAATTGTATTAAGGTTTACACAACAATTCAGGTGTGTGACGGTCATAATGCTCTTCATTAGTCAAAAGAGACAGGAACTAAAGTTAGTTAAAAAGTAAAGTTAGTTCCTGCCTCTTGTGACTAACTATTCATAGATAGTGCTAGTTGCAACTTTAGAAATTATCAGTAGTAATTTCAAGGTGTAAGGATTGGAGGGAGCATCATTAATAACATAAGATTTGCAGATGATACCGCAATCATGGCAGAGAATGTAGACGATTTACAAAGTCTCCTAGATATCATTAACAGAGAAAGCAAAAAGACGGGAGTAACAATGAATATAAATAAAACCAAATTCATGGTGATCTCAAAAAACTCTGTTGACAACATACATCTGACATTGGAGGGTAAACCGATAGAAAGGGTCGAGAAGTAGAAATACCTAGGAGCAATTATAAACTTACAATTAGATCAAGATGAGGAGATAATGGTCAGAATAGAAATAGCTCGAAAATAATTTATAAAATTCAAGTCAATGTTTACAAATAAGAAATTGAGTATTTGTGGAATGCTATATTTGGTCGCAACTACTATATGGGGTAGAAGCTTGGACTCTAAAAGCACAATCCGTAAAAAAATCTTTAAAGAAAGAATTGGGAAGAAAGAAGAAATCTTGGCTGAGGAATATCAGAGATTGGACTAACCTCAGTGTTGAACAGATATTTCAGGTTGCAAAGACAGAGAAGCGTTTAAAAAAGTGATCGCCAACCCTCGTTAGAAGACGGCATAAGAACAAGAAGAATAATTACAAGAGATTTTAAAATTTATTGATTTGTATCCCGAGTGACACTTTTACAGTTTTAATTTCATGACCCGATGGGGAATAAACCTACGTAAGAGTGTCACGAAAGCAAAACAAATCAATAATTTTCAAGAGCTCAGGAGTAATTCGGTAAGATTATTTCATAAATAAAACTGTCTTTTTAAATCATTTTAACTAATATTGTATCCATATCTTCGCCTGAATATTTGCTAAACCTTTTTCTTGGTTTCAACAAATGAATTACTGGAGGGTTTTTTGAGGTCGCTAAACACGAATATGACACCAGAACCGACTACCGAAACACCTGGTTTTGAAGGTCAATGAAAGGCACTCCTGGAGTTTCGAGGGTTTTTGGTACTACATTAATGTAAACGGATTAGTTATAGGTTTTTGGGGTTGCTGAAAACGAATAGGTGATCAGCACAGACACAGAAGCACCTGGTGCCTAATATCTTCTGGAGTTTCAGAGGAATCAAATGGATTACTCTTGGGTTTTTAACTCCAGAAGATAACCTGTCTTAGGCACCAGATGCTCCTGTGTCTGTGATGATCATGTATTCGTGTTCAGCAACCCTAGAAACCTATAACTAATCCATTTGCATTAATGTAGTACCAAAGACCCTCGAAACTCCAGGGGGGCCTTTCATTGACCTTGGAAACCAGGTGCTCTGGGGGTCGGTTCTGGTGGCACATTCGTGTTTAGCGACCTCAAAAACCCTCCAGCAATTCTAGAAAACCATCTAAACTCTAGAAGATGACGTCCCTTGCAGTGGGTCTAGCCACCACGTCCTCTAGAGGTCAATTCTGATGGCATATTCGTGTTCAGCGATTCCAAAAACCCATGAGTAATCTGTTTATATCAAGTTAATGCCGAAACCCACAGAAACTCTAGAAGATGACGTCCGTTGAAAGTCAAGGTCAAAGTAAAGGTCGCCATTAGATAGCCAGGAAAAAATCCTAGACTACTAGTACTTTTCCTTGATCCAAACTTCTACATGTTGCCAGATAACCAGTAACTCAGAGAATTGGAATACCCAGTAAATCTTATAATTTTCCGAGTTTGTCCCTCTATATCTTGAAAATCCTTCATACGATTGAGTTGTGCCCATGAGAACTTTTTATCAGGATGCTTCAAATGGTATTTTCCCAAAGTATGAACGAAATTCACTGGGACCTAATTTCCATAAGGTTTGTGCGAGGTATTTATATCTTATTTTACCCCAATTGCTATTTGTAAATGTAGGGGCGGTTCTTACCCTGGCTTAGGGGTGAAAGTAAAATATTAGAAAATACCGAAAAAATTGCTGTGAAAATTCATATTGTTATAAAATATTTGAATTAATTTATCTTATTAATTCTTGATAAATAAATTGTTGCTCTTCTTGTAATGCTTGTCAAATTATACAGGGTGTCTCATTGGGAAACGAAAATACTTGAATGGTGAATAGAGATCACTGAGGCGGTTCTAGATATACAACATTTATTACCCAACCGATTTTTATAACCAATTTACAGGAAGGTTTTATCAACTATGATCATTTATTTCTGAATCCATTTCTTTCGAACCACCTTGTATATATTTTTATTTAATTTGATAATATGTCTCACTTGGAACCTAAACTAACCAAGTACTAATCACAAATGCAAAATCCAGGTTCGGATTAACAATAAATATAAATTGATTGTGACGTTGGAACAACACCCTATACATCAAAATTTTCAAAATCCGTTTTCATATTTAAAAAGAGCACAAAAAACTAAAATCAATGGTTTGCTTAATTGTTTTGTGCAGAAAATTATTTAATGACTTTTGTTTAGAAATTATGTCGAAATTTTTAAGGATTTACGGTTAAGGAGAACAAAAAATTGAAGCAAACCTGTAAACTACAAAGTTTTTTGTGATATTTTCAAATACCTACGTAAAACATATTTTGAAAACTTCAATATAACTTCAATATATGAGGCGATAAACTACCCCAGATAATTGAAATAATACTCGAGAATAATATTTCAATCAACTATGATAGCTATCGTCTACCCTAGACTAGCTCAATCTCCCAAGTTGTGAGTCCACCTTATCCTAATCAAAAACATGAACAATGAAAATGCAGAATGGAGCAAATAAAACAATAATATTTAACTAATCATGTTTATTTTTCATAAAAGACATAATTAAAGTATCAAAAAATAATTTACAAGACCTTGCCGAAACTTTACAGATCAGAGATTATACTTATCGATGGCACTTGGTATCTGTCTGCGGGTTCTTGGTGTCTTGCTGTTGTTCTGCAACGGGCTCTGGCGACGTGGATGTTCTGGCCACCAGGCCTACAGGTGTTGGTTGATGGTGTGGTGTCTATGGTAAATTACTGTAGCATCGCCGGCGATATTGGGGGCTCCAGGTTCAGGGAGTCGTCCCACGAGGTGAAGGGTTGTCCGGTGAAGATTCTTATTTGTCCAGAAAACCCAATTAAGAACGTCTGTTTGAAAAAGTGGCTATGAGGCCAGACATTGCCTTAAGTAGATTTTAGAATTAAAATAAAAAATATTCTTCATTTTGACAAAGAGAAGGTTCACTTGACATTGACAGAGTTGGTGAGTGGGGGGCTTAAAATTTGAAAGAGAAACGACAGTGCGAAGTCACTGTCATGAACCACAGAACGATTGAATAAGAATGTGAATTCTGAGATAGAACAAGAATGTTGAGATATGCCTATAAATACCGAAAGAGGGCGCCAACCAATTTTTAACGGGAAAAAAGGTAAAACAAATAGAAGAGGATTATTATTAAAGAAATATTAAAGAAAATAGAATAAAATAATTATTTGAAAATAAAATAGCAAAGATGTGACGTTTGTAACGTTACAAGGGTGTTGTTTTAAGATCACAATTACTTATTTTTTCTTTTTTTTTTTGGTAATCCGGAGCTGGATTATTCTTGTGAATAGTAAATGGGTGGTTCCAACGTAGTAAATAAACATTGAATATTTTTACAGTGAGTATTTTTTCAGTTGCATTTATAATTTATTATTAAAAGTTAATATGTAATACCTGCTTTTTAATATCAGAGTTTTAAAACATTTTTTCTACTCTCATACTTTAATATATCAATAATTATGATTTTACTACTAGGCTATTGATTATATTCAAAATAAGATAGCTAAAAGGAACTACAACGTTAACGGGGTTTTATTATTTTATATGGTCAATGGACATCTATATATGAAAAAACCGCGGAGTGCTACTATTTAAAGAGGTGCGTTTTTGAGAAATGGGTGAATTAGTCCCTGGGCACAGGTTACATTAGGGTGAGTTCTATGCACTTTTGGTACAAACAGATCTACATAAAAATTGTTCCTGGTTAAATTTCCTATCTAAATATCACTTTTTAAAGTCAATAATACCTTTTTTTACAAAAATATATTCAAAAGAAAAAGCACAAAGAAACCCAAAAGAAAGAAATTTTGTTTTTTGTCCCATAACTTTTGCCCACGAGGATATAGGTATAGACATTGCTTTACAGAAAAAAAACCTACATATTTCTTCTTTAAAATATTGTTTAGTAGAGGTATTTGAATTTATAGTTTTCGAAATATGATTTTTCAAAATTCTCCACTCACAGCAATTTTAGGCAATTTTCCTTGTTATTTCGCAAATATTGTTCTGTAACTTTTTTCTACGTAACTTTAGGTATACGCAATGGTACACGTAATAGGAAAATAAATCAATTACCTTTAAAATAAAATAATATTATTATATACATAATATATTATATAAAATATAATATTATATAATATATAATATAATATCATATTATATCATATATTATATATTATTAAATACATAATATAAAAAAAATATTATTTTTTACATTCTTTACGATTATTTTTGAATAAGATATTATTTTTCAAAATGTAATAAATACTTGCAACGATTTTTGATTTTAGGATTATTTTTGAAATTCCTCATTATATTTTTTTCTTGTACATGAATATACTATATAAGCCCTCAATAAAGAGCTTACTTTCTGTTCTTTAAAATGGTATATCATCTATAGTTAAATAATTAAAATCGAGTGATTCTTTGATATTTTTTACCTGTATTATTTAAAATTATTTCTTTTACAAAAATTACATAAACATTAGTCTTAGAAAACATCACTTTAGTTAAAATTATTTAAACGTTTACATTTAAAAAAATTTCAAAATCAAAGTCCATCTCTTCGTTAGCATTAGATTCAATTTCTTCCTATGACACCTCAGTTACCTTAGAGTTCCCACAATTAGTATCCATGCACATGCACCCATTGCAGAATACTGAACAACTAATTCCTATCTTCCTACAACCGCAGTTTTTTGTACATCCTTTGGTACATTTACATGCTATTTGTTCAAGCAAAGCTTGTGGTGCAGGAGCTTTGACAGCAAATATTGGAATTAATCCATATTTTGAAGTTTGCCCGGCCGAGTCAAGTGAATCCAAAGTATTACCTATAAAAAGTAAGATTCAATCATAACACACAATCACATAAAAAAGTTATAATGAGAAATTTAAAAAATAATCCTAAAATCAAAAATCGTTGCAAGTACTTATTACACTTTGAAAAAGCATATCTTATTTAAAAATAATCCTAGAATTTTTTATAGTACACCATTTTATATTAAACAGAATAAGCTTTCATTTTTATTATATAATATATACCTATACCTAAATGTAAAAAAAAGTTATAATGGGAAATTGAAAAAATAATCGTAAAAAATATAAAAACTCGTTAAAAGTATAAAATCTTGAAAAAGATAACCTCTTTAAAAAAAGTCGTACAACATTATACAGTAGAACATTTTAAAGGCAATTGATTTGTATTCCTCTTACATGTCCATTGCATATTGCATATGTTTAAAGTTACGTAGAAAAAAGTTACAGAACAATATTTGCGAAATAACAAGGAAAATTGCCCAAAATTGCTGTGAGTGGTGAACTTTGAAAAATCATATTTCGAAAACTTTGAAACCTAATGACCTCTACCAAACATCATTTTAAAGAGAAAATATTTAAGTTTTTTTTCTCTGAAGCAACGTGTACACCTATATCCCCGTGGACAAAAGTTATGGGACAAAAAACAAAATTTCTTTCTTTTGGGTTTCTTTATGCTTTTTCTTTTGAATATATTTTTGTAAGAAAAAGTATCTATGACTTTAAAAAGAAATATTTAGATAGGAAATTTAACCAGGAACAATTTTTATATAGACGTGTTTGTACCAACAGTGCATAGAATTCACCCTAATGTAACCTGTACCCAGGGACTAATTCACCCATTTCTCAAAAACGCACCCCTTTAAATGGTAGCACTCCGCGGTTTTTTCATATATAGAGATTCATTGACCATATGAAATAATAAAACCCCGTTAACGTTGTAGTTCCTTTCTATAGTACATAATCAATAGCCTATACCTGATACATATATTTTCATTATGATACATATTTTTAACCAATAGAATCGCGAGATGACATTTGCGACGAAGGTGGCACGTGCGCACTGACCAATGTCGAATCAAATACATACGCTTTGACAGTTCTCAATATGTAAACAAGCTAACTAATTTAAAAATTAAATATTTTTAAGAAAAGTCTGAGGACGATAGGGATATTAAAAACTTATCCTAAAATTCATTTTAATAATTGTAATATTGACAATATAAATGTATCAACAAGATACTTAATTTTACCTTATAACTACTTAATTTGTTTGCGTTAGAAAATTAATAAATTTGAATATATTTTCCTTTCATGTAAATGATAATAGAAAAAATCATATATACAACTTACATTTAATTATCATTATGAAGCTCGTATTCTATACAAAACTCGCCCCTACGCGGCTCGTTTCGCATCAGTCATACTCGCGTTATAATGACCGTCATTAAATGCTCGTTGCATAATATACTATTACTTTGCTTAATTTCAAAGTTAAAGTTATTAAATTTTGTGTATAAGAAATTGAAACGAACCTATAAAGTTAGTGTTTTGAGATCTTTTCAAATGTGTAAACAGATTTTGAAATTTTCGTTTTACGGGGTGCTGTTTCAAGTTTACAATGAATTTATGTTTTTTGTTAATCCGGACCTAGATTTTTATCGTGATTAGTATTTGGATGGTTAGGATTCTAGGTGAGACATACGTGCATCAAATATTAAAAAAATATACAAGATGGTTCTTAAGTTATGGATCCAGAAAGGAATCGGTAAAATCGATAAAACACCCTGTAACTCGGTTATAAAAATCAATGGGGCAATTAATTTAGTATATATCTAGAACAGCCTCATTGACCTCTATTCACCATTCAAGTATTTCCTTTTCCCCATTAAACACACTGTATAACTGGACAAAGACTTTGGTGCTAATATTCATTTCTCCATTGTAAAATAAATATACACCAAAAATATTGTGTGGCAACCTTTTACAATTTGATTGATCTAAATTACTGTCTAAACGAAACAAAACTAAACGTCCTAAAAATAAGTAGGTATATTTGAAACCCTTTAGAAATGACACTTCTCAACAAGATTGATGATCTAACGTGCTGCGAATGTTTTTAAGGTCATTTACTGGGATGAAGGTGTTTTGGAAACTCGATCCATTTCAGATGTATATAAGTATTTAACGACTTTATGAAGTATTTATTCTTTACATAGTGAGTTGATTTTACATCAAGACAGGTAATTTGGGGAAAATATGATGATGAAATCTTTAGATTGGCACTTCTCAACAAAATTGATGATCTAATGTGCAGCGAATATTTTAACTCTTAAACAGTGACATGCGATATGCCACACAGCATCGAAAATATATTTTGTTGTAAATCGTGTTTTGTAAAGCAAGCCGCACACCAAAGGAACATGAAACGAAAAACATGTTTCATGAAACTAAAACACTGCTAAACAAATCTCAAAGTCCGCCTACCAATGAAACGAGTGTGATTCATGCTCATGACACATTTTTATTTTCGGAGAGTTTCATAAATGGCCGGACGTATATTTGTTTAGCAGTGATTTATTTCCATGAAACGTAATTTACGTTTCATGTTTCTTTGATGTGCGGTCGGGCTTAGAGATTCCTATAGTTCGTCTCACGTTGAATTGACAGTATAAGAAAGATAGGCAATGCAGTTCTTATTGTTCGTCCGCTATAACTTTTCCCATGCGTCACGATTCGTTTTCAAACAAATTAAGTCAAAACATAAAGTGAAACGAACGTCGATGTATATACAGGGTGAGTCATGAGGAACTGTACATACTCCTACCTCGTATAGAGGCCCCTATGGGGAATAACAAATGACCATTAAAAAGTGTCTGCTCCCATTGTTTAATGTCGCATTTTGACAGAAAATTGTATTCGTCATAATTTTTGAACGGTCAGATCGATGTGTCTCTTATTTTGGTCAGTCGTTACACTATTACCACCTAATCAACTGATTTAGTCAAACTAGAAAAAAATGAGGTCCGGCTTTAAAAAATTAGTTCCTTTTGGTCTTAGAAAAAAATTCACCCTGTATACGCTTTTTGAAAACTCTAATATGAATTGTACAAATTAGACAAATAGGCAATTAAAATGGCATATTTATTTTTTTCCCCACACGATTACTTAATTTTTTATAAAAAAATCAAATTTGACTATATATTAAAAGTTTGGTAAAGTGAACCATAGATTTAAAAA
Organism: Diabrotica virgifera virgifera; assembly: GCF_917563875.1. Classification (NCBI taxonomy): domain Eukaryota; kingdom Metazoa; phylum Arthropoda; class Insecta; order Coleoptera; family Chrysomelidae; genus Diabrotica; species Diabrotica virgifera. The sequence continues at coordinate 187,834,101 of NC_065447.1, read as the reverse complement.
AATTAACTTTTATTACAAAAATTAATTTTTTTAACAAATATTTAATTTATGTTACCACTCAATCAACTGATTTATTTAAACTAGAAAATAATAAGGTCCGGCTTTAAAAAATTAGTTCGTCTTAGAAAAAATGTCACCCTGTATACGCTTTTTGAAAACTCTAATATGAATTTTACAAATTAGACAAATAGGCAGTTAAAATGGCATATTTATTTTTTTCCCCACACGATTACTTAATTTTTTATTAAAAAATCAATTTTGTCAAAATCGCAATTTTACCATAAAAATAAAAAAAAATTAAACAGCGTTTTTCTTAAAATTAAATGTTTTACCATTTTTTTTTATAAGACGTCTAGATCTAAAACTCCCCATAAACTTCTCTTTGGACTCTATAGTTTAACATAGACGTGATCAAATAGATAAATTTTAAATGTTTTCACTTAATTCTTGCGATTTAACTTTGAAATTCACGAATCTTTTTTTTAAATTCATAACTTTTACGAGAAGAAGACTGAAAGTCTACAACAATTTTCATAGTCTTCACAATGGTAAGAGATATGTGCTGTAAAAATTTCAGAAAAAAAATATTAAAATGGAACAGAGTTGTAGCGAGTTACCACGATTTCATTTTTTTTTTTTCATTTTTAGGTTAACATTCCGATTTTGACAAATTTGATTTTTTAATAAAAAATTAAGTAATCGTGTGGGGAAAAAATAAATATGCCATTTTAATTGCCTATTTGTCTAATTTGTAAAATTCATATTAGAGTTTTCAAAAAACGTATAAAGGGTGAAATTTTTTCTAAGACCAAAACGAATTAATTTTTTAAATCCGGGCCTTATTTTTTTTTCTAGTTTGAATAAATCAGTTGATTGGGTGGTAACATAAATTAGATATATTTGTTAAAAAAATAATTTTTGCAATAAAAGTTAATTTTTTTAAATCTATGGTTCACTTTACCAAACTTTTAATAATTATTTAGAGTCAAATTTGATTTTTTTATAAAAAATTAAGTAATCGTGTGGGGAAAAAATAAATATGCCATTCTAATTGCCTATTTGTCTACTTTGTAAAATTCGTATTAGAGTTTTCAAAAAGCGTATACAGGGTGAAATTTTTTCTAAGACCCAAACGAACTAATTTTTTAAAGCCGAACCTGATTTTTTTCTAGTTTAAATAAATTAGTTGATTGGGTGGTAATATAAATTAAATATTTGTTTAAAAGAAATTAATTTTTGTAATAAAAGTTATTTTTTTTAAATTTATGGTTCACTTTACCAAACTTTTAATTCATAGTCAAATTTGATTTTTTTATAAAAAATTAAGTAATCGTGTGGGGAAAAATAAATATGCCATTTTAATTGTCTATTTGTCTAATTTGTAAAATTCATATTAGAGTTTTCAAGAAGCGTATACAGAGTGAAATTTTTTTTAAGACCCAAACGAACTAATTTTTTATAGTCGGACCTGATTTTTTCTAGTTTGACTAAATCGGTTGATTGGGTGATAATAGTGTAACGATTGACCAAAGTAAGAGACACATCGATCTGACCGTTCAAAAATTATAACGAATACAAATTTCTGTCAAAATGCGAGACTCGCCCTGTATATTATTAAACAATGGGAGCAGACACTTTTTAATGGTCATTTGTTATCCCCCATAGGAGCCTCTATACGAGGTAGGAGTATGTACAGTTCCTCATGACTCACCCTGTATACATTTTATATACTGTATACTATAGACTACACACATCGGCGTACGTTTCACTTAGTTTTTAAATGGGATGCAAAAAATCGAAAAAATCGCGATTTTTGCACTAAATTGTTCATAATTAAAAAAGGGACGCGAACTCTAGGCAGGAAACAGGAAGGTTTTCTTCCTATAGGTCTACAATAACTAAAAAAGTAGTCAGCTACCTGGATCTTTGAGGGTCCCGAGAAAATCCTTATTACCCTGGACTATATATGGGGCATTATACAGGGTGTAACGAAAATACAGGTCATAAATTTAATCACACGTTCTGGGACCAAACATAGTTTGACTGAACCTAACTTACCTTAGTACAAATGTGCATATAAAAAAGTTACAACCCTTTGAAGTTACAAAATGAAAATCGATTTTTTCCAATATATCAAAAACTTTTAAAGAGTTTTTATTGAAAATGGACATATTGCATTCTTATGAGAGTAGCATCTTAAGAAAAAATTATAGTGAAATTTGAACTCCCTATAAAAATTTTATGGGGGTTTACTTCCTTTAAATCCCCCCCCCCCCCCAAACTTTTGTGTACGTTCTAATTAAATTATTATTGTAGTACCATTACTTAAACACAATATTTTTAAAACTTTTTTGGCTCTTAGTACTTTTTCGAAAAGTCAGTTTTTATCGAGATATTTTGAATATTTTTCAAATCCACCACATATTTGTATATGGCCAAGTACGATTATGGAGACTTTGTAATAATATGAAAATTTATGTATGATTTACATTTTTAGGTATATTTTGAACCGTATTAAAAAAAAGCCATATCTCGATAAAAGTCACCTTCTCGAAAAAATACAAAGAGGCAAAAAAGTTTTAAAAACATTTTGTTTAACTAACGGTATCGCAGTAATAGTTTAATTAGAGCGTACACAAACATTTGGGGGGTTTAAAGGAACAAAACCTCCATAAAATTTTTATGTAAACATATTAACCCTTAACTACAGACATCCCAATATTACCACATAACTACAGATCCCCGGTATTTTTTACCGGTCATTATAAAATAGTCAAAATATAAAGTTAATAATAAAAAAACAAAAAAATATGCATTATGTGTTTTTCTGGAGTCTCTAGATATGGGAAAAATGGTAAAATGAGTGATTTTAATAATATAATACAAGATTTTTAAAGAATAATCTGTTAAACGAGAATTTTGGTGACATTTTTGGTCTATAGAAATAAACGGCCATAAATGCTATGGACAAAAATTTAGACTTTTTTGACAAATAAACGTAACATAGAATGACAAAGGAAACATCAAAAAGCATTTACGAAAATTTTTACATCCATGAAAAAAAATCTGCAAGGGGTAAAATTATCACAGAATTAAATGGCAATTCCATTTTTGCAAAGTGGCCTCAAAATTGTTATCGTCAAATTTAACCTTCATTGAAAGTCCAGGTTGACTTCCACAGTTCATTTCTTTACTTTTTTCCTAAAAACACAAAAAAATAATATAAACATTTCAGATTTACAAATATAGTACTCATATAAAAATACTTACTTTAAACAGACATCCGGTAATTTTTACCGGTTAAAATTTTTGATGTGTGCTAGAAAAGAAAATATTGACAATACACACTACACGCTTTGACTAGCATTGTTATACAAACTACCCGAGAGGTACAGAGACACATGAACTTGTAAGTGGTGAGGTTACCATGAAATCCACATTTTGGGAATGCCTGCCGGTAAAAAATACCGGATCTCTGTAGTTAAGGGTTAAAAAAGAAGCCGCAACTCGATAAAAACTGCCTTATCGGAAAAACACTAAAAGCCAAAAAAGTTTTAGAAATATTGAATTTAACTAATGGTACCACAATAATAATTTAATTGGAACGTACAGAAAAGTTTGGGGGGGTTTAAGGGAACAAAACCCCCATAAAATTTTTATGGGGAGCACAAATTTCACTATAATTTTTCTTTAAGATGCTCCTCCCATACGAATGCCACATATCCATTTTCAATAAAAAATCTCTAATAGTTTTCGATATATTCAAAAAAATCGATTTTCATTTTGTAACTTCAAAGGGCTATAACTTTTTTATGTGCATATTTGTAATAAGGTAAGTTAGGTTCATTCGAACTATTTTTGGTCCCAGAATATGTGATTTAATTTATGACCTGTATTTTTGTTACACCCTGTATATTCAATATTTTACAGCCTTAACTCAAAATTCGAATTTTTTGCATTTATGGCACCATTGAACTAGGTGTGCGATATTTCGTTACCGGATCTGTGGATGAATGAAAATTATAGTAACATAATTAAAAATAATGAACAGTACGATCAATTGCTCCAAAAATATAAAGAATATTATCCAGAAGCAGAAAGTTTTGAAAGTCACTTGGTTCAGTAATTCTTAAACCATTTAATAAATTTTCATGAGTTCAATTATTTTTTTTAAATATTTCTTCATCAACCTGCGTCTATTTTCCTTCGTCCTTTTTATAGATACAACTAATGCAATAGCCACACAACCCGCTGTCTTTTTCCACATGTTGACAGCATCAGTTTCACTCGGGAAATTTAATTTTCTCGGGAAATTTTAAATTTATTGTGCATTAATATTGCATTGCGTCTACTAATATTATTTAACAATATATTCACATTATAGCCCAGTCGGGATACCATTTGACCTTGCATTAGGAGCTGCCCCAAATTTTATTTTTGTAATCTTTAGGGCGGGTCAATAGTAGTATAATTTTAAAATCTCGACTGAATTTGACCGTTGCGTTAGCCGCCATCTTGATTTTAAACGAGAACGGTTTTTGCTCAATATCTCCGCCATTTTCAACTTTTCGACAAAAAATATGGAAACTAAAATTGTTGATAATGCGATTTTCTACAATTTCGTTTATTATAATTTTTTTCGTACGGTTCATATTTTCCGAGTTATGGGGAAAAACAGTGACAGTTAAAGCATAATGATTGACTTATTGAATTATCTCGTTTATTATTACATTTACAACAAATTTTAACCTCTACAAAAATGAAGAGAATTAAATTTTTTACAATTTTGATCTCTTACATTTTTTTGACAAAATGAATATTTAAGGTAGTACGTATGCGGTAAAGGCGCGAGCGTAAGACTCGATTGATTTTAAAGCAATTGTTTTTGTTTAATATCTTCCCCATTTTCAACTTTTCGACAAAAAGTGTAAGGACTGAAATTGTTGCAATTACGATTTACTATAATTTTTAGAGAGAACCAGTGGCGGGTCTAAGAGGGGGGTGGGAAAATTCCCCCCAACGTGTTTCAAAATTAAAAAAAAATTGTTGAAATATTAAAATATGTTAGCTGACATGAAACTTAATTTTCGATAGACAAATTCAACTAATAAAACCCTCTAGTTAATCAACTTAAGTGAACTTAATGCATATAAGTTATTATTTATGTCTTTTATGTACTTAGTTTGGTTGGTGTTTCATTGGAAGTTTCAAAAATTGTATAAAATATAATTCTCTTTATTTTTGTTTATGTACAATTTTGTGGTAAAGTTAATAATAAATGAGACAATTCAATAATTATGCCTCCCCTCCGCTTCCACTATTTTCCTCCTTAACTCGGAGAATATTGATGGCATAAAAAATTGTGCAAAAAAAATTGTAGGAAATTGCGTTTCCAACAATTTTAGTTCCTATCGTTTTTGTCGAAAAGTTGAAAATGGCGAAGGTATTAAGCAACAACAGTTCTCCTTTAAAATCAATATGGCGGCTAATGCAACCGCGGAATTCAGTCAAGATTTTAAATTTACACTACCATTGATCTCCCCTAAAGGATAGAATTATAAAATTTGGGGCAGCTCAGAAAAAAGATTCAATTCAGTAATTATGCTCCCCCCACCACTTTTTACTATTTTCCCACTTAACTCGGAAAATATCAACCGCATGAAAAAAATTGTTAAAAAGAAATTGTAGGAAATCATATTTGGAACAATTTAAGTTGAGAATGGCGTAGATATTGAACAAAAACAATTGCCACAAAATCAATCAGGTCTTACGCTCGCGCCATTATCGCATACATACTACCTTAAATATTAACTTCAGCAAAAAAATGAAAGAAACTAAAATTGTGTAGAATTTAATTCTCTCTATTTTTGTATAGAAACATTTTTGTCGTAAAGCTAACAATAAACAAGATAATTTAATAATTATGCTCTATTTATATATAACTGTCATTATTTTCCGCTATAACTCGGAAAATATCGATGGCACGAAAAATCGTACAAATAGAAATGATAGAAAATTACATTTTCAACAATTTTGGTTGGTATACTTTTTGTCGAAAAGTTGAAAATGGCGGAGATATTGAGCAAAAACGGTTCTCGTTTAAAATCAAGATGGCGGCTAACGCAATGGCGGAATTCAGTCGAGATTTTAAATTTACACTACTGTTAACCCCTCCTAAAGATTAAAAAAATAAAATTTGGGGCAGCTCCTAACGCAAGGTTAGGCCTGTTATTCGTCTAACCCGACTGGACTATTAATATTGACCGTTTAGAGGCCGCTTTTTCTTGATGTTGGATACCTGAACCTATTGAACCCAAGAGACTAGTTAGAGAGAGATTACATAAAATTTCATGAATTTTAGTGATGCTGATTTATAAATTACAAGTTTTATTACTATAAGTTGTTTATTAATATTTTTAACTTTCTGTAATAAATTTTTCTATTATATTTTAATAACTTCTGGTGTAGGTACACGTGAAGAGATCAGAAGAAGTATATTATTAAGATTATTTAAAAGGGGGATCATTAGTCCCAAAGATTATTTTGTATTATGAATATGAATGAAAAACCTGAATCCTTAAGAGCTCTCTAGCTTTCAAATAGTCGATGAATAATTAATCAAATGAAATATATATTATATTTATTATATTACATTATATTTCAATTTAATAATGTTCACTGAAGCTTGTAAAGTCTCGCCGGGTATAAAGCGAAAATCCAATTTTCAGCTAATAATAATTCGACTTAATATCTAAAAGAATTTCATTAATAAATTCTTGAGACATAAGTTTGTCTGTTCATTCAAGGTTACTGAGGAGAGTTTGTTTGGTGTGTAGCAAGTTTGGAATTTATGGGACTAATTATCTTGCCCGACATAATTTAAGGGTCATAACATAATTAATGCCCTTCTTCTACCCTTGAGCTAGACCTGTTCAGACGACAAATAGTTTAGATAAAGACAGTTTTAAGTTTTTGTGTCTATATTTCTGCAAGTTTTATTGCTACTATTCACTTAAATAAGATAATAGCCTACGTAGTTGATACAAATTATACCTAAAAGGTAAGTAACAAAATTAACACTGAATGTAATTATATTTTTCTACATTATAACCGCCCAATGTTATAAAAATCTTAGTTCCAAACTTTCTTCACAAAGATTTGGAAGGATTATTGTAGTATTATAGAGAGTAAGTCTCTAATTTGGAATAAATTCAATAGCACAAATACTAACTGTTTTTTTGAAAAATGCTGAGACCTGTCGATTATTATTTCAAATCGAAATTTTGTACATACAATAATAATGTATACAGGGTGTCCCAACTTAGAGATATGACGTCATCGTTGATTTTCTTAATTGGCAACACTGTGATTTTGATAGCTATTTTGATAGGGTGTGTAAATTTATACATAACTGCAAAATATCAAATTTTTATTCCATACCATTTACAAGATAATAAAAAATAACAGTATGTCTGTAATTTGGAATAAATTCAATAGTTCAAATAATAATTGTTTTCTTAAAAATTGCTCGGACCTGTTGATTAGTATTTCAAATCGAAATTTTTTACATACAATAATAATGTATACAGGGTGTCCCAATTTAGAGATATGACATATCTTGTAAATGGTAGGGAATAAAAATTTGATATTTCGCAGTTAGGTATAGCTTTACACACCCTGTCAAAATAGCTACCAAAATGACAGTGTTGCCATTTAAGAAAATCAACGATGAGGTCATATCTCTAAATTAGGACACCCTGGAGTGAGAGCACGCCAAATAGAATTCTATTTTGCTGACGTCACAAAATAGAATTTCATAATGGGAGAAGCGACGGTTGCTAGAGAACGTGACGTCACTAGAATAGAAATATATTTGGCGTGCTCCCACTGCTGTATACATTATTATTGTATGTAAAAAATTTCGATTTGAAATACTCATCGACAGGTCTGAGCATTTAAAAAAAAAATTAGCATTTGAACTATTGAATTTATTCCAAACTACAGACATAACTTGGTTATTTTTTATTTTCTTGTAAATGGTAGGGAATAAAAATTTGATATTTTGTAGTTATGTATAACTTTACACACCCTATCAAAATGATAATGTTGGCATTTACGAAAATTAACGATGACGTCATATCTCTAAATTGGGACACCCTGTATACATTATTATTGTATGTAAAAAATTTAGATTTGAAATAATAATTGACAGGTCTGAGTACTTTTCAAAAAAACAATTAATATTTGAACTATTGAATTTATTCCAAATTACAGACTCCCTTCTGTATTATCGTATGTAAATAGATTTCCACGAGGAAAATAAAATTCCTGTATCATACCATAAATCAGAAAAATACTAGATCCTTTCTGGAAGGTATATTTAAAATTCCCTAAATAAGTGTTACATTAAATCGCAGAATGTTTTCCGATTAACAAATCCATTATCAGTATTAATAAAAGCCCTAAAATAGGTATAATCTAATTAGTTAAGAAAAATTATTTAAAATGTTAACTAAGGTCAAAAAATGCAAGAGGTCATACTTACAATACTGTGCATGCCTGAGCCACCAAAAATTTTTTGGGTAAAAACCATTTAAGTGTTGAAAATTCTGTGCTCTGTGCGTAAAGAGAGTTAAGTCCTAAAACACTGTTTTGAGATAATCGCGTTTAAAGTTTGCAATAATATGTTCGAGTTATACTTTTGGAGTTTTTACAGGAATGTATCCCTCAAATTTTTTAAATGCTTTTGATCAATTAAATATTTATTTCTCTCAATAACATAATCGAAAAATATCATAAATAAACCATATTATAACTATTATAAAAAAAATTATATACTTTTTCTTACAAGGACTTAACACAATTTGCACAAATATCATGAACTTAACACGCTTAGCGCATAATACAAACTATTACAAAAAGCATACAGAATAATATTTGATAATAATAATGGTGATTCTTAAGACCAAAAAAGCAGGTTTTAATAAATAATAATAAACATAAACCAAGTAAGTACTAATAGTACATAGTACAAAGTAAGTAAAATAATACAAAAAATAAACAAAAACTGATATGGAAAACAAATCAATCTTTTTTTAAGTTTTATTATTTAGTACACCGAGAGAACAATTTCTTTTCTCCTAAAACACCGATTTCTTTGAGCAATATTTCTTAAAAGTTAACATATCCTATTAACTTAAACATACCGGTTCACATATAAAGAAACGAGTTTTTTAAACACAACTCAATAATTTCTTACAGATAATTTCTTCAATACTAAGAAATGCATTAATGGTTACATTTAATTTTCTTATCCTAAAGTTTTTATTTCTTAAATTGAAAACTACAAATATTTTGCAGTATAAGAAATATAATGTTAAGTTAATCTTTACAGTTACCAGTTAAAGTTACCTTTTTAAAAATGTGTATACTTATGTATCAACTATAATAGGTTTCTTGAATGTATCGTCTTCTATAAAAATATACAATACAACGCTATATCAAACATGGCGGGTGCAACGCTGAGGAGTTCTTCTGTTAATTTATTTGAGATAAAGAAATCAGTTAGTCTAAAAGAAATATATATTTATGGTTAAGAAATGTTATTGCCGGAAACCGTGAATTAGTTAATATGTATTAAATGACTTAGATGTAAACTAATAATACTTTCCCGTAATAAAATTTCTTAATGATTAGGTATGCTGTCTCTTTTAGATTATAAAAATTAATAAAATTACATATTATTATGTCTGCTTCAATGTTTTACATTGGTTGTATTTTCCCTCTTGTTTTAGCTAAATAATGTTTATTGAGTGACTTAATATTATACAGATAAATAATTAATATTTCATTAACAAAAAGAAAAAAATAAACAAATATGTGTAGGTTAAATAATGCCATTTTTGAACTAAATATGATTGATTATTATTAGTATTAATAGTTCTTATGTGGGGCCGTGTATTTTTTTTTGTATTTCCTAAATTTGTCAAAATTAATATCTATATCTTAATAAAAAAAAATTATTAAGTTAAGTTTACTCTTTCTATACATAAAGATTTTGTTTTAGTGAATTGCTGATATACAAAGTGCTATTAACAAAAGAAAGAAAATTTGAGGAAGTTGGATTTGCCTCTCCATCCTTTTATTGTTGTGTAGAAGCCAGTGGTTTAAGAGTGGAGAAAATATTTGTATGTAATAATAACGTTTTATATCTTGTTTTATTAATAAATAATGATTTTACCTAACACAATGATTTATTTCGCCTTATGTAATATCACTTTATTTTCAAGAAATATTAACTTAACTTTAAATATACGTTTATCTCTGCGAAATATATTTCTTAACATTAAATAAATTTTTTATTAATAGTAAAATAATAACATTCCTTACTAAGAAATATTATTGCTCAGAAAGAATAGTTTTCTAATGTGTAGAAAATATATTTTTATGACTAATAAAATTAATTAACATCAAGTGTAATTTCTTTCTGATAAATGGGTTTGAAGTTTGCCAGAAAGTGATAGTTCAATCATGTTTAAGATATATTTCTTTGGCTATAGTAGAATTTATTTGAAATATTTTAGAAAATTATATCTTACATACAAAGATATATTTCTTAGGCAATATACCAAGTCGATCTTTCTTAAATATTAATAAAATTTCTTTATGTCAAGAATTTTTTTCTCTCGGTGTATTTACATTTTTTCCCATCTTCCTGACAGTTTGTTTCGTTGATATATTTTCTTGGCAACTGTCATTTTTTTCGTGGTTTTCACATTTGCTTCCTTTTTTGTCAACTAGTTGCACTATCTTTTCATTTTCTTCATCAGGAATGTCATCCGTGTAGGTATCTTCTGCTTCATGTGAGGTTGTTAAGTCTTTATAGAATTGGTTAAATACTATAGGTCTGGATCCCGCGTATGAAAAAAAAGTTGATTAATAGCAAGCTAAAAATTTGTTAATAGATTAAGAGTGTCTAGTCGGATAAACTTTGATATATGGGAACACTGGAACAGGGGCAGTTTTAATTGTGGAACAGGTTAAAAATTTGTAACGGTCTGACCACGAAAACGGCACATTTATTTTGTCCGACAGAATAGACTTAAACTCTCCGAACAGAGATTAAACTCTCATGCAAAAATCAGACTGCTATTTATGACCTGTCATAATTCCTGTCATTTGACATATTCTACATGCTCCACTCATTCAAACGCCCATTTGGTGATAAATAGCAGTCTGATTTTTGTATGAGAGTTTAATCTCTGTTCGGAGAGTTTAAGTCTGTTCTGTCGGACAAAATACATATCCCGTTTTCGTGGTCTGACCGTTCCAAATTTTTAACCTGTTCCACAATTAAAACTTCTCTTGTTCCATTGTTCCCATATGTCAAAGTTTGTCCGACTAGACACCCTTAAGCTATTAACAAATTTCCAGCTTGCTATTAATCAACTTTTTTTCATACGCGGGATCCAGACCTACTAGTAAAATGTATGGAAGCAGGTTGAGGAGGTCATTTTTTTTTCTTCATAGGTATAGGATTTTGTCCTGTGTAACGTAAACTAGGGTCCATTTTGCTAATGGTTTTTTGCCTCTTCTTTTGAAAATAATGCATTGAAACGGTTGATTAAGGTCTAAAGGATTCTTATAGTAAATTATTTCAGGCTCGTTTTTGACAAAATTCAACCACTGTACATCTTTTCAGCTAAAATTGTTTCCAACAACATCATCTTTTCGCTGCTGAAGGTCGGTCTTTAGCAGCTTAGTCATATAAGCTATCTTGATTTATCTCCTTCACCACGAAATGGCGTTTGTTTACCAGTTCTTTGTACAATTTCGGTCCAATCATCAGGATGGTGAAACATCCAGCAAAAGCTGTTTTATTTTTTTCAAAAAGGGCGTGTGATGTATCACACTCAATGTGCGTGTGGCTAGATCCAAAAAAATTATGATTAATCTCTTCCAAATTAGGAGAATTTTGCAGGGCTACCATGCACGTAGCTGCTACATGAGTATTCTTGTTTTGACTACCACATGTATCTGAGTACATGGTCAAACTTTTCAAACTTTTAAAACTTTCCAAACTTGATAATTTTTTATAAATATGAGCCAACTTCATTAGCACCTCTGCTAGGTACACCTGCATGCCAAAGGTAACAGTAAGTTGTGCCATCACTGCAGTCGTAGACTGTTAGATTAAAAGTCCAAAGTTGGCGTTTGTCGAATGCTACAAAACTGTGCACGAGTGGTGTGGGAAAGCATTGCTGCATGTCAAATGTCAAAGTTTTGGTTGAATCGTTAACTTTTGAATTTCCTTTGTCTAAATTTTTAGACGCATACGCACACTCCGCGTTATTCTTCATATTATAGGGTCACTATCGTCAAATGTGGAAAAACAAATTTTTTCCCACAATCTCGTCTTAAGTAGTGGCTTTCATAAGCTGGGATTCCAATTAAAAATTGATTTACTTTATTCTTTTCTTCTTCAGTTATAAAGGTTTTTCTAAAATTTTCTTTTTCATCCGGTTGGATTACGCCCGAAGAAAATGATCTTTTCTTTTGAATAATAGTTTATAGGGATCTCCTACTTCCTCCAAATACTTTTAGTAAAATAGCGAAATCAGCTTTAAAGGCGTGCGGTGTACAGAGAGTCAACGTAATAACATATATTATTAGTGTACAGTGTGTTAAGTCGCAAAATTGTGGGACTTACCACACTGTACACTACTTCTCTCTTCCTGTTTCTTAAATAATGTTTAGTGTAAAGAGTGATATGTCTAATTTTAGGACTTAACACGCTTTACACAGTTAGTGTTGATTATTTTTCATTTGTGTAATAATGATAATACAAAAATAATAATAAAAATAATACAAAATCTTAAATCGAAAAAGTCCCCAGGCTTCGATCTTATAACCAGTAAAATTATTAAACAACTACCCAGGAAAGGAATTGTGCACCTCACTCAATTATTCAATGAAGTATTAAGAACCACATATTTCCCTCTCCTCTGGAAAGTCGCAAAAATTATACTAATTCCTAAACCAGGTAAGCCTATGGAAGATGTCAAATCATATCGACCCATAATCTTACTGCCAATAGTGTCAAAGATTCTAGAAAAACTGATACTCTCAAGAATTCAACCACTCCTCTCAGATCGAGAACTAATCCCTGCACACCAGTTTGGATTCAGATCCCAACATGCAACCATAGAACAGGTTCATCGGATATGCAGAACTGTTAATCGAGCATTTGAAGACAAAATGTACTGCACTGCCGCCTTTTTAGACATCTCGCAAGCATTCGATAAAGTCTGGCACACAGGTCTTCTATACAAATTAAAAAAATGCTTCCTCTCACTCACTTCCTAATTCTAAAATCCTACCTCCATAACCGTTACTTTTTTGTACAACATAGAGATGAGCGCACGTCTCTATTTCCAGTTGGATCCGGAGTTCCACAGGGCAGTGTTCTGGGGCCAGTATTATACCTATTGTACACAGCGGACTTACCAACAAACTTTCAAACCACGACAGCTACATATGCAGATGACACAGCAGTGATGTCAGTACATCAGGACCCACGGATAGCTTCTCAAATTCTGCAAATCAGCCTCAACAAAATGCAAACTTGGCTAAAACGGTGGCGTTTCCAAACAAATGAAACAAAGTCGGTTCATATTACCTTCACAAACCGTAAAGGTCACTACCAGCCTGTATATATCAACAACCACCAACTAAAACAGCAAGCAACTGTCAAATACCTTGGAATGCAGCTAGACCAAAGATTAAACTGGAGAACACACATTTTTATGAAGCGTAAACAACTTGGTCTCAAATTACACAATCTTTACTGGATGATTGGTCACAAATCATCACTTTCGATGAAAAATAAAGTACTTGTCTACAAAGCAATTTTGAAGCCAATATGGAGTTACGGGATCCAACTTTGGGGTACTGCATCAAACTCCAATATCGAAATCTTGGAGAGGTTCCAGTCGAAGGTTCTTCGAATTATCACAAATGCCCCATGGTATGTTGCAAATAAAATTATTAGACGCGATCTAGAAATTGCAACAGTAAAAGAAGAAATGACTAACTTCGCACAGAAATACGAAGACAGACTGACACAACATCCAAATATACTAGCCAGAAACCTGATGAGACAACCAGTCAGACGAAGACTTGGACGAAACACACCTAGTGATTTACCATCGCGATTTTAGTTATAAGTGTCGTAATTCCCAGAGACAAACAATTTTTTCTATGGATGCTATACAATGTGCAACTTCTCTCACTACTTACATACATTCAAAACGAACAATTTCTCAGGCAGTGAGAAATATTTTTTCTCACGGGTTCACCGCCGCTTTACATACATATGATCGCCATTTCCATGGTAACATGCACAATACAAACAGAATTATTTTTGTCAAACAAAATGTGTTCAAACTTGTCAAAACTTATCAAAAATTACCTTTTAAGACTGTTCAAATGTGGTGAATTATAATTTTAAATAAATAAAGTATATACATATTAAGAATATTAAATACCTATGTATATGCATGTATTTTATTTCAATTTAGGCATATAATATACCTAAAAGCACCTGAACTATTTAATTTTGAAATTTGAACTCTTGACAAAAACGCATCCATAGAAAAAGTACAGTGTACAACACGAGAGAAACTGACATAATTCTCTCTCGCTTGATTTGCGGCACTCGCCTCGTGCCTCGGCACGTACCAACAAACTTCTGCGCTCGTGAGAAATATGTCTTTTTTCTCTCTTGTTGTACAATATACTATTATATCTATGTAAAATATTTGTAAAGAAAATGATTAATGAATCATTTTCTCCAAGTTACCTACACTAGTGGTCACAACATTATTTACTCATTGTAACTTGTTTTACCGATTGTAAATAAATTGGGAGGTTAAATAAAAAAAAGTTGTGTAAAATGAATATCTCAGTTTAGGAATGGAATTGGACTTGACAAATTATACACACATGTAGATATCATATTCTAACATACAGGTAGTGCATTGGCTAATTTTGACCATTTTTGGACTTAACTCGCTTTACGCACAGAGCACATAATTGTTTTACATATTTTTATTAATATTTAGTGATGTTGCAAATATTACCCAGGGCAACACAGGACTAATTCCACGTGGTTGGAATTTAAGGATTGAAACCTAACATATTGGAGTTTGAATGACCACTGACTACAAAGGGACCTTAGAAGGATGTCAAAGGCAAACTGTCAATGCAAAGTTAGAAACTGTTATATTGTTATCTGTGCCCGAAGTAACAATATAACAGTTTCTAACGTTGCATTGACAGTTTGTTTTTGACATCCTTCTAAGGTCCTTTAACCCCTAAACGCCCAACCTTTTTTAGGTTCCATGTACGCCCAAGGGTGGGTAAAAAATGTCCACCTCGAAAATAGCTAATATATTTATTGAGAGTAGTTGGAAATTGATTAAACTTAAGAATTTTATGCTTAATAAACACAGCATCTTCTAAAATATTAATATAAACAATTTACAAACCTTGAAACCTTACAACAAAATTATAATGTACATATTAAAATTAACATACCAGTAAAAGCCATTAATTCAGATTTGTCGATTTTCTCCACATTCTTCCTTTCAGCCTCCTCATTGGCGGATAATTATGTCGATAATGTAATTATACGTCGATAATTATATGGATTATGTTCCTACCAACGATAAATTATAGAAAAACCTTTAGAAACAAGTTTTACCAAGGGTGTACTTTTTATGCCCACCCATATTTAACTCAAGATATTACTTTTATTTTCAAAAATATCGGTAAAACCAAATTAACATTCGATACAGGGCAGTATTTTTAACAATAAATAATTTTTGAAAAATTTTTAACACGTAATAAATATGTTACACGGGAATACGCATTAGGTGGACATTTTTTACCTACCCTTGGGCGTTTAAGGGTTAATTCAGTTGCCATTCAAACTCCCATATGTGAGGTTTCAATCCTTAATTCCAACTACGTGGGAAGTTTGTGTTTTCCTGGGCAATATCCAGGAATATTTGCAACATCATCACTAAATAGTGTTAAAAATATGTAGTAAATCATAACAATTTTCAACATTTAAAGAGTTTTTACCCAAAACATTTTGGTGGCTCCGGCATGCACATTATTGTAGTCAACATTTTAAATCATTTTTCTTAACTAATTAGGTTATACTTATTTTAGGGCTTTTATTAACACTGATGACGGATTAATCCGAGAACTTCTGTGATGTAATGTAACCCTTACTTAGGGAATTATGAATATACATTTTAAAAGGATCTCGTATTTTTCATTTTTTAACTAGATTTGTCACAATAATGTAATTATTTGTTTATTTGGTTTCTAGTTTCAGTTTATTTTGTAATTTACTAAGCATAATGTTTACTTAGCAAACCTTTTCCCTTGGTTAGTCACTTCTTGTTATAAAACGTAATTATTTCTGGGCATTAGAACATCTGAAAATGAACCACTAAATGAACTTTGTAAAACTTTGACGCAATTTTCAAGTAATTCATGATTTTCGGTTATTTTATAAAAGCCATATTACACGAATCCTTAATTTTAAGAACGAGTAAACCAGAAAACTTAGTTGAAGTTACTGGACTTTGTAATAAAATCTAAAGTTCTGTTTACCTCGGTGACGAAAATCGAGCACTGAAAACAACACGAGTCCCTTATTTACTTTGTTCAGGACCTTGAAGTAGACCTTTTTAATTCCGTAAAGTTAGGTCATCTGTATCGACCTTGTGCATGAGTAAATATATTGGAACTTTATATCGTATATTTTGTATTCAGGATATATTTTTTGTTTTATGTAGACATGACACTTTAGTCAACAACTGAACTATTAAACTTGCCTAATAAACGTTTTGTACTTTTTGTTCCCTTTTAGGTGTTTTTTATACAACGTTAACCGTTCTTTCTATGGGCGGAGTCCATCAACACAACTGTAAATGAAATTGGTTACTTTTTTTAAATCTATTTGTATTTTTTGAGACTGTCATAATATGTGACAGTACTTAATAAAAAAGAAAACAAGAAAACAGGGTAAAAAAAGCAGCTCTATAAAAGTTTCAGTTTACTCAGAATTTGATAGTTTCGTAATAAATTTAGATTTAAATACGTCTGTTTTTTTTGTTATATTTTAACAAAAATATAAACTACTTTTGTTCCTATTTGCTAAAGGTGACGATAATGAACCACCAACACATAAACATTGAGTATGGAGAGGCACAGGAAGCTTTAAAGAAATTAAAAAATAGAAAATCACCCGAGAGAGCAGAACACTGAATGAACTACTCAAATACAGAGAACTATATCTGACTATACAACAATTAAAACTAATCCAAAAATAATAAAACAAAATAGAATACCACAAGAAAGGAGATCAAGTACATATCCTAATACATCTCTTCAAAAAGGGAGACAAATCGGACCCAGCGAATTACAAAGATTATTTCATTCATAGGAGATTCTGACCAATAGAAAGCTACAGAAATCTGAATTAAATCGATAATTTTTGATAATCTCCCGTCGTTAAGTATATTACGTCAGATGCCCTTCGTTGCTACGAAAAAATACATTCAGTGACATTAATGACAATTAATGTTTTAAAAATTATAAAAATCCGACGCCCTGAAGGGCACTAAGGATTATGAGAAAGAAGAAAGAAGAAGAAAAATTATAAAAGTGATGACTTTCAATCGTCAAATATTTATAAAAACTGTGTGTTTAATGGTACTTACATAAATAAATTACAATAAAATTTTGGTTTTGAACAGTTTTATTCATGAAATAATCGCAACAAATTGCACTCGACCTCTGAAATTAATATAGAATTTTTGCTCTCGTGACACTTTGACATAATTTCACCGATCCGAAGGCGAGTGAAATTAAAATTGTCAAAGTGTCACTCGGGAAAAATTCAATAATTTCAGAGCTCTTGTGCAATTACTACTGAACATAACTTACTAAACACAATACTAAAATAAACAAACCAAAGTAACAACAAACAAACCGAAGTAATAATAACACTAACAGAAGAATTTAGGAAAAGTTTTAGGTCGCGAAGATCAATCAACGACGCTATATTTATAATGAGGAAAGTGCAAGAGAAATCATTAGAATACTACAAACCGGCATACTTAGGTATGTTTAGTGGACGTGAAGAAAGCATTTGACAGGGTAAAGTTAAAGAACGTTATCCACTTATTGTACGCAAGAGCGATACCTCTACGAATAATCAAAACACAATAAAAGTCAAAGTAGAAGAAAAACTGACTGACCTAATTGAAGTTGACAATGGAATAAGACAGCGAGATTCTCCGAGTCATCTATGGTTCAATCAATATGGGAGATGCCAAATGAAATAAAAACGACTTAAAATAATCTGATATGCAGACAGTTAAATTCAATACATCAATTTAGTATAACCGTCAGAAACTGTAACATGTTAATTATACCCCAAATGAGAAGATGTATGGTTATAACAGTAGGTAAATTTACTTAGATGTAAATTAGAGCTCAAAGGTCAGATATTAAAACAATTGATGGCATATTTAGGCATCACACTATATACCTACAGAAAGCTCGAGCAGAAGTGGAAGGTCAAGTGAATAGAGCAACTAGATCAGTAGATTACCGGAATGGAACAATATGGAGGAATCAAAATATGTATCGGAAAAGGAGTAAAAGGCAGAATTTACAAAACAGTCATAAGACCAATAATGATGGCGACAAAAACATGACCTGTCACAAAGAAAAAAAAAAATAAAGCTAAAAAAACAGAGACAGGTTGACAACAAATAGAGTAGTAAAGATAGATAGAGACGGTTCCCCAATAGAAACACGAACAGTGGGAAGACCAAGAAAATGGTAATACTTACTGGATATTATGGAATTTTCTGACGACACAAAACGAAGAAAATCGTGCACGGGCGTACACGATTAATGATGACGACAGAAACATGACCTGACACAAACAAAAAACAAAAAGCTAAAAAAACAGAGACAGATTGACAATAAATAAATACCCAACTAGCAATTTTTCGACGCATTGGTTGTCAGTACAAACAAATGCACTGTCTACAACGTTGCCCGAGAGCCTTTTCAGTTGTTTCGGCGAACGTCCCCTACCCCGACTGACATTACGATGTTACAACCTGTAGTTATACCACAGTTATACGGGCAACTAATTTATTACCATTGTGACAACTACATATCACAGTTCAGTTTTTTCAACAATCGCAACGACTTAAAAATGTTATAATGCTAAACTAATTTACGCCCTGGCTGGCCGACTCTGTAGTTGAGTAGTTGTCTGTGTCTGTCACGTCACGACCCTGTGTTGTTCTAGAGGTGTGACACGTTTGCGGCAACTTCCAGAGGAGAAAAAGAATTTACTTTATAACCTTGTTTTTCTCTTATTATTATATATTTTATTTTGATGGAAATTTTCGACTTATTTAACAACCTGTTTATTTGTTTTTTTTTAATAGCTGGTTTCCAATCCATTGTTTTATCAGTAGATTTGAGATTTGATAACCTACCTTAATCTTTGTATCTGCTTTGGTAGACAGGGTTGCCAGGTCAGTTTTTACTCTTTCAGTAGTTTTGTTTTCACAAAATCAGTAGATTCTTTTTAGGCCATGTAAATACAGTAATACAGTGATATGCACATCCGTCCTAAATGTCTCAAGAGGAATTCCACAAAATTGGAAACCTAATTATTCCAAACCGCCAACTGGTAGTTACCATTTTTTAGCTAAAATCTACTAAATTAAAAACTAAAATATACTTAAGGATTTTTGGGATATATTTGGGATTTTTTATAATAAAAACAACAGCTAACTTAAGGGGATAGGCGCAAAATGTCTGTTAAAATGTTCAATGTATTTTAAATGTTTTCATTATTTGCGAATCCTTAGAAAACTAATAAGTATTTTTGAAAAATTTAAAGCACAAAGAAAGATTACGTTATTACCGAGGACCGAAAGTCCCTGAAAACTTCTATAATGTTTATTTTAATACGTTACAGGGGTGAAAAAAGAAAAAAATTAGTGTGACTTTTAATTCCAAATATCTTGTTCAAAAGAAACGTTTTGGTTTTTCTAAATAATGCAGTCTTTCATTCTGCGTTGAAATTTTTCAAAAATACTTATTATGGTTTTCTCATGATTCGAAAAAAATGGATCAAATTCTGTTGAAATATACCAAAAATCTACTAAAAAATATTGCCTACTAGAATTTTTTAAAAAATATCAAAAATCTACCAAAAAAGTAGAAATCCACTAAATGTGGCAACGCTGTTAATGAGAATGATACACCTTTGACACTGGTCACATGACCTCTGTCACACAATAAGAGGGTGCGTTCTAAAATGGTTTTGATAGTCGCGGCCGGGTTTGGTTGGCGATTGGACTTCTAAGTTGTCTTTTCCGTCTAAGGTTGGCAATAAGGTATTTTTTTAGTAATATTGGTAATACTGTTTAATGCGCCATTTTGGTTTTACTTGAGATTTTTGGGATGTAAAGAAAATGAAAACACAGACATTTTCTGATACCTTTAAAAGCACCATCAATACATTAAATTTATACAGAACATCTTTAACATAAATTTTAGCTTTTATATTAAAATTTGATTTTTTAAATTTGCATATTTTTTATCAAAAATGTCATAAAAAAGGAGCGCGTGTGTTTTTTAAAGGTGAAATATCCATATTTGACGGTAATCTGAGATGCGTTTATAAATTTCACATCAGGTAATAAGGCCTTTATGTATTTATATAAATTTAAATACCCAATACGATGTCAAAACAGTTTACTTTTTGGATTTCGCATTCACCATACAGGTGTTGAAAAATATAGGTAAAAAAACATAACTAGTCTGACTCCTTGAGCAACCATTGCACGCGCAGGTGCTTTTTATAGTCGCTTCAGTTGTCTTATGCAACGTTTACGAAACCATGTTGCTTAAACAGGAGGTTGCCTTGGCAACGTCAAGACAACTCAAAAATCGTCCACCAAATCAGTGCAGAATAGGGTCGTCTTCTAGGCAATAACAACGTTATAAGAAAACGTTGCCACGCGGTAGACAACGTTGTCGCGTCGACAAATTGCTACTTGGGTAGGGACGGATCCCCAATAGAAACACGAACAGTGGGAAGACCAAGAAAATGGTAATATTTACTGGAATTTCTGGAATTTTCTGACCACACAAAACGAAGAAAATCGTGTACAGCTGCAATATTCGTCATAAAGTAAGTTTCTCAGAAATCACTAGAGTGTCATATCAACAACGAACTCTCAATACGGATGGAATGGCCCCGTCCCATTCAAATAGTAAGGCGAGATTGCCGCCAACATACAAGATAGAGGTCCTGGAGAGAGACAGAGAATGGCCGGGAAAATTTGGCAGGCCGTGTATTTTGAGTTGCCTATGTAAACGTACATCGGGGAAATGGACCTCATATTTTTTAACTTTATTAACTTAACTTAATTTTTAAATACTGCCTCTCAGCTCTGATACCAAGTTAAAAAATATGAGGTCCATTTTCCCGACTCAAGTTTATTTAGGCCAATATTTAGGCAACTCAGATTACACGGCCTGTCAAATTTTCCCGGCCATTCTCTGTCTCTCTCTAGAACCTCTCTTTTGTATGCTGGCCGCATTAATTTTCTTTACGCCTATTCTATCCGTCATATCAATCAATATCAATATGTCTATCAATGTGTCAGTTTGACTTCAAGAAAACATTTGACAGGGTAAGACTCTATATAAATATATAAGATAATATCGTCGGTATACTGCGAAAACCAGGTAAATGCCGAAATACCGAAACCGAGAAAGAACGTTTTTAAAGTTTAGTGTTTTATTTTGAATTAAGAGGACAACTTGTGTTTGATATTCGGTATTCTAGTAAAAGATGCATATTTTATATTAGAAATGATATTCTATCATTAGTTTGAAAAAGTTAAGACACGTAGCTGATTAAACCTAAATTTAAGATGGAAATGCGGTCACTTACCTGGTTTTACCTGTAAATCTAAATTAATCAGTTACCCTTAAAATAACACATTTATAACAAATATAATAAACCAAATATAATATTTTGTAGTTTTGTGATCTGTGAGGCTTTAACTAGTTAATAGCACTACAAAATAATAATATTTTGTAGTTTTGTGATCGGAATATGAGGCTTTAACTAGTTAATATCAATGTTTTTAAGAGATTAGTCATAACATTTAACTGGTTTTCCCTGAACATTTTATTCAGAGCTGTTTGTAATTATATGGATATTATTTACATAAATGATAGGCAGTTTTATAGAAAAAACAAATTTATTTTGAACGTGTTACAGATACAAGAAAATAATATTACTATGCGTATAGACTAGTCACTGAAAGCAGAATCTGACAAGATGCCATTGGCATCGTAAAATACGATACCACCTGTTATATTCCTCCGGTATCACTCCCTTATCAAATAGCTGTAACAAATCTCTGTTTTTTGCTATGCTAGTTGGTGAAGTTCTATCATAAAGTTGCTTAAGTTTTTATCGACTAATAGCGGCTTCCCACTGGTCTGCGATTTTACGGATCATCACGCACAGCCGACGAGCACGGACCACCACACACCGCAGACAGAGGTCTTCCCATGGTCTGCGATTCTACGGATCATCACGAACAGCCGACCACCGCGGATTCTAACGCACCGCGGACAGAGGTCTTCCCATGGTCCGCGACAGTCTGTGCTTTTGATTGAGATTATATTATGTGACTCATTTAATTTTGGCATTGATTACATTGAGTTTGTCAAGTTTTTTATCTCTTTCAATGTTTTCGTTTAGAATATGGTGTGAAATGTGTAGTATGCACATTCCATGTAAATCAATAATTACACACATAATGTATTTTATTTTTAACAAAATGTGTTAAATTATTAACTTAAAACTCAGGGAGGTAGTGTACAATTTGACCGAAGAATTTTAGCATGGGTGTTTTTCTTTATCGAGTTAGGTGTTCCGTTAAAAATGATGTGTCAGTCAGCCCAAAATCGGGGCTTTCAGGCAAACCAAGATAAAATATGAAACTAGATGGAAAAACCCTACAACTATATGTCAAATATTTATCTCCGTGGCTTATTTACATCCATCATGGCCTAAAATACCTAGCTCCTGGCTTTCACCCAGGCAAGCCGGGTTCCATTCCCCACGTTGGAAGTTTTTTTTATTTTTGAAATTGACATTTTGATTTGAAAATAATTATTTTTATAATACCATGTTTTTGATGTTTATACGACACAATATAAAAAAGTTTGTATGTCCTTTATAGAATCGTAAACTATGCATTTGATCATAATAGGATGACCTCAAGCAAAGTTGTTGTACATGAACCCGGGAAGGTTTCTGAGTGAATACGACCAACCTAAGTAATAATTATTTGCGCAAACAGCACAAAAAACTATTGTTTATTAGAAAAAAGGTTGTTTAGGGTTGCATGTTGCATGTATCTTTTGATTATACATCATATAAAATTAAGAAAAAACAGTCCAAGAAAATAAAAAAGAGTGTAGTGTGTGGGTGGGGGAAATCTCCTATACACTTAGATTAGTCGTACCAACTCAGCAACCTTCAGTCATGCACAACAACTTTGCTTAACCCGGCATTGGTCGCTATATGAAATTTTCTCTCACTGTTTAAGAATATTGCACACAACTTTTTCCCTGGTAAATTACACATGCTCTAGTTCCTTCTTGTCTCCGAATTATCCTTCCTCTACAATCGAATAGACCGTATATAATATTATTCAGCATTATTTTTAGCATTATTTTATATTGTAGCATTATTTTATTTTGTATTTGCAATATGAATCGTGCAAAGATAATTTTAGAACTTACCCTGTTGCATAACAATAAAATAAAGGTACTAGTACAAATTTGAAATTTATATTGAAATATTAAAATTAATATTATTTCTACATTTTTAGATTAGGTAAAACTGTAACAGCGCATTAACAGTCACATTGTGTAAAGCTAATAATAACTTTATTAAGTTTAAAATCTATTTTGAAAATTATATTTCGTAAAAAAAGGCGAAAGTTGGGTACCTTTGTGAGACAAAATCTCACGCGCGACCACTCACGTAAGAACCAACCTAGCGACTAATGCCGGGTTAAGGTCAACATAATAATGATCAAATGCATAGTTTACAATTTGTGTTTTTGGCAAGTGGCCGGTAACACAGGTTTTACTGTATATGCAAATTTAAGGAACAATAAGAGAAATAAACTTAAGAATATTGTTAAAAGTTTGTATGTATTTAAATATTTGTTTCTGTTTAAAGTTTTAATACATATAGGTACTCTGAAACACGAAATATAAAATGTGCTAAACATGTTTATCCCCGTACTGATTCGTTAAATTGATAAAGATAATTTCAATTATAACTGTGATAATTGATAATAGTTAGTTTCCAATAAACAGAATAATTCAATTTGGACGTTACGAATTTGTCTAGTTACGAACTGTCGCCGTTACCGAGTGTCGCCGTTACGAACTGTCGCTGTTACGAATTGTCCGTTACCAACTGTCCGGTTACGAACTGTCGCGTTACGAGGTGTCAGGTCACGACTGGTGGATATCAGAATATAATAAAAGTCGTTCAAAGTAAGTATATATAAATAATATTTATATAATTTTATTTTCTTTGACTTATTTATTTTCTGTTTTGACACTTCAAGTTCGCATCACGGGAAAAAACTAACAAATGAACATTATTTGTGGCGCGCCCGTGGAATAATGTATTTTTTCTACGACCGTTTAATAATATGCTCATTATTCGCTATTTTTGAATAGATAATAACACCCATTACTTTACCCGTGATTAATAGTTCATTACTCACGGGCTGAAGTTACTCACGGGTCATTACTCACGGGCTGAAGCTAGGTTCAACTGGCGAATGTCACTTTTAATATTAGTTTTATATAAACTGCAAATAAAATTACTTAATCTTACCTACTACTGTAGACATCATCCAAAAAATTGCAAAGGCAAACTGCAAGGCAAGCATTTATAAAAATGAAGACACTGCTTTCAAACAAAGACCTTCAGTTGCCTCTCAGATTGAGGGCTCTAAGATGCTACATATTTTCTATATTACTATACGGAATGGAAGCTTGGACATTGAAAAGGCAACACATAAGGAAAATAGAAGCGTTCGAAATGTGGTGTTACAGAAGAATGTTGAAAATTCAGTGGGATCAAAGGATTACCAATCTTGAAGTGCTACGACGTTTAAATAAGGAGTTAATAAGGAGTAAATTATGAACAGTATAAAAACAAGAAAACTAGAATATTTGGGTCACATTACCAGAGGAGAGAAATATGAGCTGCTGAGAGTTATTACGCAAGGAAGGATCCAAGGAAGAAGAAGCATAGGAAAAAGACGCATCTCCTGGCTGAGGAACCTTAGAGAATGGTTTAACTGTAGTTCATTACAACTGTTCAGAGCAGCAGCCAACAAAGTGACCATAGCCATTATGATATCCAACCTCCGCTAGGAAATGGAACTTTAAGAAGAAGGTCGACATTAAATTGTCCCTCTTCTTTTTTAATTCTTTTATCGAAACAGTGCCATCCTTTAATTGGCTTTTGATGCGGCTCCATGCATCGTTCCTATTTTTATGGTCTGGTGCCGTCGAATTCCACAAAGTGGATTCATTTTGGTACAGATTTATTAAATCAAAAATTAATTCGTTGGTCCATTCCATTTTTTAGCAAAAAAAAATTCTAATAACAACTCAACACACTTTAGCAACACTAAATACAAGTTCTGGTGTCAGCAAATGAACAATTTCTTTAACTTGCCAATCCCTTGTCGTCCGTTAAAACAGTGACGCGAAAAAATATCAGTGAAATGCTGGATAGCGAAAACTGACGGTGTCATGAATTTCGGATTTTATGTATGTCACTCATTTAATTTGTAATTTGGCTATTGATTACATTGCGTTTCTCACGTTTCTTATCACTTTCAATGTTTTCGTTAATAGCATATTATGGTGTGAAATGTGTAGTATTTACATTCCATGGAAATCTTTATTCAAAGCTAATGATATTCATAATAATAATATACCCAAGATAAATCTTCACAAACTCGCTACAAATGTAGTGCTTGTAAAATTTGTTATTGTTTCGAATGTTTGGTTGTTACTCATAAATCAAAATTATTAATGCAATAATATTCATGAAAAGAGTTATTAAATTTTTATTTTAGCTACTAAGAAGAAATGTATTATATTATGATTCAAATCAATAATTATACATATTATGCATGTTATATTTATCAAAATGTGTTAAATTATCAATTTATAAAAAAACTGGCGTTTAACGTGTTAAAAAATCTTGACAGCGTCCACACGGGCCATTAACGCACCTTTGATCTGTACCGACTTTCGACGGATCACCACAGACGTGTCTGTGCTATCACAGACGGCCACTTCCCATGGTGCATAGTGCGAGCTGGTCCGCGTCTGTCGGCGATATTGGCGATCTTGAGAAGCCGTAGTTACTACGGACTAGTACGGACCAGCACAGACGCGTCTTTGCTACCACGGACGATACGCTTCCCACGGTGCGTGGTGCGAGCGGGTCCGTGTCCGTCCGCAATATTGCCGATCGTGGGAAGCCGCTGTAACATAAGCATGCTTATGTTAGTTGATAACTCAGCTTGTTTTTTTCTTGTTGACTGCTGTGCAGTATCAATAAGGAAATGAAGCTCGGTGACGCGTCATAATGGAAATGGATTCTGTTTGTCTCTTCTTTCACGAATCTCATCTTTTTATCTTTAACCACATTATTTTTTCGGAGTTTTGGTCTTTTGTTCGGTTTTTAATTAGAGTATGTGACAATTTTTTTAAAACATAAAAGTCGTAGTACGCATTTAAAATGTTTACACTTGTATGGTTCTATACATACTTTTTGATCACTGACCTTGACATTTTTAGTTTCCCTTGCATTTTGCAAAAACAGACAAGTAATCTGCCATACCATAGAGAGATCTGATTTCTAGCGGTTTAGATGACTGCTATGTATAGGGTCAACTTCCATACAAGATTGTCCCACTCTAAAAATTTATGTCACGATACTGTCCTCCACAAGTATAAGAAAATACACTTATTTTACTTGCTTACATATTCTGGGACACATTTTGATAAGCAGTTGAGTATAATGCTTTCTATTTCAGAACTTCCTCGTCTACCGTTAATTTCTGACCAGGCAAAACGGTAAGCTACATTTGGTAATGCGGCTTCATTTACACACAAATTGTTGACCCATAATTTTCGGGAAGAATATATGAATTGTCCAGTTAATCTGGAATCTGTAGTATAGCCTGTAGATCGAAAGTGAATAAAACAAAATTCCGTTGTTGATTAGAGCTTTTCTTATCATTTCGTTTTTCGAGATTCCATACTTCTTTTTCTTCTGATGTTGTCTGTAACTGTTTTCTAAATCCGGTTTCTTAGTTGGATTAGCCACATCATAATATTATGATAGGGCTAATAAATATTATTTATTACAAACTAAACATTGATCTTATTTAGGACAAAAAAACTTAAATTATAGGCGTTAGAAAATATTCTTCGGTATGTAATTTCGCTAATACCTTCCGGTTTCTTCAGCTGACAATCATTTACATAAAGTTGATACATTTTCCTTATACTCAAATTTTTGTCCAAATACCTACGCTTCGAACTTTGGCGAATATAATGTAGGACCATGGTTAGAAAAGACTCAATATGAGCCTTCACAATTTTGCGTTTTTCATTTCTTGTTTTATCTGGCAGTATAATATGCTTGCCTCTTGCCCGTATCTTCATAACAACATAGAATATCAATTTTTCTTACCACATATTGCATTAACGACACTGATATACAAAGTGTCTTACAAAAAAACTTCTCACATACCTGTACCTCTTGACCATTCAAAGAAACATAGTCGATATTATTGATTTTTCCAGTCGATATGAATGAGAAATTTTAATAAAATATACATGTAAAATGTATTAAAGACATTTATTACCTTTTTACTGAATATGGCATACAACAGTAGAAATAATATTGTTGCCCGGCAAAATAATATATGTGCGCTTACTTGATTTTACATGCAACAGACCTTTAATTTTGTGAAAGTAAGTAACGATATATTGTTTTACTTGAAAATGAAAAGTTGGTTATGTGTAACTTATTTGTTTATCACACAAATTATATGCTGAATGGTAAGTCGTATCATTTACTGGGTTTTACCTGTATGTAGAGCGTAAAAAGCTGACAATTTTGGTATACTTAACTCAATATTTTAAAATTTGTCATTTACCTGGTTTTCGCATTATACCGACGATATCTTCTGTATTCTGTATAAAGAAGTACCCATTAATATCAAAAAAACTATTGAGAATATCTACCAAAACAATAAATGGAACTCAGAATAGATGGACAACTTACAGAACTTATAGAAATAGACGGCGGAATACGACAGGGGGACTTATTCATACCTGAGCTCTTAAACTAAAACATACAATGTCTTAATAACACTATATGACAAAACCGACATATTAACAGTGAGATAAAGATCAGTGTAAGACCAATAATAACATGCATTAGAAACAAGACCCGATACAGCCACAACAGACACAATACAAAGAATGCTGGAAACAGCAGAGATGAGAGTAATGAGAAGAATTGCAGGAAATACGCTGAGAGATCGAAAGAGGAGTAAGATATTAGAAGAAAATTTAACGTACAGTGTATGTATAAACGAATAAACACTAAATAAAAAAAAAGAATGGAATAAACACATAAGCAGAATGGAGGAGAGCAGTGTGATCAAAATATTAAGATATAAATCACCAAACGGTAGAAGAAATGTTGGTCGATTGAGCAAAATATCGACTGACAACCTTCCATAGGGGTATCAATCCGTCAATGAATAAGCAGGACTGCTTATAAAGAGGAGAAGGATAGATTGGAACTACATAAACAAAATTAGGGACAAACAATAATGTTTTAGGCTGTTTACTACATTTCATTGGTCCTAAAGATTACGCTATTGAAACCTGTAAGCCTGCTTTTATAGTTCAGAGAAATAAGGAAAAAAAATGTTCTGTTGGTGACACAACCCTCTCCAGGCCGAAACCAAATTTATTGAGTAGTACTGATATCTCTAATAATAACCTCTATGTTTCCTGCAGCCGATTTTGTTGATGTACATATTTATAAACAAATAAAGATCAAAAACAGGTAAATTTTAGTTTTTTTTCGTCTATTACCACAAAGTTAAGCATTTTAAACAAATTTTAGAGTAAGAAACTCATAAATCGTATAAAAAACTTTAATATGGCGTTTGTTGAATATGTCTATCCTTATTGGTTGCTTAGAAAATTTCAAAATAAATAATAAATTTTGAGTTTTTATAAATATTAATAAGTTAGGTAGAAATTAACTTAGAACCTTCTTATTACACGGAATGCTGAGACTTCTGGTGCTTAAATCATACCCTAAATTTCAAATCAATTGGTCAAATAGTTTAAAAGTTATTTAATTTGTTTATCCCAAATTAATTTCCTTTGTAACACTATAAGTCAGAAAATAATTAAGTTACAGTAATACTTTGGATAGTTTATGAAAGAAGAAGATTTACGCTATTAGCTTAATTAAAAAAAAATGACAAATAATAATTCTAAATATTGCAAAAGAATTTTTCAAGAACATGTAAATTAAAAAAACGGGGGGCCTACCTTCGGCCCTAATTGTCCTAGGACAATTGTTTATCCTTCTAAATGTGTGTAAAGATTCAGTATTTCTAAATACGAAAAAATAACTTTTCTAAGGGTAACGGTTAGGAAGTTATTCTAATTGTTTTTAAGTAAGCAAAAAATCGACAGGATTTTGCAAAATAATTTTACACTGTTTAGAATTACTTTTTGTCATTTTTTAAATAAAGTTAATAGAATGAATGTTATTTCATAAACTGTCCGAAGTATTACTGTAACCTCAAAATTTTTTGACTTATAGTGTTGCAAAAAAATTAATTTGGGTTAAAAAATTAAATAAATTTTAAACTATTTGACCAATTGCTTTAAAATTTAAAATATATGTAATATAAGCACAAGAAGTCTCAGCATTTCGTCTAATAAGAAGGTTATAACTTAATGTTTGCATAAGTTATGAACATTTATAAAAAGTCAAAATTTATGACTTATTTTGCAATTTTCTAAGCAACAAATAAGGGTAGACATAATCAGAGAACACCATATTGAAGATTTTTATATGATTTATGAGTTTATTATTCTCAAATTTGTTTAGAATGCTTCACTTTTTAGTAATAGACGAAAAAATCGAAAATTTACCGTTTTTGATCTTCATTTGTTTATAACTATATATATCATCAAAATCGGCTACAGGAAACATATAGGTTTTTAATATAGATATATCCATACTACTCAAAAAATTTGGCTGCAGCCTGGAGGGGGATGTGTCACGAGAAAAATCTGATTTCTCTGGACTATTTAATAAAATTTATTAACATAAGCTAGGCAGGGGATGTAAACATTAGTTGAGAGCCATGTCGTCATCGGCAACATAGAAATGGATATTTCGTTCAGTTTTTAAACATTTTTGTATAATCGCTTAAATTATTCAATAATTTAATTATGTGGTAATAGGATTTTTTTCACTATCCATGTATCCAGTAATTACAATAATTTATATACTATAAAATAAAAACTAATATAATAACAACCGAGAAAAAGTGATAAAGTGATTTTTATAAAATAATGTTACTATGGAACGAGTAGATAAATTTTTGAAGATCTTTAACAAATAAAATCGTTGTTCACATGCCGTGCATCGCTTACGGAAATTTAGTATAGTATACAGGGTGTCCCGAAAAGATTGGTCATAAATTATACCACGATTGTGGGGTCAAAAATATGTTGATTGAACCTACCTTACCTTAGTACAAATGTGCAAATAAAAAAATTTATAGTCCTCTGAAGTTACAAAATGAAAATCAATTTTTTTCAATCTTTCCAAAACTATTAGAGATTTTTTATTGAAAATATACGTGTGCCATTCTTATGGCAGGATCATCTTAACAAAAAATTGTAGTGAAATTTGTGCACCACATAAAAATTTTATGGAGGTTTTGTTCCCTTAAACACCCTAAACTTTTGTGTATGTTCGTATTAAATTATTGTTAAACTATTATTAGTTAAACACCGTGTTTTTAAAACTTTTGTGCCGCTTAGTATCTTCTCGAAAAGCCAGTTTTTATCGAGATATTTTGAATAATTGTCAAATCCACCACCTATTTTTATATGGTTAAGTACGATTATTTATGAGACCTGGTAATATTATGAAAAATCTATAATTTACATTTTTATAATATGAGAATATACTAAGAGGCGAAAAATTAAAAAAAAACTTTGTTTAACTAATGGTACCGCAATAAAAGCCTTAATTGGAACGTACTCAAACATTTGGGGGATTTAAAGGAACGAAACCCCCATACAATTTGTATGTAAACATATTAAAAAAGAAGCCGCATCTCGATAAAAATTGGTTTATCCAAAAAAGTCTAAAAGGCAAAAAAGTTTTAAAATTATTGTGTCTAACTATTGGTACCACAATAATAATTTAATTGGAACGTACACAAAAGTTTGGAAGGACTTTAAGGGAACAAAACCCCATAAAATTTTTATGGGGTGAACAAATTTTACTATAATTTTTTGTTAGATGTCTCTTCCATAAGAATGCCACATGCATATTTTCAATAAAAAATCTCTAATAGTTTTCGAAATATTGGAAAAAATTGATTTTTATTTTGTAATTTTAAAGGCCTATAACTTTTTTTATGTGCACATTTGTAGTAAGGTAAATTAGGTTGAATCAACATATTTTTAGCACCAGAATCTATGGTATAATTTATGACCAATCTTTTCGGGACACCCTGTATACACAATAATACACAGTTATACAAAGTTTAGCTTCAAGTCATCAATCTCCCACGATAAGTAATCGATTCCCCAGTCCTTTTCAATTAAAATGCTGATACTACTAATTACAGTTTTTATAGTCCAATTGTAATTCGGTGAAAAACTTTGCCGATTTTAGATAAAAGGCTTTTAGGCTCATTGCTACAATAAATTACATCCTCCCAAGGGCGTATCTGCAAATTTAATGACAGGGTCAGCAAATTATAGTGTTAGATTACGCACTCGATTAAAATCGAACAATAAATCTTGCATTGTCTGTTAGCTTTAATGGAACTTATTACACAGTTTAGTCAGTCTGGTGGAATGCCCAAGATTCGGTGATAACTACGAATTTTCTCAATTATTACTCAAAGATTAATAACATAAAATTGATTTCGTGTAAAAATTATACGATATATTTTGAACAACTGATATATAATATTGAAATCAATAAAACAATCATACACATACATCATTAGAGAGCGGAATATATGCAACACAACATTACCAAAATATGCGCATATAATATATGCATTACTTTTACTACAAATATGCAGGTATTTTTTCTAAATTTGTCTAAATATGCAAATGCATATTAAAAATACTCAAAAATAAAACAATATATTAAGTCGTAAGATCTTCAGAAAAGTTGCCTTCAAAAATACGTACAACTTTCCTCAAACAATCGAAGTCCTCATTTTTTTCTAAATCATTTTTTAATTTATTTCTAATTGTAATCCCTGTATTTCCGGGAATTTTTTGACAATGAGCAGAAAAAGTGTTAACAAGATTAACCGAATCACTTAATTGTAAATTCCTTTGTTCTAATGACTTTATTAGATCTGGTAAAAAACTAAAATTAACTTTTATGAACATAAGTTCTTTAGCAATTTGTAAGTTACTTAAAGAACAACGTACGTTACTTAAGCTGAAGAACAAAAGCGGACTTGTCTACAATTTGATGGATTTTTGTATTTTGATGCTTCTCTCTATGTCCGTCTTTATAGAAGTAAAAGCGAATTTGTCGAATAAAAACAGTCTTTCCAGAAAAATTTCTTTTGTGGGACAGGATGCTTTTGTTTGTCAGTTCCTCATTTAAAAAATGAAATGTGAAAATGAATGTAACTTACGATTTTGGAACAGGTCTTGCAAAATACTTTGTCTCCACTTAGCTTTAACTCGGGAAAACACTTTATCCAAGCACTTTTTTGAATGGTAGACATATTTAAATTTAATATATACCAATCACTTCAAAAATACTGAATACGATACGTTTACTTTAAACAAATGTTGGCCGGAAACTGACAAAATAATTATTAGACCCTTAAAAGCAGGTAGGTACCTACGACTTGCTACGCTAATAAAATAATATTTTTCTGGGAACACCCATAATTGTTAAATTCAGGTAGTAATGGGAAAGTCCAGATGAGCGATAGATAGATAAATAAGGAGCTCGTTCATATAGAAGTTATAAAATTCCAACTAAGAGAGGAAAATTTTAAACTTTTATATAATTTATTTTTAAAATATGCAAAATAAATCGTGTTTAGCTTAAATATGCAATGTTGTGTTTGTTGTCTGAAAATATGCAATATATGCATCTATATGCACTTTGCATATATTCCGCTCTCTATACATCATTAATCGTAGTTTTACTATTTTTGTTTTAATCGATATTATTAGTCTCCTTAACTCTTTTAGTACCATTTTTTTTTCAGCAACCAAAAAATTTTTTTTTGACTAAAATGTAGGTATGTTTTAATATATCATTTTTTGCTTTAGACGGTAGTGTGTGTGGGAAGTACTGTGTGTAAATTATTACAATAAAACGGTAGTGTGTGTGTGGGAAGTTTAAAAATATTAGGTTGGCATATGAAGTAACTATGTATATCCAATCTGTAAATATAGTCCATGTGGTAAGACCACTCCCGTCTGGAAAAAATTCTGATTCGGTTTCTTTGTGGATTCCTATTCAAAAATGTCCCCTTTAAACAAATCTAAAGGGTGCCGGGCGGAATTTTTGGGCAGAAATTGTTTAAACAATTTTTTTAAACAAATACAAAAGATCACGTTTTTTTTGCTTCGGAACATACATTTTTAAGTTTTATGGGTCATGCTAAACAAGAAAGGTATCTTGTAAATTTTCTCAAAAATTGATAGTTTTCGAGTTACAGGCGATTTAAAAGCTGAGAAATGCGAAAATACGCATTTTCTAGGTCTAAGAACTCATATTTAAATTAGTATTTTTGAGGTTGCCAGATACTTAAATTGATGTTTAAACATTTAGCTTCAAGATTCTGAACAGTGATTGCGTCTAACCTTAATTTAAACCGTGGTTTTTTAATTGTTAAATATGCGTGTCCATCCGATTTTTTTGCCGGTGTGGCGCACTCTATTTCAAAAATCTCCAATTTTCCTCCAAAAGATATTTTTTCCAGATTCTTTGGAATATTCTAAACAAAATAAGTTTCTTGACATTTTTCTCAAAAAATAACAGTTTTAAAGTTATAAGCGATTAAAAATTCGAAAATGCGTTTTTTGGCATTTTTCGGATTTTAAATCGCTTATAACTTTAAAACTATTAACTTTTGACAAAAATGTCAAGAAACTTATTTTATTTAGAATATCCCAGAGAATCCACAAAAAATATTTTTCGGAGGAAAATAGGAGATTTTTGAAATAGAGCGCACCGCACCGGCAAAAAATCGGATAAACACGCATATTTAACAATTAAAAAACAAGGGTATAAATTAAGGTTAGCCGCGATTACTCTTCAGAATCTTGAAGCTAAATGTTTAATCTTCGATTTAAGTATCTTCCAACCTCAAAAATACTAAGTTAAAATGGGGTTTTAAGCCTCGAAAATGCGTATTTTCGCATTTTTCAGATTTTAAATCGCCTATAACTCGAAAACTATCAATTTTAAAGAAAAATTATAGGATAGCTTTCTTGTTTAGAATGACCCAAAAAACCTCAAAATATATGTTTCATGGCAAAAAAACGTGATCTTCTGTATTTGTTTAAAAAAATTGTTAAACAATTTCTGCCCAAAAATTCCGCCCGGCACCCTTCAGATTTGTTTAAAGGGGACATTTCTGAATAGGAATCTAAAAAGAAACCGAATCAGAAACTTTTTCAGACGGGAGCGGTCTCACCACATGGACTAATATAAAATTCGACTGTCCATCAATAAAATGGTTATGTTTGCTTAAAATTATATTACGTGATTTATTAAATTGACTTCTACAGTCTGTTCCAACGAAAATTTGATCCCCTCCCCCAGAAACTCAGAAACCAAGAGCTTCTTTAAAATTAAAAAAAAAACACGTCAATTTAGAATGGGAGGAGGACGAATTTTCATGTAAAATTCATGCCCTCAAATGTTAACCCCCTACTGGCCCGCATCAACTCACACATTTTTTTTAAATAGCAAGTGTAGTCGAGTGGCACACCATTTGAAAGGTATTTTCTTTTTCTTTACACGACACTCTATTTTTTTTTATTTAAGTAACAAGATAATTTTGGACTTAACAAATTTACTATAATTAATTTAGTTAAATCCAAAATTATCTTTATAGTTATTACGCAAATAAAAAAAATAGAGGGCTGTATAGAGAAAAAGTATTCCTTTAAAATGAAGTGCCACTCGACTACACTTGCTTTAAAAAAAGTGTGGGGTTGATGGGGGGTTAAATTTGAGGGCATGAATTTTGCTTGAAAATTAGTCCCTCGTCCAGTACAAATTGACGTTTTTTTTTTAATTGTGAGGAAACTCTTGGTTTCTGTGTTTCTGGGGTGGGGGTCATATTTTCGTTGGAACACACTCTATATTCTACAGTATATTCCAAATAAAAGGAATAAATTCGTTATTTCGTAAACTGGGGACTTTAATCCCGAGTTGATTTTAATGTTTAAATATGATATGATATTTTGGCATTTGTATCATACGAGTGACGTCATCCATCTGGGCGTGATGAAGCAATCGAGGATTTTTTTAAATATGAATATGAGTTGTTTATCATTGGGCAAACAATGCAAAAATAACAGTACAATAAACGCAGCGGAGATGAAGCAGCTAAGAAAAATAGCAGGAAAAACGAAATTGGACAGAATAAAAAATGATAAACAGATATTAGACAAAGACTGAAACAGGAATCGATAATAACCAAGATACAAAAAAGAAAATTAAAATGGTATGGACACATTAACAGAATGGACCTGGAAAGACTACCAAAGCAGGTGATGGAATCGAAAAGATATATGGTAAAAGAA
The DNA here is from genome assembly GCF_917563875.1 of Diabrotica virgifera virgifera. Classification (NCBI taxonomy): domain Eukaryota; kingdom Metazoa; phylum Arthropoda; class Insecta; order Coleoptera; family Chrysomelidae; genus Diabrotica; species Diabrotica virgifera. The sequence continues at coordinate 187,797,747 of NC_065447.1, read as the reverse complement.
GGAAAGGGAGGCCAAGGAAGAGATGGATCGATCAGATTATAGAAATTGGACAGGGAAAAGGAAAAATACATCAACAAATGAAAGAGTTAGCAAAAGACCTCAAGAAATGGAAGAGATGGATAGAAGATGAATGAAACCTCCGACGCCCCTGAGGGGCATAAGGAGTTTCGAGAAAGAAGAAGAAGAATATGAGTTGTCTGCTACATTATTTGAAAAAATATTCAATTTTCTATTTTGTAACATAAACATTCACATAGTTATTTATACAGGGTAGCGAAAAAAAATTTCTAAATTAAATTAATTGACACAGACAGAAGAATGTAATTAATATATTTATTAAAAATACATTTTACTGCTGGCAGAAAACAGAAAAAATGTTTATTTAAGAAATAAACATTGCTTTTCGCTTAAAATCAATGATCAAGCCAGCTCCTGCAAGCCACCTGCCTCTTGGAAGTTTAAACATTTAATTTAAGCTAAAAGCAATATTTATTTGTCAAATAAACACCTATTCTGTTTCCACATAGCAGTAAAATAAATTTTGAATTAAATGAATTAAATGCATTCTTCTCTGTTCGTAATTAATCCATTTCAGAAATTTTTTTTTACCTTGTATAAAAAATAATGTTAAGGTTTACATTACTGGTTAAGGAATTGAATAATTTTTCAAATAAGCTAGCACACGATCCCTATTCTTATTTAAAAAAATCATCGATTACGTCATCACGCCCAGATGGATGACGTTACTAGTTTAATATAATATAATAATGATTATATGCCAAAAAATCAGAATTTAAAAATAAAAATCGACCTGTTTCGGGATTTTTCATAAATTCACCGAATTACGAAATAACGAATTTATTCCATATATTTCCACCATACCGTATACTTTAATAAATAAAGCGGATTTATTATACAAGAGAGAAGTTGATTAAAGTTTAATGGAAAACTATTGTTAATGCAGGGTATTGAGCGCTATCTAGAACCCTGACTAGTAAGGCCCTGCTCTACGCGATTAATTCTGATAGAGGTATTTAATCCTTCGGTGTAATGTATCAGATGAGCGTGAGTGATAATCATTTGACGCAATAGATGGGGCACATGTAAGTAAGTACGAGTAGCATATGCCTTTGTTATATTTTTTCCATATTTATTATTAGTCATAGTGTTCACACATTGTATAATATTTTTTATCTACTCTATGTCATATTAGTATACGGTTTTAGTTTGTGAAAACTGTCATTATAGATAGCAGTGCGTGAAGGATTTAAAGTGTGCGTGAAGTAACAATGTATTTTAAATGGGACTTACTTTTTCGCACTGTTTTTAAATTTCGCGTTGTCATGGTGATGACAATATGAGCAATGAATTACAACAAAAGTTTTGACAGTTTTGTGGTTTGAAAGTAGTTAGAATTTTTAAATGTCAAAGTTCTAAAAATTCTAGAATAGAAATAAATTCCAGCGACGAAGAGTTACAGCTTTTTTTATTTGTTTATCGTAGATAAAATATTTTATGAAACTGTGCGTAAAGTACTTTTTGCCAACTTACGCGATTTATAGCACTCGCCCCGTTGTCTCTCGTGCTCTAAAAATCGCGTGCGTTCGCAAAAAGCATACTTCACGAACTGTTTCATAAATAACTATTTCGTCATCTTAGTAATAGTTCTTAGGCATATAAAAAATTTTATTCCATATTCAGAACGCTGCATCTTGATCCAGATAAGTGCGCATCTTCTAGACATAAATATAATTCAGGTTTATGCTCCCACATCTGAGAGTACTGATGAAGAAATTGAAGAGTTTTACGAACAATTAGACGAAATCATAAAAAACCTAAAGAAACAAGACATAACCATGGTAATGGGAGATTTTAACTCCAAAATAGGAAAAGGCGAAGTCAGTGACGTAGTTGGCAAGTATGGGTTGGGAACAAGAAATGAACGGGGTGATCGATTAATAAATTTTTGCCATGAGAAAAACTTAATGATCACTAATACTTGGTTTAAGTTACCATTAAGAAGTCTTGGAGGTCACTACAGGACAAGTCTGGGTACATCGTTGGAAATCAGATAGACTTCATAACAATTAACAAACAATTCCGTAACGCAATATCAGCCAAAACATATCCTGGAGCTGATATAAACTCTGATCATAATCCTCTTGTAGCCCAATTACGAGTCAGACTAAAAACCAAAAACAAACTAACAAAAGATTAGATATGGATCAACTTAGAAATCCCGAGGTAAAAGTCAAGCTTACAAATAGCATTAACAGTAATGTTGCTTTAACAACCAATACTGATGATATTGAAAGAGACTGGATCAACTTAAGGGACGATTCAACGGTGCGAAAGACGGTGACTACGAGCGGAAGAAGAAGAACGAATGGATGACAGATGAAATATTACACCTCATGGACAGAAGGAGGGAAAATAAAAATAATCCCGAACAATATAAAGAACTGGATAGAACTGTCAGCAGAAAGATAAAAGAATCCAAAGAGAAATGGTTACAAGAAAAATGTCAAGAGATAGAAGAGCCAGAACGAAGATACGATAGTTTTAACATGCATAAAAAAATCAAGGAGTTTACTTATACTTACAAGAAAAAACAGTTTGGTAAATTAATAGACGAGAACAACAAACTTATTGTAGATAAAGAAGTACGAGAAAAATGTCAAGAGATAGAAGAGCCAGAACGAAGATACGATAGTTTTAACATGCATAAAAAAATCAAGGAGTTTACTTATACTTACAAGAAAAAACAGTTTGGTAAATTAATAGACGAGAACAACAAACTTATTGTAGATAAAGAAGAACAGTTACAGACTTGGGCAATTTACATTAAAGATTTGTTTACGGATTATCGTCATATTTCTACGAACACTCTTGATCTGAATGGACCAAAAATATTGAAAAGTGAGGTGATAAAAGCTATAGATCAAAAGAAAGATGGGAAAGCAATAGGATGCGATGAAATACCAGTCGAATTTTTAAAAGTTTTTAACGAGAACAACATGAATGTAGTATTGGAACTGTTTAATAAGATATACGATACTGGTCAAATTCCATCGGACTGGTTGAAATCTACATTTGTGCCCATTCCCAAGAAATCCAATTCTAAGACGTGTAGCGAATATCGCCTTATAAGTTTAATGAGTCACACCCTTAAAGTATTCTTGCGTATTATCCATTCCAGAATACGAGCAAAATTAGAACACAGCATAAGTAAAACACAGTTCGGTTTTAGATGCGGTTTTGGAACTCGAGAGTCCCTATTTGCAATACAAGTCTTGATTCAAAAATGCCTGGATCAACAGAAAGATGTTTACGCCTGTTTTATCGACTATAAGAAAGTATTCGATACTATCAAACATGAAAACTCAACATTTTCTATTAGAACATCTTTCAGGACTTGACACTAAGGACATCCAGATTATAAAAAATCTATATTGGAATCAAACAGCCCACATAAAGAATGGACATCTGGTGAGTGAAAACATAACCATTTCTAGAGGAGTTAGACAGGGCTGTATTCTTTCGCCACTGCTTTTCAACCTGTACACGGAACAAATATTTCTAGAGGCACTGGAAGAGTACAATGAGGGCGTCAAGATTAATGGCGTACCAATAAGTAATTTTCGATATGCAGATGATACTGCTATACTGGCCGATAACATCGAAGATTTGGACTGAAGATCAATAAAAAGAAAACTAAATTTATGGTGATCAGTAAAAAAAACTTTCAATATATCGACCTGAATATTGAAGCCGAACGTATTGAAAGAGTACACCGATTTAAATATCTGGGATATACAGTAAATGATAAGTGGGACCCAGACGTAAAGATTAGGATCCGAATTGAAATAGCAAGATCCAAATTCATAAAAATGAGAAAGCTCTTAAGCAACCGCAACCTAAGCATTAACCTCCGATGGCGCGCCACGAAAGGCTACGTACTATCTACGCTACTTTACGGAGTAGAAGGGTGGACGTTAACAGCAGCAACTATAAAGAAGTTAGCCGCTCTAGAAATGTGGCTGTATCGACGCATACTGAGAATACCTTGGACAGACAGAGTGACCAACACAGAGGTATTGAGACGAATGGGTAAAGAGGTGGAATTGTTAACAACTGTTAAAAGGAGGAAAGCGTCATACCGGGGCCATGTGTTCCGTAATAATAAGTACAGTCTGCTACAGCTTATCGTGGAAGGCAAGATTGAAGGTCGAAGAGGTTGAGGCAGAAAGAAAAAATCCTGGCTGAGAAACTTGAGAGAATGGTTTCAAATACCAGAAGCTGCGAACATAATACATGCGGCACAAAACAGAGAAACCTATGGTTTGATGGTCGCCAACCTTCGATAGAAGTCTGCACATAAAAAAGAAGAAGTATTAGTTCAGTACATGTGATAGGTATCTATAAGGCTGTAGGCCCTGTAGCTATTGATTATGTTCAAAATAAGAGAAAAAGGAACTACAACGTTAACGAGATTTTATTGTATCATATGATCAACGGATCTCTAAATTTGAAAAAACTGTGGAGTGCTACCATTTAAATGGGTGCGTTTTTGAGAATGGGGTGAATTAATCCCTAGGTACACCGTGAATTAGGGTAAGTTCTATGCACTTTTAGTACAAACACGTCTACAAGAAAATTGTTCCAGGTTAAATTTACTATCTAAAAATGACAGTTTAAAGTTAAAAATATATTTTTTACAAAAATACACTCAAAAGAAAAGCAATAAAAAAACACGAATGATAGCAATTTTGTTTTTTGGCCCATAACTTTTTTCCGCAATGATATAGGTATAGACATTGCTTTACAGTACATTAACTTTCATCCTTTCTCTTTAAAATGTTGTTTAATAGAAGTCTCTGTCACGTAGAGTTTCCGAAATAGAATTTTTCAAAATTTGCCGCTCACAGCATTTTTGGGCCATTTTGCTCATTTTTAACTATTTAGAATGGGAAATAAGCCACAATATTATTAAAAAATGATTTTTATTAACGTTTCGACGCCCAAATCGGGTGCCGTTGTCAAAATAAAAAATACTATTAATATAAACAAAAATGTTGTTGCTTAGTAAAAAAATTCTTCTAATAATTTATTTAATTTGACTCATTTATATCGGCAATTCAGATACATATGATACATTTTAAAGTAGAAGACTTTAAAATGATATTGCCAATATTTATCAGTTGCGTTCCTGGGACGACTTTACTGAAAGATAGTTCATTCGATTACATGAAATCAACCCCAACTCAAGAATATCCGTCACAAAAAATAATTTGACAACGGCACCCGATTTGGGCGTCGAAACGTTAATAAAAAATCATTTTTTAATAATATTGTGGCTTATTTCCCATTCTAAATAGTTAAAATTGTAAAAATGCCACAAGAAAATAGCTTCAGAACAACATTTTGCTCATTATTTCGCAAACATTGTTCTGTAACTTTGTTCTACGCATTTCTAGGTAAACGCAATGGTATACACTTAGTAGAAAGATGAGTCAATTACCTTTAAAATGGTCTATCGTATAAGGTTATACGGCTCTTTTTAAGCAAGTTATGCTTTTTCAAGGTTTTAAATTTCTCATTATGACTTTTTTCTTGTACATTTAGGTATATAATATATTGTGGAACAAGAAAATCTTATTTTCTTTAGTTTGAAATGGTGTACTGCAAAAAATTCTAGGACTATTTTTAAAGAAGATATCCGTAGGATATTTAAGTGTATCCGTAATTTGAGAAAATTTTAATTTTTTTTAAATTTTTTTAATTAGAAAAATATAATTGCATATTATAACATAATTTTTAATTTAAAATATTTTTTTTTTAATAACACTTTTTGATATTGTGGAATATAATGATAGTTTACTCTTGAGCGAAATTCATATTTTTTAACATACCTCGTACACTTGTACATTGATACATTTTTATATCTGCTGATTGTATCTTAGGTTATAAACTATGTAGAACATTTTATTAAGAATATTTTTTTTCATAAAGTTAATAATAAAAAATTTTGCGTATGGTTCCAACTTAGTGGGACCTACTGTATTTGTATATGTCACATACTGAAAAAGCATATCTGGTTTAATAATAGTCCTAGATTTTTTTACAATACACGAATACACCATTTTAAAGTAAGGAAAATAAGCTTTCTTTTTTATTGTACAACGCATATACCTAAATATACAATAAAAACAGTTATAACGAGAAATTTAAAAGAAATCGTAAAATATATCAAAAATCATTAAAAGTGTATAAAGTTTTGAACAACCATATCTTGCTTAAAGATAGTCACACAGCCTTCTACAAAAAACAATTTTAAAGATAATTGACATTTCTTCCTATTAAGTATATATATATATATATATATATATATATATATATATATATATATATATATACAAGCTGTACGCTCCCGAGGAAGCTGAAGCTGTTTTCACTTGAAGATCCTTTTTGTGGGGGATCATCCCATTCTGACTTTGGTTTTACAATTGCTGGTGTGACTTCGCGGTTTCCACTACCTTTCTCCATTCTTCTCTCTCTCTGATTTTGCTTCCTATATTTCTAATTTCCATACTTCTTAAGTCTTCTTCCACTTGTTGTCTCCATCTGAGTTTAGGCCTGCCTCTGGTTCTTGTACCTGGTGGTATCCATTCGGTTATAACTCTTAACGGATTGTTCTTCTCTCTTCTCATTATGTGTCCATACCATCTAATTCTCTGTGCTTTTGTTGCTCTTACTATGTTCTCTTGACCCATCCATTCTTGTATTTCGTGGTTCATCCATTGCCTTGGATCCTCTTCGTTTTCCCTCTTTGGTTCCAGAATTTTTCTCATAATTTTTCTCTCAAAAACTTTCAGCTGCTCTTCTTCTCTTGCTGTTAATGTGAATGTCTCCAAAGCGTATAGCACTATTGGTCTTATGGTCGTTTTGTAGATTTTCATTTTTGTATTTCGGCTGATCTTCTTATTTTAACGACCTATTAAGTATAACATGGCATATACCTAAAGCTATGTACGTAGAAAAAGTTACAGAACAATGTTTGAGAAGTAACAAGAAAATGGGCCAAAATCGCTGTGAGTGGCTAGCTTTGAAAAATCATATTTTGCAAACTGTAAATCATAGAAAATTCTGTTAAACGCCATTCTAAAGAGGAAGGATGGAAGTTTATTTTCTGTGAAGGAAGTCTATACCTACATATATGCCCGTGGAAAAAGTTATGGGCCAAAAACAAAATTGCTGCCAGTCGTGTTTTTCCTTGTTTTTCTTTTGAATAATATATTTTTGTTAAAAAACATTTTTGACTTTAAAATGTCATTTTTCGATAGTAAATTCAACCTGGAACCATTTTCCTGTAGACGTATTTGTACCAAAAGTGCATAGAACTCACCCTAATTCGCCCTGTGCCTATGGACTAATTCACCCCTTTCTCAAAAACGCACCCCTTTAAATGGTAGAACTCTAGGGGTTTTTCATATATAGAGGTCTATTGCAGGGATGGCGGTTTTTGACAAAACACCGATTTTCGGTTATACCGTTTTTTTTTTGCTTACGGTTTAACCTGGCGGTTATAACCGGCCAAAAAAACCGGTTTTTCCAAAACCCGGTTTCCGGTTTTTTAATCCAATAAGTTACAATGTTACATTTACAATGCACTTAGTTTGCGATACTCCACTCGACTCGACACTCGATATCAATAATATCAAAATTAGTACTATCGAAAGAACATCAATATCAATATAAATAAAACACAATTTGTAATAAAACCATGTTATTCTATTAATTATTATATTTATTTATTATTTTTTTATTATTATATAGTTATTGATTATTATTAAATATAATATAGCGTAATATTAATATATGTATACATATTGCAATAATATACAATTTAACCCAACCATTTCAACGTATACAAAATTTCCCAGACTCTTCCAAATGGGAATTAAAAGAAATAATATCAACATAAATATTTTACTTAAAAATAAATTGGATAATGCAATTTATCTTTTATTTTTACTACCATCAAAAAAAATTTACCATGTATTTTTTAACACGTTTGTATATTTTTGTATAATAGGTACATTTTAACTCATTTAATACTTCCTGTATCGGTGTATCATTTTGAAAACGTAGGGAAATCCTTGGAGATTCGTATTTGTAATCCGTAATGCGATATTCATAGACAGACATTATTTTTGGTAATCAGAAAAAGTCAGTCACCCACTTTCAATGTCAAGAGTCAAGTGTGAAAAATAGATGATGTTTGCGTCTACTTCACCAGATCACTTCTTATGTAAATATTATGATTACAAATACCTTTTCAACGAAATATTATAATAAAACTAAATTGTTCCTGGCTGATGTGAATTTGCACTTTCAGTTTGCTTTTCTATTTATAAAATAAAATTTCAATTATGGTTTTGTTTGGAATAATTACTTGAGAATAATAATTATGATTGGGATCCAAAATAATACCTAACCTAATCCTAATCACCGTAAAAACCTAATAACCGGTATTTATTTTAAAAAGAAAAAAAAAACGGTTATAACCGGGACAGAAAAACAACCGGTAAAACCGGTTATTGCAAAGTAAAAAAACCGGTTTTCCGTTAAAACCGGTAGGTTTTTCCCATCCCTAGTCTATTGACTAGATAAAACAATAAAACACCGTTAACGTTGTAGTTTCTTTCTAAAATAAATAATCAATAACCTACTGGTCCTTAAAGATTTTAGGGCAATCATGAAATCCTGATACGACCTGAAGGTGATTCTTTTATTATAATTCCAATAATTACATACTGTGTGATGTTTTCTTTGGGGATAATACACTCGCAATCATAAAAAGCGGGTCACTCGATGAGTTATTCAAGTTAGATGTCTCGAATTTTCTAAACCTGTTGTCCGATTTGAGTGATTTTTTTAGTATGTTATAGCCTTATTCTTTAGCAATATCGCTATAATAATATTGTTGCTAGACCGGTAAATTGTCATTGTATACCGGGTGTAACAATCATACTGTGTTTATTCCTAAAAGTTCGGAACACCCTGTGGAATGATTTAGCATAGATAAAATATTGAAATTAAAACTCAATTGTTTTAAAAACATTTTAGTTTTTGATTTATTTGTTTATGTTGGATAATAAAAAAGTTAAGCACGATAATAACTAGCCATGTTCTTGATCAATACAGGGTGTTTCTAAATAAGTGCGACAAACTTTAAGAGGTAATTCTGTATAAAAAAAATGACAGTTTGCTTTATAAACATATGTCCGCAAATGCTGCGTTTCCGAGATACGGGATATTGAAATTTTTCTTACAAACTGACGATTTATTTATTGCTCTAAAACCAATAGAGATATGCAAAAGAAATTTGGTAAGTTTTAAGAGGCAGTTATTGTGTATTTTTTGACATACAATTAATAATTCCATATTCACCATTGGCGTGCATACGGGTATAAACATTTTAGATACATCTCGTATGCATGCCAATGGTGAATATCAAATTCTTAATTGTATGTAAAAAAATGCGCCATAACTACCTCTTAACATCTACCAAATTTAATTTGCACATCTCAACCGGTTTTAGAGCAATAAATAAATCGTCAGTTTGTAAGAAAAATTTTACATCCCGTATCTCGGAAACGAAGCATTTGCGGACATATGTTTATAAAGCAAACTGTCATTATTTTTCATGCAGAATTACCCCTTAAAGTTTGCCGCACTTATTTAGAAACGAAGAACATGGCTAGTTATTAACGTGCTTAACTTTTTTTATTATCCAACATAAACAAATAAATCAAAAAAGAAAATGTTAAGAGAGCCTAAGGCTACAATTGAGTTTTAATTTCAATATTTTATCTATGCTAAAACATTCCACAGGGTGTTCCGAACTTTTAGGAATAAACACAGTATGATTGTTACACCCGGTATACAATGACAATTTACTGGTCTAGCAACAATATTATTATAGCGATATTGCTAAAGAATAAGGCTATAACATACCAAAAAAATCACTCAAATCGGACAACAGATTTAGAAAATTCGAGACATCTAACTTGAATAACTCATCGAGTGACCCGCTTTTTATGATCGCGAGTGTATATAAATTGAGTACCTACTGAACTCTAAATTGAATTTATTTTGATTATGGTAGATATTTGAGTATTTTTTTGGAATATCTTAATTAAAATCAAGTAAAACCGTAAATCTACAAATTAAGTATTGAGTTTAGAACTCCACATAGTTTAGAACCACCCTCTATAATTTGATCCACATAGAGAATATTAAAACATGAAAAAACACGTAAAATTTATTTACTCAATACTCCAAAAAATTTGGGGTTCTGAAGTCGACACTTAATATATTTACGCTTGCACTTGATTTTTAAGGAACACTTTTTAACTAAAACGTATTGACCAGTCACCAGGAAAGTGCGACTTTGACTTTGAGCTATTTTTTGATACCAATATCAACAAGTAGCAAAGTTGGTGGTGGTGTCTCGCAATCAGGGTGTAATGAGAGCTTGTAAATGTTATCATAATTTTGGAACGACAAAATCAGCAAAAAAAACAGGCCGAAAACAGAAAGTTAGTCAATACAATATTCCCCCTGTCTTTAAAAGATCACTACAGATCTGTAGGAAACATAACTGCTATTTTTAAATCAACTGGCTTCACTATAAGAAGAAATTTGAGTGAGAATGGATTGCGGATAAGAACTCGTACAATAAAACTTCTATAAAAAAAAACAGAGAGAAAAACTTGATTTGGCCTTGACACACAAAAAGAGTAACAGAAAAACATTGGAGACAGTGGAGTGATGAAACCAGAATACTGATTTTTAGGAGTAATGAAGTGAAGTTTGTTGGGAAAGATGCTTTGGGCCAGTGTACTACAGTCGCTATGAAACACCATGTGAGTGTCATCGTATGGGTTTCTATGGACACTAATAGAGTTGGCTTTTACAGAGGCAATCTTAGTGCCAAAAAATTTCAGGATAAAGTAATGTATGTCATACTACTTACCACTATCAGATATTTGTTTATTTGTTTATGTCGGATGCTCAACAGTGCATCATTTAGTGTGATGGAGCTGTCATACGGCCCAGACTTTCATGAAATGGTTCAAAGACTGATGTTTTTGACCTTCATTAGCTTGGAAATAATCCAAGATAATATTTCGATCCAATATAAAATTTATGGTCAAGGCAAAAAGTGTTAGTATCTCACCAAAACCAAAGTAACTAGAGAACTGATAGAAGTATTAGTGTTATTACACTAGAAAATTTCTCTCGTTTCGCAAATTCCATGCCGCTCATAATCTAGTGTATGCTAAAAACAAAGGTTATGTCATCAAATACTAATTTTCTTCATAATACCCATGGTTCCATTTTTATAACATATCTACTAATATCTAAAGTCTGTTGTTTACAAGTAATGTATTTTTAAAATATTAGAGGGTCTGTCCATTTAAAATAGACGTTGAACATTAAGTAGAAGAATAAAAGATGCAATCAAATTATATAATCTTTCAATAATATGTTGAGGATTCACAATTTTAAGTAAGCACTGATGATGATTGGTAAACCAATCGAAAACTAGTTATGTGATCGTGATGTAGCCCTTTTTAGGGATTTTAAATATATACATTTTATAAACGATTTTACTGTTTTTTGATTCACAATTTCTTATACACTCATTAACACGTCTGGGCATTGGTCAACAGGAGCAACACACTCATCCTAATCAGGTGGTGAATATCCTGTTGGGGTAGCTCATTCCAAGCTACTGCAACTTCTTGAGTGAGAACTGCTAAAGTGTGTGTAGGATGTTGTAGACATGTTCCATTGTAGACAGATCAGGCGGTCATGACATGATGGCCAAAGTAAATTGTTGATGTAATGTTAATTTATGAAGGCTTCTCTGAGAACATGTAGCCTGGCATTGGCTTGCTAAAATAGCTAGTTGTTGAGGCTGTTTAGGAGTGGAATTCAATCAGGTTCCACTACTTCCTGAATATAGCGTCGAGCTTTCATATTGCTTCTGATGAAAATAAATGGAGGTCTGCTACCATAAGCAATAGCACACCATACCATAACTCCCATGGTTAACATGCCGGTCACGTCTTTCACGAGGCCTTTTCACTTTTACCCGACCATGATGCATCTCCAGACAGAAGGGGGATTCGTTACTAAAAACTACCTGAATCCATTATTGGTCCCATATAATTCTTTCTTTATGTCAGATCAAACGGGTACGCCGATGTTCAGCTGGTGAGAGGTAATACCCAATGTGGGCGATAAGAAAAAAGGCCAAAGTGTCCTATTTAAACATGCCTGCATGTTCTTCAAACCACATATTTGCGATGGCTAGACTTCTAATGAATCGACGATCTTGTCGCTCTGTGGTGTCCTCTCAGAGACCCTCGCTTAGCGTTCTCGGTCTTCTTAAATCTACGCCCTTTCACACTGCTGTATGCTTCATAAGAACCAGTTGGTCCTTAACTGAACAGATAAACCTGAAAATTTTATCACTTCGCACTTTTGGGAAAACACTGACGTAAGTGAAAATTTTTCACAGATTGAGATATCAACACTACGATATTCCTAATACTCGTCTTTTCTGGGGAAACAAAGTCAGAATTGTGACTCTTCCCTATTTCGCTAGATGACGTGAGGTAAGGTCGCCAATTAAGGCCACCTTAACGTTTAAATATCTGTAATATTTTATTCAGGAACAATATGGTGGAAAACTCTTGTACAGCGTATTGCCTAACATTTTAGCTATCGAATTTTAGGATAAAATACTTACTAAATAAATAAAGAAATATAAAATTTTAACATTGAATAAATCTGGAATATTTGGCCTTATTAGGAAGTGGTAGCTTAATAAGGCCAGTTTCATTTTTTACGCAAATTGAGGTGGATAATAAATTTTAAACCTGTGAATTAAAGAACAAATACAAAATTTAGTGAAAGAAACTTTTATTCATATTAAAAACAAAATTTTGTCAATACATTAAGCACACATATCGCACATTTACACACATCTAGGACAATTGGCTTTATTAGGACACTGTCTACTTTTTTTATTTAACCTAAAAAAATAATAAAAAGCAATATAGAGAAAAAACAGTTCCAGTTCCTTAAAAAGTATTAATTTACTATCGCTTTACAAAGAAAAAAATAATTGGATTATATTCATTAAGTACCATTTTAGTAATTTTATAACTTACCTAAAATTTATAAACGAACTTCCGCACCGTAACAAACACGTGTCTAGTCTACTTGGCGCTGCTATGTGATACTACCGACTGAATGGCTTAGACGATTTTAACTGGGAATGAGCAGCAAGCAAGCAATTTGATTTAACCCGACCTGTGGGATTTGTTCACCCTCTCGAAGGAGTACATTCGGGTGTAACAAGTCATTGGGGCGAGGTGTTTTGACCCGAGTTATACAGGGATCACCCCACCTCGCTCCAATGCCCCAGGCCATCCCTTTCCCCCCCATAGCACGCTGATGCGCGATGGAGGCACAACTATCGTAGCCAAATGCTCTTCACAATGGAACCCTGGGTAATAAGATTCCACTGTGGTATCCTAATCGAATGCAAAAAACTAGGCCCAGCGTGATGCGCTCTATGCCTTTATCTTCTTAATAACTTATCCGCGGTACTAAAAATTGCTTGCTTGGGCCCCGAGTCATCGTGCCGAGCCCCACTGAGCCCTGTTGGGCCCTGCTGGGCCCCGCCCGATGACTCGATGCTCTAATTTTTTTGTGTTTTTGGTTTTTTTAATTTTTTTGGGGGCTTTCGCCATTTTTTTATTTTATATGAATTTTTTTGGGGGCTTAAGGCCCTTCTAATTTTCTAATATTTGCTTACCTTGGAGGTGGTCGTGGTACTTGGACTTCGTGGGTAACGCTATCTTCGGCACTTGTTTCGAGCTACGAACACACTACTATCACTTATCACTTTTAGTTTATCCTATAATTTGTTGTTTCGGGCGTCTGTGCTTCCATCGGTGGAACTCGTCGTATCTTAGCGTCTCTCGCAGTATGTAATTTGGGTGATGTTCTAATTCTGCGAATTTGACCCTTGCCTTGTCTGTCATGGTTTCTGTGACTCTCACCTGTTGGAGTTCTCTGAACAGGAATCTTTCAGCTACATATCTTGGGACTCTGACGGCCTCCCTCAAGCTGTTGTTATGGACTGCTTGGATCTTCTTCTTGTGTGTATTACATACGTGTCCCCATGCGAGAGACGCATAAGTTAATACCGGTAGGATTATACTATTTATCAATCTTAACCTTGTTTTGAGTGTTAGTTTACTTTTTCTGCCTGTGAGTCCTCTTAGATTCGCTCTTGCTATGTTGGCCTTCTGGACTGTGGCTTCTACGTGTTTTTGGAAGGTTAATCCTTTATCCATAATGACTCCTAGGTATTTGGCTTCGTTTTTCCACTCGATGGGCCTGTTCTGCACCCTCAATTGTTCCTCTGGCTGCTGTCTCCCTTTCTTGTATAGAACCGCTTGTGTTTTCTCTGAATTTATGGCTATCTTCCATTTGATACACCATGCTTCAATTTCTTCTAGTGCAGTTTGTAGGTTGGTCACTGCTATATCTGCGTTTCTATGCTTGGCCGCTATTGCTGTATCGTCGGCGTAGAGGCTCATGAGGGTACCTGGTGTTCTAGGTACATCTGCGGTGTATATCGTGTACAGCAGGGGTGACAAGACCGCTCCCTGTGGTACTCCAGCCTCCGGGATTCCGAGTTCGGACAGGACTTGTCCTATCCGAATCCTGAACCTCCGGCCGCCCAAGTACGACGAGATTAGCCTCGTCATCGCTCCGCTGTACCCGTAATCCCGCATTTTGAATAGGAGCCCCTTGTGCCAGACTCTGTCGAATGCCTTGCTTACATCCAGGAACGCTGCTCCAGTGTACTGCTTATCATTGAAACCGGCTGCTATGTACTCGGTCAGCCTGAGGACTTGTAGTTCGCTGGAGTGCTCTGCTCTAAATCCGAATTGAGCCTCTGGGATGATATTTAGTCGGGTTGTTTCCGCTTGCAGTCTGCTGAGGATGACTCTTTCCACTATCTTGCTGATCGCTGGAAGTAAGCTGATTGGCCTGTAGTTCTGTGGGAATGTGTGATTCTTGCCAGGTTTTGGAATCATGATGACACGGGCCTCTTTCCATCTGTTTGGGAATGTCTTGAATCTTAATATTGCGTTTATGATATTTGTGAAATACACTATAGCTTTTCTGGGCAAATATTTTAGGGCTCTGTTGGTTATTTCGTCGAGGCCAGGCGCTTTTCTCGGTGAACTATTTTTGATATGTTCATTGATTTCTTCCGGTGATGTTGGGGGGATGAAGTCCTCTGGGTCTTCTGGTCCTTCTTCTTGTTCTTCGACTTCTTCCAGGAAGTCGTCGTCTTCATCTTGGTGGAAGTTCAGTCTGCATTCATCTTCGAGTGTAGTCCTCATTGCCTCTGCTTTATCTTCTATGGTGTATACCATGCCGTATCTTCCATGTAGTGGGGGGATGGGTTTCCTGTCGCTTCTCAACATTTTCTGGAGCTTCCAGACATTTCTCATGTTTGAGTCTTGTTCTTCCATCTCTTGTACAAAGTTGTCCCATTTTTCGCTACGGTGGAGTTTTAGGGCCGTTTGGACCTCCCTATTTAAAATATTTGCCCAGGATTTATCTACTCTGTTTCTTGTTCTTTTTGCTGTTTTCTTTGCTCTATTTTTTTCCCTTATCAACTCTTGTGTTTCTTGTGGTATGTCTTTGAACCTTCCCATGAATATCTCGACATCTTCCTCTGTTGTGCTGTTTCTAATTGCCTCTTGGATGATATTTTCGAACTCTAGGACTTTTCCTTCTATTTCTTCTGGATTGTTTATTACTGGCACTATGTTTATTCCTTCACTTACTAACCTTTTGTAGTTAGTCCACTTTATTTTCTTTTTTGTTCTTTTTGGCGGGTTTGTCTCTTCCCATGTTCCGATTTCTAATAGGATGGGGTGGTGGTCAGTTGATCCTTCGTCCAGCGTGATTAATTCTGATTGCAGTCCTAGGTTTTTGGCTACAACTAAGTCGATGTGTGTCGGAAGTGCGTTTCCTGGGTAGTGGGTAGGTTCTTCTGGGCCCATTGCCATTATGTCTTCGTTGTTTTCTATGTATCTGTTTAGTAGTCGTCCATTCCTGTTCGTAGCTCTGTCGTTCCAGTTGGGGGATCTTGCATTCAGGTCTCCTATTATGATGGATGGTTCGGCGATGTTTAGGAACGCATCTAGGTCATCGTCCATTAAAGGGTCTTGTGGTCTTACGTAGGCTGATGTGATCCTTATTGCGCCTTGCCTCATGTTAACTTCTATTGTTGTGGCTTCCATGTTGACCAGTGGTGGAGTAGTGTAACTGGTGTGTCTAATACCCTTCTTTACGAGGATGGCCGTTCCTCCTGATCTTCTAGTGAGGTCGTTCCTATATACGTCGTATCCAGGAAACTTTAGGTTGAAGTTGTTGGTCAGTTTTGTTTCCTGAATTGCTACGATATCCATCTCGTATCTGTTGGCGAGTTCATCTAGTATGTTCTGATTTGTGGTTATGCCGCCCGGGTTCCAGGAGCCTATCCTCAAGTATCCCCTCTCTGCCATTAGTTCTGTGCCTGCCTGGTGCTGAGTATCACCTCTTGGACTACCTTAGTCACGATGTTTGTGACCATCCTGACTAGGTACTCTTCGTCTGGGAGGGTTGGTCGGTTGGACGGTGTGTTGTTCTGCGCTGGTTGGTCTCCCTGCGTGGCTTGCGCGTAGGATACCCCGGTTGCCTGCTGTCTTCGGTTTGGTGGTGGTCGCTGTTGTGACCTCTGTGGTGGAGGCCTCCCCCAGGTTGGGCACCTAGGACATCCTCTGTAGTTGGCTGGGTGGCTCCCATTGCAGTTGGCACACGTTGCCTTGACTTCTCTGGCTCTCTGGCACTGCTTTGAGTGGTGTTCTTCGCCGCACTTCACACATCTCGGGTCCTTGTGACACGAGTTCTGGGCGTGATGGTACCCTTGGCAGTTGAAGCACTGCGTCGGTCCTGCTGCCTTGTGTAGGTCCTCTACCACAACTTTCATGTGGCACAGGTTCGTTACCCGCTTTGCTTTTTCCACGTCTTCCTGATCCAGTGTCATGACAAACATGGGTAGTGGCCTCCTTTTCCCTACTCTCGTAGACATGTTACGTGCTGTGTGGCAGGTTATTCCATATTGGTTTGCCATGTCTTCTTGGATTGCCTTCTCGGTGGTATTCGTGGGCAATCCTCGTAACACTAATTTTGGTTTCCTGTCTTCGTCGAGTGGAAAGGCTATCCATTGTAGCCTCTTTTTCTCTTTGGCGGCGTATGCTTCTGCATATTCCTCCACTATCCTTGTCATCTTTCTGTAGTCATCCGGGCTTTTAGCCTGGATGAGCGTCTCTCTGCCACTTCTGGAGATTTTGTTTGTGGTGATGATGCCTTTGCCCTGGGCTATGGTAAGAATAGCCCCTGTCTCGCTGACACTCTGTAACTTAATTACAGGCGGTTTTCTGTATGGTGTTACCTGGTTTTCAGGTAACACGGCTTCTTCTTCGTTTTGGTTTGTTTCCATTGACACTGTATCAGTTTGACTGGAAGCGGCAAGCGCGTCCCTATCTGTGCTCGTGGATGGCACTGGTTCCTCGGGGAGGGGTAGCTGTACCTGGGGAGCTAGTTTCATGGCTTTTTCTTGGTTGGACGTCCATGTGGCGTCTTCCTCGTCGGTTAGTGGAAGGTGTGTCACCAGGGGTGGAAACTCTTCCTTTCTCTTTTTCCTCTGTTGGGTGGACGCCTCCTTCGTCGAGGTGGTAGCCTTCTGGCTGGGTGGTCGAGTCTGCTCGGTGGTCATCTTTTTGGTGGCAGGCTGCTCTACTGGTGGCTTTTTGTCCGTCTTTTCGGGGTTTTTCTTCTCCGATTTCTTTGCGAGTTGTTTCTGGAGAGCTATCAACTCGTCGAATCTGGCATCCATCTTTTCGCTCATTCGTCGAATCTCCGTATTCAGCTCTTTGATCTCTGCCTTCTGTTGTGCGATCACCTCTTCGTATTTTTTGTTGTTTGCATCAACGTTTGCTGCAAATTCTTTCATCAGGGTTCTGAGTCGGTTGATTTCTGCGTTGGCCTTTGTCAGCTCGTCTTCGCTGGCGGCATCCTCTTCAACCCGCTGACGTTTGGTAGTGCCCCCGCCTTCGGCGCCTGGGACGTCTTCGTCCATGTCCTCGACTTCCTGGGTGGCCTCGATGTTCTGGGAATCCTCGACTTCCTGGGTGGCTTCGGTGACGTTCTCGGTGGTCTCGACGTTCTGCGTGGAGTCCTTGCCTTTTGACTTCTTTTTCTTTTTTCTTATTCTACGATTTTGGATCGTAAAACCGTCTTTTCCATCTTCCTGGTCGCTCGAGTGGTCATCGCTGCTCTCTTCAGGGTGCTGTAACAGGAGGGACTCTTTAGAGTCTGCATATCTTGGCGGGGAAAGCGCCTTGGATCTGGGGGGTGACCGAGATCTGACTCGTGTCATCTTTGGTTGGGAGCGGTAACCTAACTTTTAGAAGAAGCCTTTTTTTCAGCCGATTGGCCCGACACCACATCGACTTCAGGGTTGGCTCCCTGCACAACAGCGCGGTAGTTCTCGTACCTAGACAGAACTAGGTACGGGATCCTCTTGATTTTCTCAACTCTCTGACCTTAGGGGCCGGGGCTGCAAGATGTATTCTAAATAACTACACCTTGCAGTGTCGAGGCACAGTGTTTTAAACTGTACCCATTCCTAACGGAGGCACAGAGAGTATCCCGTAGCGGGCTCACGTCGAGCCCGCTATTGCTTATTCTGCTTTCCAACCCTTGTTTGCAATGTCTCAGAAAATTCAATGAAATCAAACTTCCTGAGTTTCACCACATCCAAGAGGTTGGCTTTTGCCTCTGCTTCCACGTCTTCGCGTCTAGCGAGAGCGAGCGCTCTAGTGTTGCTGTGCTTACATTCACAGCCGTACTAAGAAGTACGTTACACCAAAGCACTTCCCTCTCCTCGACTTGTTGCGCTGCTACTGCTGCTCGTCCGCACTCTGCACGTCTTGTCTCTTCGGCGGCTACCGAGAGACTTTTTACTTTAACTGGGAATGACATTTACGGTGACCTCTAATATATAATATCTATATTTAAGAAAATATTTGCAATTGGCCTAATTAAGACACTGGCCTTATTTGGCGACACTACCTTATATGTGGTTGTTGAACTTCCGTTTTTACCTTTTCTCTTGGTACAACAAAGTCAAATTGTCAGTTGTGCGTGATGAAACGTTAGTATGCAATGCTAAAATTATGAAATTTTTAGAGAAACAATGACATATTATTTGATAATTATCTCCCCTGTTAGGCGGTTTGAAGACGGGATGTTTTGAGAAAAAACCTAAAAAAATTCTTTATTATATTATACGGCAATAACAAAAACCGTGAACAATAAATTTCTACTTGCTCTTTTAATTTGTATCTCTTTTTTGGCCGTAACTAACTTTCAAAATTTTACATGCGTTTTTCAACAGTTAACCAATTTGCACTTATGTCAGTGTTTTCCCAAAGGGGCGACTTGTTTTTCCTAATAAGATAAGTTAGATAATGTAAAACATTAATAAATTCTAATTACTAATATACTAAAAATTAGATGTTTACCTTTTCGTCACTCAGTATATTTTTGTGAGTTCCAGACTACTTTAATAAGTAAAGAATTTTTTAAAGACAAACTGTAAAATTTTAGTAGAATACATTTACATATCAATTTAAAAACATATTTTAAAAAGACGTTGACTAAAAAAAGGTTCTTCAAAAATTTATATCTCTAAGTAACTTTTCAAATAGTTTTAAAAGTATCATTGAAGTGGTTCATTACGTATTTTCCTCACATGCATTTTGAAGCTGAATGAGCCTCGTGAATAGGATTTTGCCAGGGACATAAGAGATTGAAAAAGTTTATTTTACTTCCAGTTTCCCCTGACCATATTTATAGAATCCCAGGCAACGACATAAAATGCTCTCAAGCTCGTTAAGTCGTTATACTTGAGTGCGCACAAATATGTGTTTCCAGACAAAATCCGATAAACAAAGTTGTCACAAAAACTTATAATCTGGGTGATATATTTAGTTTTTTTGCTAAAGTACTACTTGGGTGCTTACGTCAATACGAAAACCGACTTTTTGGAAAAAATTATAACAGCTTTCTGTTTGTAACTATTTTGATCATAGACCATGATAGGTGTAGAAAAAAACAAACTCATTTGGGTGTCAGAGTTGGTTTCTAATTTTTGAAGAAAAAGTTGTGTGGTAACTACAATAATAATAATTGATTTTACCACTTTCTTAAATAGACCGGAAATATTATTAAAAAAATATGATATTAAAATCTTCGTTTACTGGGGTTAGATATTTGATAGATGGTGACAAAAATATTGTTTCAGCAAGAGTGGCTAATCCAAATGGAGATAAAATCACCTTCAAAAAGGGACAAGTACTTTGAATATAAATACTTTGGTCATAAGAATGATCTTCTACTTAATGTACCTTCTTCATTATTCATTACTGAAAGTTGCCTATAACTACAGCAAATTGCTCTTTATCTTCAGCTGTTACTAATATCGAATGTGTGTCCATGCCTGTCCAGACACTTACACTATTCAGTCAGGAGCATTTTCTTCTTCCTGCCCCTCTTTTTCCCTCAACTTTCTCTTCCGTTATGAGTTGTAGAAAGTTGTATTTTCGTCCTTTGTAAATATGTCCTAGATAACTCGTTTTCCTGTAACTTTAAAATCTCAAATGGAAACCCCCAGTTTTTCTTGCAAATTTGGATTCGTTACGTAAAAGTAGGCAACTTTTATTAAAGACATTTTTTCGAACTGTGGATAGATGGCGCTATAATTGGGAAAAACCATTTATCCTGATACCATAGGTAAATTATAGAAACGGTCTAATATCTCACGAAATACACTTACAAATGAGAAACCAAAAAACGGATTTTTATTTTTTTTAAACCTATCGAATAACACCAAATATGACCCTCCAACCCACCCCCTGGAAGTGGGGTGGGGGGTAACTTTAAAATATTAAGTAGCCACCCCCACTTTTTATTGCAGATTCGGATTTGCCATAAAAAATTAAGCAACATTTATTCGAAACATTTTTTAAAATTTCTGATACCTGGCGCCATAAATTGTATTTTTCCAATTAAAGCGCCATCTATTAACAATAATTCTAAAAAATGTTTTGAATAAATGTTGCTTAATTTTTCGTGACGGATCCGAATCTGTAATAAAAAGTGAGGGTTGCTATTTAAGATTTTAAAGTTACCCTCCACCCCACACACAGGGGGTGGGTTGGAGGGTCACGTTTGGTGTTATTCGAAAGGTTTTCAAAAAACATTAAAAATATGTTTTTTAGTTTCCCATTTGGAAGTGTATTTCGTGAGATATTAGACCGTTTCTATAATTTACCTATGGTATCAGGATAAATCGTTTTTCCCAATTATAGCGCAACCTATCCACAGTTCGAAAAAATGCCTTGAATAAAAGTTGCTTACTTTCACGTAACGAATTAGGATCTGCAAGAAAAACTGGGAGTTTCCATTTAAGATATTAAAGTTACCCCCACCCCACCTCCAGGGGGTGTAGTGGAGGTTGGTGTTTGGTATCATTGGATAGATTTTTGAAAATGATTGAACACGTATTTTTCAGTTTTTCGATCCGATGTTTAGTTCGCGAAATATTCGACCGTTCCACTACTTTTGGGACACCTTGTATAATAAATGAATGTTTATAAAAATTGGTGTGGGGCATCAAACGATAAGGTAGGGTTTATTAGTAAATTTTTCGTTTTTTGAAAAGCGGACAAACCATTTTACAACAGTACATATGCGTAATATTTCGTTTAGTTTAGAAACATGTATTATGTATATATCACTTACATAAATAAATTATTATAAAAAGAAATATTTATGAAAATATCCAATGATAAAATGTTACCCACGTTTTGCTAAAAGAGCGTGTAGTCACGATGAATCGGATGCGGCAAATTGCTAAAGGACGTGTTTTCTCGTCACCTAAAAGGATAAACAAGAGAAAAACATTACCGATTCCAATTCGGAATTATAAAAGAATTTATAAATATAATTTTCACACTTTAATAATATTTGATTAATTATAAGCTCCTTTAGAATAAGGAGGCAAATTGCAGCAAGGAGTGTACTTATGTAAAAAAACATGGTGCGTGTAATGACGTGTAAAGTAGGGTGGGTCGAAAAACAATAATGTTTCATTTTTTAATCGCTATACCGCGAAAAACTTGCTTTTGGGGTATATCAGTAAAATTCAAAGTAAAATAAAGTTATATATTGAACCCCCAGCTAGCGCATCATCCTTAATTTTTTTTTTATTTTCAGAAATCAAGACATTTTTCAATTATTTTTACAATCTTTATCCAATAATATTTGAACGTGCTATAGTGAAAACTGTTTAGTTAATAGTTTAAAAAATAGGAAATAAATTTGAAACAGACAATATCTTTTAATTTTCGTTAGCGCAAAATACTCAAAAATTGTTAAAATTCACATATTAGCACCTTAAAAGAAGGTGTGGTCTAGTATGTTGTGTTGGTGTTATTAGCACAATCCATTTTTTGTTCTTTTATTTTACACTCCATTTAATTGGAATAGAATTATTATAGTGTGTTTAAAGATATAAAGGATATAAATAAAACAACTTATAATTTTAATAACATGTTTAATTTAAACAAAAAATAAACCAAACAATGTCAAAAAATTAAATGAAATTTAGACTTTAGAAAGAGTCTTTTTCTCACTATTTCTGAGTGGGTACGTTGAAGCTGCGCTTGCTGTCAAACTTTGGCATCGAAGCTCTGGATGCTACGGCAGATCTTATGAAACCATCTCATTACTTAGCACCGACGACTTTTTTAGATGCTTCAGTCACTAAGGGTAGGGGAGTCCAAGCGGGAATTTTTGCAGTTACTCGAGCGCGTCAGATTATCATATGGGGAGAATCCTGGTACCCTGTAGATGTACCTCTACCATATATTGGCTCTTAACACAGGGGAGTTCGTTAAGGGGGGCCCGAAAAAAAAACCTATCCTTAAAAAAACTCGAAATTGTCAGATTAAGATAAGGTAAGTTAAGTACATGCAAAAGAGTGTATATTGCAAAAATCTGACGATTTGAGCCTTGCGTAAGGAAATGGGCGAGTCCCAAAGTTTCACAAGAAAAAAGCGAATATTTCGCGAAATGAATGACTAGATCAAAAGATCAAAAAACTAAAAAATATGTGCTCAATATTTTTTAAAAATCTATCGAATGATACTAAACACGACTTCCCACGGAGAGGGGTGGGGGTAAATTTAATATTTTAAATACGAATCCCACGATATTTCGCGAAATGAACATCAGATCGAAGAACTGTAAAATACACTTATTCAATATTTTTGACAAATCTATTGAATGGCACCAAACACCACCCCCCCATGGAGGTGGGTGGGGGGTTACTTTAAAATCTTAAATGGGAACCCTCATTTTTTATTACATATTTGGATTCCTTACGTAAAAATAAGTAACTTTTATTCGAAATATTTTTTCGAATTATGGATAGATGGCGTTATAATCGGAAAAAACGATTGTTGGAAATGGAAAATTAAATTATACAAGAATGTGTGTGTACTTTGTACGCACGTAAGAAGTTATACTTCTACTACATATTATGTGATTTTTAAGACAATACCAAAAATTTAAAAAAATAAAAGAATAAAACGCACACAAACACATTGAAAAATGTCACAAAGAAAAAATGATTTCTGAACGATAATAATTGTTGGCAAAAATTTTAAATACGCATTTTCTGAAAAAAAAAATTATATAACAAATATACTTACAATCATAACATGCATAAAAAAATAAAAAAATAAAACCTGCATCGGGAATTGAACCCGTGAATTTCGTGGCACTTTGATTCGTAATCGAAGCGTAGACTCATTCGTCCAATCTCACATTATTTATCATGTGGAAAAATACGGTAACTGAACGTTTTACTGTTTGACAGTTGTTTTGAAAATTAAATTATGTAGTTTAAATTTTGTGGAAGAAAATATAAAAATATAAAAAAACAGTAAGAAAACAATATATTAGATGAAGATTGGTAGAACTTTTGTTGGTAATCATAAAATCATAATTTATCATAATATAAAAATCATAATTTAAAAATAAAAATCGAACCTAATTTGGGATTTCTCTCTAAAATCCGCATTCTTGAGAAAATAAATGTATGTATTTCAACTTAATCCAAATGTATAATTACAATATGATTATAATAAAAACTACTTCCCAAATTAGAATGAGTTTTCCTTGTCCAAAATAGTCCAAAAGTCCAAAAATGTAGGTATATGAAAACTATTTAAAAAGGCAGTATAACTATTAACTAACTTTTGTTTGTTGTTTCTTTTCACACAAATTTTAAAACGCAACAACCATAAATAATCTAACTACAGCTGTGCCACAGCCGCCATATTGAATAATTTTTGACATGTCATTTGAACATCCAATCAGAACAAAGTTGTAATGCGCATGCGCCCGGTCGCTAGGTTTTACCATATAAAAAATTCACCCTCTATCGCCGGTAAAGAAGTATAACTTCAAAAATGGCAAGCGCCCACTAGAATGGAAAACTTTACTTAACTTTTTTTGGTTTTAGGACCTACTCTTCACAACCCAATAGGTCCCCAAAGCGCTCAAGTGACTGCACATTTAGCATACTTTGCTCCCCTGCCATAACTTGACGCAGCGTTTCACGGCTTGAGTATGACATGGAAATTTTCCAAAGTTCCAATCCTCGGGTGTTTCCAAATAATTCAGTAGAGTCAGTCGCATGAAAGGTGATTTTTGGAGGTCGAAAAACCCTAATTGTTTCTGTTTCTGTAGCTAACATCCTTGTTTTGATTATTCTTCGGAATACTAATTCTCTTATGTGTTTCCTTTCATCCACTATCATCCTCAGTAGCAAATTTTCTGGGTGGGAAAAATGCGTTTCTTTCGATTACAGGATCAACTACTTTAATCAAATTCTCTGATAGAAATCTGGTTGATTTGATAGCCTCAAAAACGTGTTCAGGTCCATCTCTTATGTATTTGCTGTACTTTATTTTGAACCATACCGGCATGTATGATTTAAAAATGAAGGATACTAACAATTTATCTTCAACTGAAGACGTTTCCACACTGACATACAGTCTCAAAACTCTGTTAGCTGTAGTCAACCATCGAGAGTGGGAAAGTGCACCCGGATCTCGAACAGATAAGTCCACAGGGCAGTTGTCTGACTTTATCGCACAACTTATGTCTAGAAGATACTATTCATCTTTACTCAAAAGAGTGCGATTAACTAGTCCTCCTAGTGGTTAGGAACGAGATGGTTTCATAAGATCTGCCGTAGCATCCAGAGCTTCGATGCCAAAGTTTGACAGCAAGCGCAGCTTCAACGTACCCACTCAGAAATAATGAGTAAGAGACTCTTCCTAAAGTCAAAATTTCATTTAATTTGTTGACATTGTTTGGCTACAATTTGTTTTTTTTTTATTTCAATTAAACATGTTATTAAAATTAAAAATTGTTTTACTTATATCCCTTATAAGTTTAAACACACTATAATAATTCTATTCCAATTAAGTGGGGTGTAAAATACACGAAGAAAAATGGATTGTGTTATTAACACCCAACACAACATACTAGACCACACCTTCTGTTAAGGTGCTAATATGTGAATTTTAACAATTTTTTAGTATTTTGCGCTACCGCAAATTAAAAGATATTGTCTGTTTCAAATTTATTTCCTATTTTTTAAACTATTAACTAAACAGTTTTCACTATAGCACGTTTAAATATTATTGGCTAAAGATTGTAAAAATAATTGAAAAATGTCTTGATTTCTGAAAAAAAAACTAAATTTTAAGTATGATGCGCTAGCTGGGGGTTCAATATATAACTTTATTTTACTTTGCATTTTACTTATATACCCAAAGGCAATTTTTCCGCGGTATAGCGATTAAAAAATGAAACATTATTGTTTTTCGACCCACTCTAGTGTAAAGGTCTAAGTATTCTCCTTTTGTTGTCATATTACCTATATTGATCTCAGATAAGCAGTTTCCATACTTTGAATATCGCACAGCAGCTACTGTATAAGGGATTATTCGATATCAAACGTGATTGTTCTACCGGTTTGTAGTGGAAAGCACAATATCAGTAGTCAATGGACGTTTAAATGGCCCTTTAATATATTAAACTAAGGAATCTAAACTGCCTATAAGGTTAACGATGAGCTTAATTAGTTCAGTGTATAATACAGGTTGTAACAAAAATGCAGTTCATAAATTAAAACACATATTTTGGGACCAAAAATAGTTGTTGGATTAAATGTAACTTACCTTAGACCAAATGTGCACCTAAACAGAGTTACAACCCTTTGAAATTACAAAATGAAAATCGATTTTTTTCAATATATCGAAAACTATTGGAGATTTTTTATTGAAACTTGATATGTGGCATTCTTAAAGCAGGAGTATCTTAGAGAAAAAATACCAGTGAAATTTGTCCACCCCATAAAAATTTTATGGGGTTTTGTTCCCTTAAACGCCCCCAAACTCTTGTGTACGTTCCAATTAAATTATTATTGTGATAACATTTGTTAAAAAAATGTTTTTAAAACTGTTTCGCCTCTTAGTATTTTTTAGATAAGTCAGTTTTTATCGACATGCGGCTTCTTATTTAATATGTTTACATACAAATTTTATGGGGGTTTTGTTCCTTTCAACCCCCAAATGTTTGTGTACGTTCCCATTAAACTTTTTGGGGTACTATTAGTTAAACACAGTATTTTTAAAACTATTTTGCCTCTTAGTATTTTTTAGATAAGCGACCTTTTATTGAGATGTGGCTTCTTTTTTAAAATGTTTCAAAATATACCTAAAAATGTAAATTATAAAATAAACTTTCAGATATTAACCGGTCTCTCTAATCGTACTTAACCATATACAGTGGTACCTCGACATACGAGGGTAATTCGTTCCATAACCTTGCTCGTATGTCAAATTGCTCGTATGTTAAAGCAATTTTCCCCATTGAAATTAACTGAAATGTCATTATTCCGTTCCAGTCCCAAAAAAACCATTTTAGTTGATTTTGTTAAATGTTTTTAAATAAGAAAAATGTTTTTACAAGAAGAAACATTTATTTATACATAACAAAAAATACATACATATTCTGTAAAAACATAAGAAAAAGTGAGGTGCTTACTGAAGCGCTTAATTTTCGTCAGTGGTCTTCGCTTTTTTCGTCACACTTTGCTCATTTTCATCTGCAGCTCGTTTAAAAAAACTGTCCAGAGGTGTGTTTCTTCCTCCTTCCTCCCTTTCAGAATATTGCGGAAATGTGTTAGGCATGTTTCGTTGAACAACTGCGATGCACGACCAGTTGTAACTTTTTCGCGGAACGCGGAATACGAATTTTTGTCGGATTTAATTTACAATGTCTATTTAATTTGTCGGTCCAAGTAATAGTCACGTACAGACCCGTGAAATGATCTTTTATGGCGAGGCCGTAAAAATCTGTTACTAGTAAAACTACCTTTTATTTTATAATACATGTTAGGTAGTCAAAAAAGGCATGAATTTTAATAAAGAGCGTTTACTCATATCTCAAATTTTGCTCTCATCTTAAAGCAAAACATCGCTCGCTCGGTGGCTCGTATTTCAAAACACTCGTATATTAGGGCGCTCGTATATCGAGGTACCACTGTACAAATATGTGGTAGATTCGACAAATATTCAGAATATCTCGATAAACACTGGCTTATCGAAAAAGTACTACGAGGCATAAAAGTTTTAAAAATATTGAGTTTAACTAATGGTACCACAATAATAATTTAATTGGAACGTATACAGAAGTTTGGGGGGGTTTAAATGAACAAAACCCCCATAAAATTTTTATGTTTATTTCACTATAATTTTTTTAAAGATGTTCCTACCATAAGAATGCCACATGTCCATTTTCGATAAAAAATCTCTATATTGAAAAAATCGAATTTTATTTTATAACTTTAAAGGGCTGTAACTTTTCTTATGTAAGATAAGTTGGGTTTAATCGATTTATTTTTGGTCCTAGAATATGCGAATTAATTTTTGACCTGCATTTTTGTTACATCCTGTATAACCAGAATGAAAAACCGATAAACGCCGTAAAAATGAGTGGCGCACACAAAATTCCGGCTACAAAAGGACTGATATGAATTTTACGTGGCGCAAAAATATATTTTCATTTTGATGGAGAATAAAATTATTGTTTTATTTTGATAGACTTTTTCATAGTATCTACCAAATTTGAAGTAAAACGCGCCACACAAGGTTACCATTGTTAAAGTTTACATTTTGACGTTATTTTGTGGCGCGTTTTACTTTAAATTTAGCAAATACTATGAAAACTCTTTTAAAATAAAACTATGATTTTATTGTTCACCAAAATTTGCGCCACGTAATATTCATATCAGCTCTTTTGTAGCTGAAATATTGTGTCCGCTACTTATTATTACGAAGTTGGCATACAATATTCCAGCTACAAAAGAGCTGATACGAATATTACCTGGCGCGAAAATGTATTTTCATTTTGATGGGAAATAAAGATTCTAGTTTTATTTTGAAAGATTTTTCCATAATATTTGCTTAATTTGAAATAAAACGCGCCACAAAAGAGTACCCTTAATAAAATTTGCCGTTTCATCCTCTTTTGTTGTGCGTTTTACTTCAGATTTAGCAAATACTGTGGAAAAATCTTTCAAAACTAATCCATATTTTTATATTCCATCAATATAAAAATACATATTTGCGCCACATAATACTCATATCAGCTCTTTTGTGGCCGGAGTATTGTGTACGCCACTCATTTTTACCGCGTTTAGCGGTTTTTTGTTCTTGTATCATGAGTTTTTTAAAGTTTTTTATAAACTAAATATATGAACTTTAATGTTATGTTTCTAGATTACACGTTAAGCGTTATAAATGGTCGCCTTTGTCGCATTATCGCCCAAATGGTGCAGTGGTTACGACACTAAACTTGTGATAAAGAAATCCGTGTTCATAGTTTAGCGTCGTAATCACTAGAACTTTCGGCGATAATGGTTATATGGATTATTACTTTTGGAGCTTAATAACTTCTAAATGGTTTAACCGGATCACTAAACATGGGTTTTAAAGGTATTGACATCTTAGTGTCTGATGTATTTAAAGTCAAATATGATATCTGGAGATGTTATAGGATTTAATAAGTTTGAAAACCCGTTTTTTTATAATACGAAATGGATTTGATCATAAAATTTATGAGGCCTATATCATAGGAATTCGAATTTCCACAGATATAAAATACACACCGTTGGACGCGTCTGGAGTCTTCCTACAAACCCCTTAGTTATTGATGTAATTCGTAGGTGGATATTTTGAATAACTCTCTGATCTTGTGTTTACTCCTTCCACTATTAGTAATGACAGTGCAAATTTTATGCAAGTTCCCTATTGTGTTTTCTTATATACATAATAGATCCTTGTTAGGTTTGAGAATTATCCTACACACAAGAGAATGTTTGTAATCTGATGAGATTTGTAATATCTAAAAGTTTAACAACTTTTCTTTTATTTAGCTTAATGCCTCGACAGCTAACAGCCAGTGGCAAGGTTCAATTAATTTTGTAATCAGACACGTAGTGTAGTATGTAGTATGTGTGTGTGTTGAGTAAATGTCTTGTTACTTTAAAAAGTAAAGTTTACAAAGAGACGCTAATTGTTTCCGAACGTCTGCGGTGTCTTCGGTGAGTACCGATTTCACAAGGAGGGAAACTATTTTCTTTTATTAATTTTTATTAAATAAAAAATTCCCCATCCAGATTAGATTCGAACTCACAACCCCTGAATCTAAAAGTAGGCTCTCTTACCACTGAACGACAGAGGACGATAGTTTAACACATTGATATCTTAAACTCTGCTCCTGTGACGCGACAGAAATGAAGAAAAAAACTCATGAAAAATGTACTGTCTAAAAAACGTAATATCTGTTTAATAGCAGCTCAAAATACGGGTAGAGACACATTTTCAATTTGCAAGCTAAACTAAACAGATGAACTTGTTATTTCTGTGCCTTCATTTCTTTGTCACCGATTTTTTGGTTTGATGGGGTAAGAAAACAATTTGCTTTGAATAATAGCGACTGTCGATCGTGGATTTATATCTTATTTGAATTCTGATCAACTTAGAAAAATTTAGGTTTGTTCGCGTAAAACTACACAATGATTTTTTTTATTTGTAATATAAAAAATCAATAATTTTATTTTATTATTATAAATAAATTAATTAAATTACTGCTACATTATTAATAATAATTTACCAAATGTACACGTTTGCTACGAGAAAAAAATAATGAATTCCCAATTCGTGAACGGTATGAATAAATAATATAGTTATTTTCTTAAGTAGTGCGGAAAGTGAAACTTTCACGTACGAGACTGCCGTTGACCCGAACGACGCGATATCGAAGTTCGGGCAAGCAGTCAAGAGCGGGGAAGACACTTTCCGCAGGAGTTAGGACCACTATTTTTTCTAGGGCCGTATGTTTGGAAAAAAGCCACAACAAACACAGTTATATAAATTTTTATTTAGGAGTGAAAATTCACAAATTAATTCTTTGACAAGGCTGTCAAAACCAAACTTTCAATATAATTGGTTACCATGACAACGATATTGGTTTCCATGACGACGATTCAAAACCATTCTTATTGTCTACTGTGCTACGGTTATTGTATAACTTGACCACTACTGTTTTAACTTTTTAATATTATGTCAAAATAAGTCTATTTCAACGAATTATCGCGTTAATTTCATTAAAACATGAACAAAATAAGATAGATTGGAAATAAATTAGTAAATTATATATAACTATTAGTTCATTGCACGTATTATAATATATTATAATGCCATATTACAAGGTATTCTGCCGTGCTTAGCAAAAACGCCGTATCTGCAAAAATCTGAAAAAATTAGATTTATAAATTTTTCTAACCCAAATGTGCATACCTTTCTTATTTGCTTACTAAAAATGACGTAAGTTAAGCCAAAATACTTTAAATACAACGCATTTTATGCCGTATCTGCAAAAATATTCATGGATACTTAGAATAAATGCATCATCTGAAAAATACTTAGACATAACGCCGTATTTAATGTCACTTGCCGCGTTTATCCTAAGCAGGTACTAGATGCGGCGTTCTGCCTAAGCATTTGACAGATTTTTACAGCATGTGTAAAATTTTTAATAAGGTTAGTTTGTTGCCATTTTTCAACGAAAACGGTTGTTTGATATAATTTTTTAAATATGTCAAATAGAACAAAGTTAATACTGGAGAAGGCTATTTCTTTATCAACAGAAAATCTAAACACATATGTTTGAGTTGTTGGTGATCAAGAAATAACGTGTGGTTCTAAAAACAATGCGGTACTACTAAGTGAGACAAATACTTCCAATAAATGTGGAGTTTCCTGAGGTATAGCGGAGTTTCCTATGTGTATGTATATTGTTGCTGATGCGAGGTCATATTACTACGTTACATCAGGCATTTTAAACAGCGCAAATTTTATAACGTTTGTTCGAAATACGAATTTTGGTACGAAGTATTTTGGTCGCCGTATGTGGTAGAATTTCCAAATAAAAAATGTGTTATAAAAGTACATAGCTAAATCAATGCCTAATAATTAATAATTAAAAATAAACTTCATCGTAAATGTTTATCGTTTCTGGAATGTTTTTAATTTTAAAATGCAAGAAACGCCCCTTAGTCGCAAGCTTATTAATTCTAAAATTATTTCCAGCACTTTTTTTGTCAATTTTCATGACAAACTTTTATAAAAAATGTTTTTTATTCTCCTTTTTCATCATTATATTGTAATTATTATACAGTAGACTCCCTGTATAACGAGAACTGAAATGGCAGACTAATTACCTCGTTATAAGCGGATCTCGTTATATCAGACAACAATAATATTGTGCATACGTATGAATATACAGTGAGCACGTAAAGGTTGGAATAAATTCATTTTCTCGAGAATGAACAATTTTGGAAAAAAATCCCGAAACAGGTCAATTTTATTTTAAAATTACGACTTTTTGGCATACATATCATACTTGTGACGTCATCCATCTGGGCGTGATGACGTCATCGATGATTTTTTTAAATGGGAATAGGGATCGTGTTATAGCTAATTTGAAAGGTAATTTAATTCTCTATTCAGTAATATAAACATTTACATAATTATTTATACAGGGTGCCCAAGAAAACATTTTTTTTAATTTAATTTATTGACATAAAAAGAAGAATGCATGTAATTTATTTAATCCAAAATACATTTTACTGCTCTCAGAAACCAGAAAAAAATGTTTATTTGAACTAAATGTTCAAACTGTCCAGAGGAAGGTAGGTGGCGGCTTTGATATTGAATTTAAGCAAAAAACAATATTTATTTGTCAAATAAACATTATTTCCTGTTTTCTGATAGCAGTAAAATGTATTGTGAGTTAAATAAATTACACACATTCTTCTTTTTATGTCAATCAATTTAATTAAAAAAATTTTTTTCTGGACACTCTGTATAAATAAATATGTTAATGTTTATATTACTGAATAGAGAATTAAATTACCTTTCAAATGAGCTATCACACGACCCCTATTCTCATTTAAAAAATTTTAAGATGACGTCATCACGCCCAGATGGGTGACGTCACTAGTATGATACATATGTCAAAAAGTCGCAATTTAAAAATAAAAATTGGCCTGTTTTGGGATTTTTTTCCAAAATCGTCTATTCTCGAGTAAATGAATTTATTCCAACCTTTACGTGCTCACTGTATAGTTTTCCAAAATATTAACTGTCTATAGTGAAGCCGTTCGGAGCAACATAAGATGCTAAATATTGTTACCTCGAAAATAAGGCTTCGCCATCATAAATTATAAATTTTTTTACAGTATTCAGTATCGGTCAATAGATAAACAGAACAGGAAGAAGTTTATTATAGGTAGGCGGTGGATTTTATTACAGCACTACCCTCAATAACCGCACAGATGTTGGGGATTTATGTATACAGGTAGTTGGGGTATTTACTTATAGCCATTACAGCGCTAAAAATAGATAAAGAATACTAAAGATACATATTTTACGATTCCATTTTTCCTCGTTATATCCAAATATGCCTCGTTATAGAGGTGTACAGTTCAATAGGAATTTCATGGGACATCTAGTGAACCTCGTTATAAGCGAAACCTCTTAATAACCGTCTTCGTTATAGAGTCTACTGTATTATAAAATAAGAAAATTCTTAGCGCAAACGCAGTATTGCATTCTTCCTAAGTAGGAAGAAGTTAATTTATGTAGTATACTTAGAAAGAACGCAGTAACATGAGTTTTTAGAGTAAATAAGATATATTTTGCCAATCTTATGTATAAATACGAATTCTATAATATTTATTATGTATATAAGAAGAAAAAAAATTCTACATAGTTTTCAACGGCTAGACATTTAAACAAAAACCGATTTTACTCAAATGTGATCTCTCTGCAGATACGGCGTTTAGGCTAAGGACGGCAGTATTCTACTTTCCCGCACGCCGCGTGCGGAAAAGTGCAACTTTCGGAAACGAAATGCGTGCGGCAAAGTGGCTGTTTAGCACGGTCGTAGAAAAAAAGTTTTTGCATCTGGGAAATGACAATATCTGATAGGTAGAACAAATTTCTGAGACTTATAAGAAAGAATTGAGAACACTGATATTATGATTTTGTACACACTTGACATCTGAAGGAATGGGAGAATAAAAGTATTTTTGAAGTGTGTACAATTTATGTACCTCTAGGAATAATTGTAGCGATCGAAAATGTCTACCAGAAAAACACAGTAAAAGTAAAAGTAGAAGAAGAACTAACTGGACCCAAATGAAGCTGGCAATAGAATAAGACAGGGGGATTCGCTAAGTCTTCTATTGTTTAATCTTTGGATCATGGATAAAATAATAAAAAAGTAAAAGCTAGAATATGATATCAAATGGGAGAGAATAAGTTAAAATATAATCTGATATGCAAACGATGCAATACTAATCTCTTAAAATGAAGATGACTTACAACGTAAGTTGCACCCACTTAATATAACCGCCAGAAAATATAACATGTTAATTCCCCCCCCCCCCCCCAAAAAAAAAACAAATTGCATTATTAAAAACTAAGATTTAATTTAAGCTGAAATGTCAAATAAGTGATGGAGTTTAACTATCTATGCACCACTCTATCTAGTTACGTAAAACTCGAAACATAAGTGGAAGATCGAGCAAATAGAGCAAACGAAGCCACAGGTTGCCTGAGTGAGCGAATATGGAGAAATAAAAATATCGGGAAGGCAATAAAAGGCAAAATTTACAAAAGAGTCATCAGACCAATAAGGACATACGCGACAGAAATACTACCTGACACAGACATGACACACACACAGGACAAGATAATGCTAGAAATAGCAGAGATAAAATCCATGCGAAAAATCGATAGTAAGACACTATCTTCTTCTTTAAATCCCATCTTCACGACGGAGGTCGGCAATTATCATAGCTTTTCGGACTTTAGAGGCGGTTGCTCTGAAAAGTTTATATTGTTATGACTCTATGACAGTTTCGTAGATTGATCCTACATAGAAAAAGTCCCTCGACGTGAAAGAAGAAGTAGCCACGTACGAGAATGTTCTGGATGTCATGGAATAACACAGAAGCGTCTGGTGACGTCTAGAACGTTAGGAATCTATATAAACATATTATGTGTTTGACATATAGTTCAGTTGTAATTCAGATTTTGAAGTTTGCAGTTACCAGTTTGTTAAAGTATTGTATAACAGAAAGTTATTGTATACCAGAATTATTGTATACCAGAAAGTTAAAGTATTGTATATTGTAATACCAGAAGAATATTAATAAATAGACCAGCCTTTTGGAGAGATGACAATATGCCCTATTTGATAGCAGGTTTGGCTGAATTCATGCCATATCTCAAGGACATTTACAAGTCAAACAACTTTCCTTGTTATGAAGTCCCTTATAATACACTGTGTAGTATAATAGTAAAGACAGTCCCATTGAGTCTAAAAAAAAATGATCCCATGATCAAAGAACAATTTTTAATAAACACAGAAAAATATAAAGCCACCTATACCTTTATATTCACTGATGCATCGAAGAAAGATCTTACAACAGGGTTTGGAATCAGTATACCAGATATCAACATCAAATACAGCTCAAAGTTACCAAATCACCTCTCCATATGTAAGACGGAGATTATAGGAATCTATGAGGCAATTAAATTAACACTTAGAAAAAACTTATTCAGAATAATCATTTTTTCGGATTCCAGCAGTGCAATTGAAAAAATCAGCAGTTATTCAGTCAAAAATATATCAGAGTATTGGCATATTGAAACAGAAAGACTTAGAGATCATGCAACTGAAAATGGCTTTGACATCCGATTAGCATGGATACCAGGACATTCAAATATCCCGGGTAACGAAGAAGCTGACACCCTAGCTAATATAGGAAGAAATTTGAACATACCAATGGTCATGCCCCTCGATGTCCAAGACATTTAAATCTAAAGTGTATGATGATTTCAGAAATAAATGGAACAACCTAATCAGAATCAAAGACTATCAATACCGAAAAGTACAACCTACGTTTCCTAAAAATAAATGGTTTGCTATTCTTCCATTCATAGATCGAAGACACATCACTACAATTATTAGGTTACGTACAGGGCACTGTCTAACAAAAGAAAACTTGCATAGGATGAACCTGACAGACAATCCCTATTGCGAATATGGGAAAATAGAAAATATTAATCACATATTTTTTGAATGCCCTATTAACTCCATTCCAAACTGGGAGATCTACAATTTTTTCGCCAATAAAGGACTTCCCACCCCGATAACAATATATTAAATTTTACATAACGTAGATGAAGGATCAATCAGAGCAATTATGAGGTTTCTTAGCATAAACAGAATAAAATTATATTGCTCAACTAGCTACAACTTATATATAATCCATGCTTATTACTAATAGATTATGTTTGTTATTGTACCTTTACAAAAAGTAAATATTTAGTCAAAGTTATCACCATAGCCAATTTACTTTAAAAGAGATCAAGAAGTAGACATATTCGGTGGGCCCGACATGGTCATGAGCCAGTCAACGTCGTGACCGCCAACCTGATCGAGCTGGCCAAATTGCATAAAGCAAGGCCAATAACAAAGCAAGCAAGCAAAGTATTGTAATTTCTGTTCGAGTTCAATAAAGATATTAACAAGAAGTGTAACAATATTATGTACATCCGTACCATTCTCTCAGGTTACGCAGCCACGATATTCTGCGTCTCCCTAATCTTTTTTTCCTGGAATCCTTCCCTGCATAGTCAATTGGAGCAAGTTGGATCTCTCTCCACGTAAAATATGTCCGAGGTATTCTATTTTTCTTGTTTTGAAGATATTTCAAATTTCGTTTTCGTTATTCATCTTGCTCAGAACCTCTTTGTTGTTGACCTGTTCTGTCCACGATATTTTTAGAATATTTCTCTACACCCACAGCTCGAAGGATTCTAGTTTTTTCATTGATGCCGCAATCAAGGTCCAAGCTTCCATAACATAAAACAAAGTCGAGAAAATTTAGCTCCAACTCAAGCAAAAACTCTTAGCTCCAACTTCAAATCTCATGGCAGAGTACTTTTCTAATTTGCTTAAAATTTGCTCTAGCCTTTTCTATTATGATTTTGGATTTCCTGGAAGTAATGACCTGTGGAGTTGATCATTGTTTCAAGACTTGGTCATCTCGTTCGACATTGGATCCGTTTATAAAGAGATTCTCGTTATTTTTGTCTCGTTATTCTTGTCCAAATTCCGCTACTCTGGTTACAAGCCTCTGAAGATCCCCAACATTTTCGGCTAAGATGACACTGTCATCCCCATATCTAATGTTGTTAATGGGAACTCCATTTACCTTTATTCTAGCTTTTTCACCTTCAAGAATTTTTTCAAGATCTCTTCCCAGTAAAAAAATTTGGTGACAACACTCATCCCTATCTCACCCCGCGTCTGATTTCAATTTCCTCTGATAGCTGATCACGCGTAATTTTGCTCGTTGGTTATAGTATAAATTAGATATAATCCTGAGGTCATTACGGTCTATCTTCTTTGATTTCAGGACATGCATTAATTATTCATGTCGTGCTTTGTCGAATGCTTTAATATAGTCGATAAAACATGCATATAATTGCAATTTATATTAATGATACACAAATTGCGTATCATTTATATCTATGTCCAATTGAAATTGACATTGAAACGGTTGGAAAGTTTACATACCTGGGAGTAGAACTATATGCCGACGGATCAGAAGATGGAGAAATACGAAAGAGAATAACGCAGGCAAACAGAGCTTATTTTGCCCTCTCCTAAATATTTCGGTCTAAAAATGTCCACCGAAATACAAAGATGAGAATCTATAAAACATTAATTCGACCAATAGCATGCTATGGTAGTGAAGCATGGATCCTGAAAGAAACATCCAAAAATAAACTCGACACGTTCGAAAGGAAAGTACTGAGGAGAATACTTGTGAGGCGAAACGGAATCTTCAGAAGTCGATACAACAACGAGCTTTATCACCTTTATAAGGAAACACCCCTATCAGACTTCATTAGTATACAAAGATTGCAATGGGTCGGACATGTGATAAGAATGGGAGAGGATAGGCTACCAAAAAGAGCACTGAATGCTAGAATGCAGGGAAAGAGACCGGTTGGAAAGCCAAGAAAGCGCTGAGAAGATACAGTAAACAGCGACGCACAAGCCCTTTTAGGAGTCCGTGTATGGAGAAAAACAGCCACAGACAAGCAAGGGTGGAGGCAAAAAATAAAGGAGGCCAAGGCTCGATTTGGGCTGTAGTGCCGTAGAAGAAGAAGAAGAATATCCATCTCCAGTTTATTATATATATTCTATTATTTATGGATGACTTTCAGTAGCAACTTTAGCACATGGGACATCAAACGAATGGTGCGGTAGTCGCCACATTCTGTTGCATTTTTTAGAGAGACAAATAAAGATCGACGTTAACCATTATTTGGGTAATACGCCTTAGCTATAAAGGCTATAGCGGGAAAAGATAGTCAAAATTGCACCAGGCTCGATTCAGTTTTGGGTTTAGCCATTCGAAAATATATAATTGAAAACTCACTCAGCCAAATTTTCAAGTCCCTAGGTGCACCGGGGGTCCGCTATGGAAAAAAAGTGTTTTTTTGAAAACATTTTTTTCCAGACGCTGTATTGTTGCAAAAAATCTGAAAAAATTAATGAATGCGTATCTTAACAATACAAAGCTGCCTGATTTTTTTCAGATTTTTAGCTTCAAAATTGAGCGCAGGAAAAATTTTTGAAATTTTCAAAAAAAATTTCGGTTATGTTGTAAATTTTTCGCCAACTTTAAAATATTGTTTTTTTGTGTATTTTTTTCCATTCTTTCGAATGGCATAGGCCATATTATCATTTTCGACGTGGAAAATACCTAAAAATCGAAAAAACCTTTTTTTGGCATTTTCTGAAGTTTTTGACTCATAAACTTAATAACATACAGCTAAATTAATCATCATTTACATTTTTATATATATTGTTACATTTACAATCAAAATCAGCTATTAGAGCTTATTTTTTACCTACAGCATGCTCAAAAACCCCGTTTTTCGGCGTTTTTACTAAATAGCCTCAGAAATCAGTAAAAAAATAATTCTTTTAACGTTTAAAAAATTAAAATTTTGTTGTTCTCGATAGAATGTAATATAATTAATACTTAAATAAATTATTTTTTTGTTTTGCACGATTTTTTGAATTTCATATATAATAATATCGTCCCATTAAGGGTATCCTGCCATAGGCTTATAAAAAAATTAATAAATTAATTTTTTTAACGTTTAAAAAATAAAATTTTTGTAGTGTTTGATACAAAAAAAAAAACCACTCCTCAAGTACTGCCGTCGAAGTCACTAACTACTTACGTAATAAAAATCGTGTTATTAAACGTTAATGAGGAATTATTATACGAGTATAAATAAATTACTAAATTATTTGAATTATTTAATTGCTTAAATAGTACAACCTAAAGAGTGCAGTGTTTAAAGGGATTAATAAATGAATTATTAAAAAGTTACTACTTACTCATGAAATTACAAAATTCAAATTCAAATTAATATAGAGTATGATGCAAAGGAAAGGAATAAATTCGTTATTTATTAAACGGTCGACTCTAAGGAAAAATCCCAAAAGAGGTCGGTTTTTTAATTGTGATTTTTTGGCATATATATCATACTAGTAGTGACGTCATCCATCTGGGCGCGATGACGTAATCGATGAATTTTTTTAATGAGAATTACGGTTATTTGAAAAACCATAGTAGTAAAGAACTTTGGTTTGTATAATGGTATACAATTTTATTAAAAAACTTTTAAAAAAGTCATCCAAGAACATCCAGAATGTTTTCGATCTACTCAAATCATCTTCAGTGACATTCTGTGTAGTAATTGAAACTATCCCACTAGTTGATATATAGTTTTTAAAATTACATAATTTTATTAAAATAAAATTTTTATTAAAATTATACTTTTGGAATGACAAGTCAAGACGAGTGACACAGACCGAATTCCGTCTTGACCTCGAACTCGTTGTGACAAGTACCCCTTCAGTTTTTCGAGCAGGGAAGCCGTGCTGCTTTTGAGCTTTAGTAAAATCCATTAATATCGACATTGTGCCGCATTTCAAAAATATAATTTTAATGTTGTTCTGAAGCTATTTCCTTTGGCATTTTTATGATTAACTATTTATATATGGGAAATTTTAATAAATAATTATGTAATTTTGAAGACTACATAATAATATATCAACTAGCGGGCTATAGTTTCAGTAACTAAACAGAATGTCACTGAAGATGATCTGACTAGATAGAAACTGTTCTGATGTTTTTCTATAATCTATTTGGATGACTTCTTTAAAAGTTTTTTGATAGAATTTTATACCATTATACAAACCGAAGTTTTTTATTTCTGTGTAAGTTTTTTAACTATGGTACACAGCCAATCACTGGGACTTTACTATAATTTGGTTATTGGAAAGGTTATTCAATTCTCTATTCAGTAGTATAAACATTACCATTATTAGAAAGGACTAAGTTTTCAATCTAATAGCACATAAAATAACATCAAAAATATTACTCTACATCCCACCAGATTGAAAACAATGGAAACATTACCCTTATTATTTATACAGAGTGACTAAATTTTTTGAAATAAATTAATTTACAAAAAAAATATTGCATGTAATTTATTTAATTCAAAATATATTTTACTTTCAGAAAACGGAAAAAATGTTTATTCGAAAAGTAAACATTGCTTTTCGGTTAAATAAAATGTTCAAACTTCCAAGAGGCAGGTGGCTAGCAGGAGCTGGCTTGAACATTGAATTTAAGTGAAAAGCAATGTTTATATCTCAAACATTTTCTTCCGTTTTCTAACAGCATTAAAATATATTTTGAAGTAAATACATTACTTAAATTCTTCTTTTTATGTCAATTAATTTAATTCAAATTTTTTTTTGGTCATCCTGTATAAATAATTGTGTTAGTGTTTATATTAATGGATAGAGAACTGAATATCCTTTGAAATGAGTTGCCACACGACTAATATTCTCGTTTAAAAAAATCATCGATTACGTCATCACGCCCAGATGGATGACGTCACTCGTATCACACTCGACCTGTTTCGGTATTTTTCCAAAAGTCGCCAGTTTACGAAATAACGAATTTATTTCTTTCTTTGCACCATGCTGTATATTAATTTGAGTTTTGTAATTTCATGATTGTGTAGTAACTTTTTAATAATTAATTTATTAGTCACTTTAAACACTCTGCACTTTTTAGGTTGCACTATTTAATCAATTAAGTAATTCAAATAATTTAATAATTATTTATTTAAATAATAATTCCTCATTAACTTTTAGTAAAAATATTTTTTTATTTATTTTTTTTTTATTTTTTAATCAAAACGAAACCGTAGATTTTCTTATTTTATTATTTTAAAAATATTTTTATTACGTAAGTAGTTAGTGGCTTCGACGGCGGGTACTTGAGGACTGGTTTATCCTGAGTTTTTTTCCAAAAACGTGGCTAGAAGCGTTTCCTTGCGTACGGCACCAAAGTGCCGAGCTTTTTTAACCTTAGCGCGCTTTGAAAATCACAACCGCAACAAGCATTTTTATAAAGGGGCAACATTTTCTATCGAATACTACAAAAATTTTATTTTTTAAACGTTAAAATGTTAAAAAAATTAATTTTTTGATTTTTTTTATAAGCCTATGGCAGGGTACCCTTAATGGGACGATATTATTATATATGAAATTCAAACAATCGTGCAAAACAAAAAAATAATTTATTTAAGTAATAATTGTATTACATTCTATCGAGAACAACAAAATTTTAATTTTTTAAACGTTAATATAATGATTTTTTTTACTGATTTCTGAGGCTATTTAGTAAAAACGTCGAAAACGGGGTTTTTGAGCATGCTGTAGGAAAAAAAATAAGTTCTAATAGCTGATTTTGATTGTAAATGTAACAATACATATAAAAATGTAAATGATGATTAATTTAGCTGTATGTTGTTGAGTTTATGAGTCAAAAACTTCAGAAAATGTCAAAAAAAAAAACAGTTTTTTTGATTTTTAGGTATTTTCCACGTCGAAAATGATAATGATGCCTATGTCATTCGAAAAAATGGAAAAAAATACACAAGATAACAATATTGTAAAGTTGGCGAAAAATTTACAACATAACCTAAAATTTTTTTGAAAATTTCAAAAATTTTTCCTGCGCTCAATTTTAAAGCTAAAAATCTGAAAAAAATCAGGCAACTTTTTTTTGTTAAGATACGCATTCATTAATTTTTTCAGATTTTTTGCAGCAATACAGCGTCTGGAAAAAATGTTTTCAAAAAAACACGTTTTTTTTTCATAGCGGACCCCTCGGTGCACCTAGGGACTTGAAAATTTGGCTGAGTGAGTTTTCAATTATATGTTTTCGAATGGCTAAACCCAATACTGAATCGAGCCTGGTGCAATTTTGACCATCTTATCCCGCTAATAGCCTTTTGTCCAAGAGTATCACTAAAACATCAATATTATGTGGCTCATCTATAATTTTTATTAATTCGATAGGAAGCATGTCAGGTCCAGGACTTTTTTCGTTGTTCATTGTTTTTAATGCGAGTATTATTTTTTTCTTTTTTAATATCTGGACCTATTTCTCCTGAAGTAAGTTCTGTGTGTTCCAGGTCGCCTCTTTCCTTATCTAACAGTACGTCGATATATTCTGCCCAACGTTGTACTTTCTCATCGGTCTGTGTTAGAGCAACCCCTTGTCTATCCAGAAGTGCACCAGCTTAATTTTTTTATTTAGCGTATGGTTTAAGTACATCACAAAATATATTTAGATTTATGCATTATACAATGCATCACAAACAGATGTGCAATTTTTTTATATATTCGATTGACCCTTCGGTTGCCACTACAAAGTCTATAGGGTCGCCTGTGTATGCTCTGCGTGGACAGTCCTGAACAATATGACTGATCGTCTGTCTTGCAGCGCCGCAGTCACAAGAAGGCGAAGGGAGTTTACCCCATCTGTAGAGGGAGTCGGCGCATCTTCCACAGTTCGATCGAATTCGATTAAGGGCTGCCCGAATCTTACGAGGACGTTCAAATTCGCCAGGTTCCCCTATGATGTCCGGTAGATTATGGTAATGCGGATCTGTCCTACTTTCCCAATCTTCTCTCCATCGGGTACAATTAACAGGCATAATTAAGCCCACCCCTACAATGTGGCTACCTACCCTTAGTAATAGAGCACCACCCAACCTATGCCGCGAACATGCATTGGTTAAAGAATATAACAAAATAATGGAGAGTCGCCAGCTTCTAGTCCACAACGACATCCCCGATATTCTTGGAAACCGTCTCCGATCCAGGTTACCCCCTCTACAATCTGCTCAAGCGCTGCAGCAATCCAACTTTGCACCAGCTTAAGACACTATGGGACAGAGATAAACGTATAAATACACGACGGAGATTTATGGCGAAGAGCATTAAAAACTGGGTAATACATGTAAGAGTAGAATGGAAAAAACACATAAGCCTAATAACAACAAATAAAGTAGTAAAAACGGCGAGGCACGATTCCCCAATAGAGCTTCACGATATTCGATAAAAATATCGATATTGTATTGATATCGCATCGAAAATTAATACGATATCGATACAATAAATGCCTTAGCAATGTAAATGTCGATACAATACTCATTATCTGAAATATATCACATATAAAAAACCGATTTCTGACTGCAAGAGTACATAGTACAGCACATATCAAATGTTAGCAGTAGAACAGCACATTTGAAAGATGATTTGAATATGCTGTCTGAAAAAAAAACAAAAATTTAAATATTTTTCTTGTAAAAACATGAATGGACAATTGTTGAGAAAATTATTAACTATTTCAGTAAATTTAAAATAGTTATCGAAATAATTAGTGAAGAAAGGTACGTTACACTTCCAGACGAGGTGATAGCGTTTAATTGTTTACTCGACTACATTGAAAACAGTATTTTGAACTTGATTATAACGACAAACGAAATGAATAAGATGAAAAAATAATCAAGACATATCAAACTGGAAGATATAAGTTGATTAAGCACGGTGCAAAATGCAATTGAATATATATTGCGTCTTGTTGGTGCTTGATCCACGAATCAAAGTTGATGGGTTAGACCAAACTCAACGGGGAAAAGGAATGAAAGAAGAAACGCTAAAAAAATTGAAAATTTTGTATAAAACTTATTACGAAAAATTTGGTAATCACAATGACGACGAATAGCCTCCTCAGAAGAAACGTAAAAAGGAGTAATATCACCAATCATATTAACCGTATGCACGCCAATGGTGAATATAAAATTCCTAATTGTATGTCAAAAAATGTGCAATAACTACGTCTTAAACCCACCAAATTTCATTTGAATATCTCAATCGGTTAGAAAGCAATAAATAAATCTTCAGTTTGTAAGAAAAATTTCAACATCCCGTATCTCGGATACGAAGCATTTGTGGACATACGAATATCAAGCAAACTGTCATTATTTTTAATGCAGAATTACCTCTTAAAGTTTGTCGCACTTATTTAGAAACACCCTGTACTGATGAACAACAGGGCTAGTTGTTAAAGTACCTAACTTTTGTATTTAGGCCAGGGTAATAAGACAAAAATATACCCTGTTCGTGACACTTCAGCTATTTAATACCTGCAATTATAGACCTATTGCACTACTACCGGTACTCTCCAAAATTATTGAGAGACTCATAAAAGCCCGACTTATG
This sequence comes from Diabrotica virgifera virgifera, assembly GCF_917563875.1. Taxonomy (NCBI): domain Eukaryota; kingdom Metazoa; phylum Arthropoda; class Insecta; order Coleoptera; family Chrysomelidae; genus Diabrotica; species Diabrotica virgifera. The sequence goes on along the minus strand of NC_065447.1, from coordinate 187,753,062 downwards.
TCCTTTCTAGTTGAAAACAACATTTTATCACAAAATCAGTTCGGCTTTTTAAATAATAAATGCACCACTGATGCCATCTTTTCTGTACTACATGAGGTTTATCAAGCACTGAACAATAATCTTCACACTGCCACCGTTTTTTGTGACTACGCCAAAGCTTTTGATTGTGTAAATCATAACATTTTGATAAGAAAACTAAATTTCTACGGAATTCGAGGTATTTCTTTAGATTGGTTCCAATCTTACTTGGATGATAGGAAACAACTGGTTAGAGCAAATGATACAGACTCTAGTCTCAAAAACATTGTATGTGGGGTACCTCAAGGTTCAGTATTGGGTCCTCTACTTTTCCTTATCTTTATTAATGACATCACTAGTTTAAAAATCGATGGAAAAATCTTTCTTTTTGCTGATGATACCAGTATCACTTGGAGCAACTCAAATATTGCAACTCTTCATGCTACTATAACTTCTGATCTACTTACAATAAAAACCTGGTCTGACTCTAATTTACTCTCGTTTAACGTAGATAAAACAGTAGCATTGTCTTATAAAGGAGTCCTTCAACCCTTACCTCTTAATAACAGCCAGATCAGTACCGTTGATTCTGTAAAATTTCTTGGTATTTTTTTAGACAGCAACCTTAAATGGTCCCACCATATCGATTTGTTAAGGAAGAAACTATCCTCAGCTTGCTATGCTATAAGATCTGTTTCGAATGAACTCAATTTAGCATCTTCCAAAATAACATATTTTTCTTTGTTCGAGTCACATCTTCGTTATGGTCTTCCTTTTTGGGGTTCTGGTACAGCTGCCCAATTCGATGTTATTTTCAAATTACAAAAAAGAGCAATTAGATATCTGTTTGGCCTCAGAAGAACAACACATTGCAGAAGTTACTTCAAAGATCACAGAATTTTAACCCTTCCATCTTTGTATATTTTAGAAACTGTTTGCTTAATTCGTAAACATCTACATGTCTTTCCACCAAGACCTAATCATGACTACTTCACGAGAAATTCTACGTTTGACGTCTATATGCCGACCCCGTCTTCTGAGTTAGTAAAGAAATCTATATTATATTCCGCAAAAAAACTTTACAACCATCTCCTTCTACAACTTAAATCTGCAGCATCTTTCCCCAAATTCCGTAAACTGACAAAAGCCTACCTATCTGAAAGACCATATTATTCAGTAGAAGATTTTCTTAATCAATAACTAAGAAATTACAGTACCCTTTGCACAAGTAGTATTTTTATTATCATTTTTTTTTGTCTATATTTGGGTGTCATATGCAGCAGCTTAACTTTTAAACTTATTAATTACTAGGTAGACTATGCATTTGCAATTTACTTAAATTTTGCAATTGACTACTTCTGTTTAACTTCATTATTATTGTTATTATTGTAAATATATTGACGATTTATGTAATTTTAGTAAATTGGATTGTTATTGTTTTGTTGTCTTGACTTTTTATAAGCTTTGTCGATAAATTGTACAATTTTTCATGACAATAAAGCATATTTCTATTCTATTCTATTCAGCAGCCAGGGTACTGAAGCGTTTTTTCGACAATTAATACCTCTAGGAACAAATTATAACTATTTCCTGCGTAGGATCTGGCGGCCATTTTTATTTATAAACAATTAACTCTCAAAAAATTAAATTTTCACCTTTTTTTTTCAAATCAACGGAAAACAGTGAAACTTATGATTTTTTAGTAGAAGCATCTTCGAGATTATGGAAAAAGCTTTAAAATGACGTATTACAAAGTTTGATATACTCATTTATTGTTAATATAACTGCGAAAAAAGGTCAAAAATGCAAAAAAAATATTTTCTCAATAACTTTTGCAAAAATTAGTGTACAGCTTTGAAATTTTTGTCAAATGAGGGTTCTTTGGTGCTTAATATGTGATAAAAATTTCAAAGCGATTCATTCAATTGTTTAAATTTTATTCAAATTGTTTATCACAGAGAGCATTTTTTGCAATAACATAAGTCAGAAAAAGATAACCTTAGAACCATTCCACAGGTGTCAAATGAAATAGCATGAGCTACATTTTCGACAGGTTTAAAAAAGTGAATAAAAAATGCATTTATTAGTAATAAATAATTATGCAAAAGTATCGTCAATTTTTCTTTACAAACTTTTTGAATAACTTCCAAAAAGATTAACTTTTTTACCCTGTTTTCAGTGCACAACTACCAAGTAATGTTATCTTTATCATAATTGATAAAAAATTGTAATAAATATGTATAATTTCTTATATATCAAAAAAAATTATAAGGAAAGATTTATAAGGAGACCAAGTTGAAGTTATAGCTCATGCTCTTTCATTTGGCACCTGTGGAATGGTTCTAACGTCATTTTCTTCTGACTTATGTTATTGCAAAAAATGCTCTCTGGGATAAACAATTTGAATAAGATTTTAACAATTGAATGAATCCCTTTTAAATTTTTATCACATATTAAGCACCAAAGAACTCTTACTTGACAAAAATTTCAAAGCTGTACACTAATTTTTACACCAGTTATTGCGAAAATAAGTTTTTTTGCAATTCCGACCTTTTTTCGCAATTATATTAACAATAAAGGAGTATATCAAACTTTGTAATACGTCATTTTAAAGCTTTTTCAATAATCTCGAAGGTATTTTTACTAAAAAAACCATAAGGTTCCCTGTTTTCCATTGGTTTGAAAAGAAAGTGAAAAATGCCATTTTTTGACACTTAATTGTTTATAAATAAAAATGGGCTGATTATCGGAGAATAGGCCATTTTTGGGAAAAGTTATTTACCAGCAATTTTATTGCTGGAATCGAATTATAAGATCCTATATATTAATAATATAGGTATGCAAAGTCCGCAGATAGTGTGCTACTTTTTTTATAAACAAAATGGCGTCCGAAAATCGTGTTTTTTTCAATTATTGCTCTAGAACTCCGAAGATTTTAACTTTACAACAAAAACACTCAAATAAAAATTCACCGTGATTAAATTCTGCATAGAGACGTGTTTTTTCCGATCTGCTCCGACGAAAATTTTCCTCGGAAAATGTGGGTTTTCCCAACAAAATCTTTAATTTTCAAATAAAGTTTTAGATAAGTAATTATATACCAATACTTAAATAATTTAGTGACTTAAAAGCCTTCTTGGTTTAGATTATAGTTCCAGAATCTGGTGAAAATTAAACGAATATTTTAGCAACAATTCAATTGTAAATTAATAATTTACGGTCGCAATAATAACCAAAATAATTATGATACACTGATCAAACTTTGAAATCTTATAAAGATGAGATGCCTATTTAACATTTTGTCGACAAAATTTAAATTTTTTATTTTTTTGCATAATCTTTAAATGTTTAAAAAAAATAGTAATAAACAAATTAACGTTTCTCAGAAAGTTTTTATTATATTATAATTTTAAAAAATCGCTAAAATGCGCAATTCAGATATCTTGAAAATGAATGCTTTAAAACTTTTTTGCAACCATTTGCAAAAAAGTTATGAAACAGCAAAATAAACATACGATTACTACGGTGTTAATAATTTTTTTTAATTCTTTCAAAGCGTAGAAGTGAGTTTAAAGTACAAGCTAATTATTTATAAAACAATATCGATTATCAGCTTAATGGTTATATTTTAATTAAAGATTATAAATATATTTTTTTGTAATTTACACGCGCGAAAGTAGAATAATACAGTACCGTAGCTACCCGCCCACATACACAACTCGCGCGAGTTTAAGCGTGTCAGTCGCTTCGAGTGAACATTTTATCTCCGGCTCTGTATCAAGCCTACTTTCGCGCTAAAAATTACAAAAAAAAAAGTATTTTTAATCTTTGATTAAAATATAACCATTGCACTAATTTTTGACATTCTTTGTGAGTAATTAGATTGTACCATAGACTCACTTTTAAGCTTTGAAACAATTAAAACAAATTATAAACAATGGAGATATCGTATATTTATTTTGCTGTTTCCTAACTTTTTTGCAAATGGTTGGAAAATTTTTTTAAAGCATTCATTTTCAAGACCTATGAAATACGCATTTTAAGTATTTTTTAAAATTAGAATATAATAAACAATTTCTAAGAAATGTTAATTTGTTTATAACAATTTTTTTAAACATTTAAAGATTATGCAAAAAAATGAAAAATTTATATTTTGTCGACAAAATATTAAATAGGCATCACACCTTTATAATCTTTCTAAGTTTGATCAATATCTCATGATTATTTTGGTTGTTATTGCGACTGTAAATTGTTAATTAACAATTGAATTGTTGCTAAAATATTCATTTCATTTTAACCGGCTTCTGAATTTATAATATATACCAAAAAAAGCTTTTATTTCACCAAGCTTTATAATTATTGATAAATAATTACTGGCCCAAAAAATTTATTTGAAAATTCGAGATTTTGTTGGGAAAACCCACATTTTCCGAGGAAAATTTTCGTCGGAGCAAATCGGGAAAAACATGCCTCTATGTAGAATTAAATTGGGGTGAATTTGTATTTGAGTATTTTTGGTGTAAAGTAAAAATCTTCGGAGTTATAGAGCAATAATTGAAAAAAATACGATTTGTCGGCGCCATTTTGTTTATAAAAAAAGTAGCACACTATCTGTGGACTTTGCATACCTATATTAATAATATATAGGATCTTATAATTCTATTAAAGCAATAAAATTGCTGGTAAATAACCTTTCTTTGTACTTTACTAATTAGACCAACGTATTATAACTATTTTTTTTCAAAATTTAAAGATTATGCAGAAAAAAAGAAAAATTTATATTTTGTCGATAAAATATTAGACAAGCATCGCACCTTTATAATCTTTATAAGTTTGATCAATGTATCATGATTATTTTGGTTATTATTGCGATCGTAAATTGTTAATTAACAATTGAATTGTTGCTAAAATATTCGTTTAATTTTCACCGGCTTCTGGAATTACAATCTATACCAAGAAATCTTTGATGTCACTGATGTCAAGTTATTTAATTATTGATTATTAATTACTTACCTAAAACTTTATTTGAAAATTATAGTTTTTGTTAGGAAAACCCGCATTTTCCGAGGAAAATTTTCGTCGGAGCAAATCGAGAAAAACATATCTCTATGCAGAATTTAATTGTGGTGAATTTTTATTTGAGTGTTTTTGTTGTAAAGTTAAAATCTTCGGAGTTATAGAGCAATAATTGAAAAAAAATACGATTTGTCGGCGCTATTTTGTTTATAAAAAAAGTAGCACACTATCTGCGGACTTTGCATATCTATATTATTAATATATAGGATCTTATAATTCGATTCCAGCAATAAAATTGCTGGTAAATAACTTTTCCATGAATTTTGCTAATTAGCCCAGAGTATAGTTACAATTTGCTCTTATAGGTATTACCTGTCGAAAAAACGCTTCAGTATCCTGGCTGTTCAAGTGTCATGGAAAAAACCTTATTACCCTGGACTAATTATCGAACATAAGCGAATGAATAAAAAAAAATGTTACGAAAATCTGAGACTATAGTTTGGTTTGAATTTCAGTATTTTATAAATGCTAGAATATTCCATAGGGTGTTGTGAACTTTGAGAAAAAAACACAGTTTGATTCGTACACTCGGTATGCAATGAGAATTTCCTGTTTAGCCACATTATTATTACAGCGGTATTGATAAAGAAAAAAGCAATGCCATATTAAAAATAATACTTAAATCGGAGAACAGGGTCAGGCGATACTTGACATCAAAAAGAGCCCATTTTTTGGGGTGCCTGTTTTCTCTGACGCGCAGTGTATTTGTAAAATAAAATAGCCTTTTTGTGTTTTAAAATATTTTTTCTACAACCGTGTTAAAAATGCAATTTTTAGCACTTATACTAACGTTAAAAATGCTACTTTAAGGCATTAGTGCTTTAAAATTTGTATGGCACTGCAATTCGTATTGACCGTATAGATAATTATTTTAATGTAATGTCAAAAAAAATATAAAAATGGAATGTCAGTCAAGTTCAAGTAAATTTTTTGTAGATATTGTCCTGTAATTACGTTTGTAGAAAAAATATTGTATGATATGAGTGTTAAAAAGTACATTTTTAAGGCACTCATGTGAATTGCAAAACTCGCTATCGCTCATTTTGCAAACTTTTACATGCGTGCCTTAAACGTGTACTTTTAACACTTATATCATAAATAACTATTATCAGAATATATTATAAAAACCACATTTTTAAACTAAAACTTTTTGTTCTGATCTTAAATCCAGTTATAAACTTAGAAATATAAGCACGTAAATACCTTTGAAGAAACAAGAAATTGGTTATTTCCGAGACCGACGTCGAAAGCAATTCACATGAAAGAATGTCGTTTAAATGCCGCCCCACATTATAACTTTAAATTGATCGTAGATAACATCTTCTCGTTCTTACAAACGAATCGTGAAATTGCGTAATATGGAAGTTTTGTCCAGTTAGTCTTAATATCGCAGTTATTTTCTGTTTAATGGTTAGAAGTTCAATAAAGATTAATAAAAGTCAAATGAGATTTGTTTTTCCTCCTAGTCATTTTCCGTCGCTTCTTAAAAAAAATAAGTTAAAAGTCATTATGCGCGCCATGTTCTTTACGCAAGTACACGCCCTGTGGCAATTTGCCTCCTTTTACGAAAGCAGCTTGAAATTAACCAAATATTGGTTACCAATTAAATCAATTAACCAATAATTGATATTGTTGTTGTATTTTCTCCTTGTATGTGACGGGATAACATATCCTCATAGGGGGTGGTCTCCAGTAGATGCTATAGGCTGCGTACAGCGTCACCACACCGTAGGAAAATTGTTTATTGTCATTATTTTAATAAACTTTGAAGAACAAAAACTATCTTACAACCCCGAAAATAGTTAAAATAGAGTCAATCTAAAACAAATTCAAATCACGGGGTAGATTATAGTGATCACCCACTTAGCAGGTTTTCTCCAATAGACCCCGTAAGCTAGGTCTAAATAATTACTATAGGTCATCACATAGTATGCTCTTTGACGGCAAAAATTGCAAAACCTCTAAATTTTAAAGAACCGCTTGGATTGACATGAAATTTGGCATACACATACAACAAGTAAAAGAAAAAAAGTGATGTTGTGCCGATGTGTGCTTTTGCCCTGGAGGTGGGTTTCACCGCTTTTCGAGGGTGAAAAATATACATTCAAAGTAAGTCCGTATATGGATAAATTAACTAATTTTAAGTAACTTTTGTTCTATAGAGTTTATTCACAAGTCAATACTTTTTGAGTTATTTGCGAGTGAATATGTTATTTTTTCAACAAAATAACCACGTTTTTAGACGGTTTTTGCAAATAACTCAAAAAGTAAATATTTTGTCGAAAAAAAACGTTCTTAACAAGAGTATAACCTCTAAAAAAGTGAAAACAATGGTGTACATAGTATTCTCATTTAAAAAAATCATCGATTACGTCATCACGCCCAGATTGATGACGTCACTAGTATGATATATATCCGAATAAATCATAATTTAAAAATAAAAATCGACCTGTTTCGATATTTTCCCTCAAACCAGCCGGTTTACGAAATAATGAATTCATGCGTTATTTTATGGACGCACTGTATATTATGGGGTAGACAGCTCAAATGAAAAATAGAATAATTAAATATTACCGACATTAACAATAATAAATATAATTTATTTATTTAACATTTCGACTTGACGTGTATTTATGTCAGCCTAAACAAAGAGTTGTATAGCGATACGCTTTAATTACTATTTTAGCTAATTTTAATTTTTATTTTTAATAACTTTTTCAAAATGAAATAATACGTTCCATTTAAAATTCACATGCGTAGAATGGCCTGTTAGTTTTAAGAAACGAAATATATCAGTTCCCAGCTTTAAAAAAAACAGATGTTATACGCCCTTGTATGGAAAATTACCTTATCAGACCAGAACCACAAACTAATGTTTTTAGTTCAGCGGAGTCGTTTTCACCAGTCTCGGTCGATTTCGCGTCCCGGCAAGTGGTCTGACACTCTTACGAGATCTATAAGCAAAACACAGTATATTATTGACAGTTGTTTGCGTTTTAATTAATATTTATTTTATATAATTAATTCCTTCAACACACACCAAACGGAACATTATATTGGTGACCCCGAGAATATTTAGAACGCCTCGAAAATTGAAAAAGTTAGTGTTAATAATATTCTTTTGCCGGTTTTAAATACAGTGAACATCGTATATGACGGACAATACCAGTGCTTCAGTGCTTCAGGATAACAGTGCTTCAGTTGATCGGATTTCAGTTAAAATTCCACCGTTCTGGCCAAACGATCCTGAAATTTGGTTCCTGCAATTGGAAAATCAATTTACACTGGCAAACATAGCAAGTGACGCCACAAAATTCAACTACGAACGCGTCAGAATGCGCAGAGCAGCATATGTCGCATTTGAAAGAAATTTTCAAAAGGCTCAAGCAGTTTGGCGTTGTGATAAATCCAGCAAAGTGTCAATTTGGCAAAAACGAGATTACCTTTTTGGGATACAGTATCAGACGGAGGATTCACACCTCCACAAGAAAAAGTAGCAGCTGTACAAAATTTCACTCAGCCAAAAACAGTGAAAGACTTTTAGGTATGTTAAACTTCTACCGAAGGTTCATACCCAATGCAGCTGAGCTACAAGCACCACTACGTGATGCCTTAAAAGCTAATGTCAAAGGAAAAGCACAAATTGAATGGACACCACAGCGAATCCAAGCCTTTGACGACTGCAAAAACAGTTTAGCTAACGCTGCTTTACTAAGCCACCCTGTAAAAGATGTTGATATCTCCATCACATGTGACGCTTCTGATTTTTGTGCGGGAGCTGTACTACAACAAAAAACGGATACAGGTTTGAAACCTTTAGCTTTCTTTTCTAAAAAATTCTCACCTAGCGAAAAGAAATATAGTGCATACGACAGAGAAGTATTAGCTATATATCTAGCCATAAAACACTTCAGATATATGATCGAAGGCAAGGACATAACTATATACATAGACCAGAAACCAATCACGTTCGCCTTTACTTAGAAGCTAGATAAATGTAGTCCTAGAGATAGTTTAGATATTTAGACTATATAGGACAGTTTGGCACTAACATTCAGCACATTTCTGGATTAACAAATATTGTGGCAGACGCACTATCTCGAGTCGATAGCATCAAGAAAGATATCGACATCATGAACTTAGCTCTCGCACAAGAAGCTGATCCACAACTGCAAAGTTTTTTAAGTGAGAAAACATCACTGCAAATAAAGAAAATACGCTTTTCCGCAAAAAACGTGAGTTTGTACTGTGACATATCAACATCTACAGCCAGACCATTTGTACCGAAACAACTTCGAATGACAATTTTTCGCACCATGCATAACCTAGCACATCCCGGAATCAACAGTTCTGTGAAGATGATCACACAGCGATATGTTTGGCCATCCATTAAATCAGATGTGAGGAAATGGACTCGAGCGTGTCTACAGTGCCAAAAATCGAAAATATCGCGCCACATTGTTTCACCTACTGGAAGTTTTCTACCACCTTCCAGCCGATTCGAACATGTCCACAAAGACATTATAGTGATGCCGGTCTCAGAAGGAAACAGATACTGTCTAACATGCGTCGACCGTTTCACACGTTGGCCAGAAGCTTTCCCGATGCCTAATCAAGAAGCAGACACAGTAGCCAGAACATTTTTTTCTGGGTGGATAGCTCGTTTCGGCACTCCCAAGCGCATCACAACAGATCAAGGCCGACAATTCGAATCGCATCTCTTCAAATCAATCTGCAAATTAACTGGAACTACCCATTTAAGGACAACCGCCTATCATCCGCAAGCAAATGGTATGGTAGAAAGGTTTCATCGACAGTTAAAAGCAGCAATTCGATGTCATGAAAACATCCGATGGACCGAAAGCCTACCTTCAGTGTTACTGGGCATACGAGCAGCGTGGAGAGAAGATTTAGGTACTTCAGCCGCCGAACTCGTGTACGGAGAACCATTGTGTTTGCCAGGTGAACTATTGTTTTCGTCGCGAAGAAACACCGACGACAGTGCTCACATATACTTAAAAACGCTTCGAAACCATTTCGAAAACCTCCGTCCGACGCAACCGTCGCATCATGGATCCAAAAGCACCTTCATTTTCAAAGACATGAAAACCACCTCTAACGTTTTCATCCGCCGTGATACAATCAAAAGCAGCTTAGAAAACCCATATCACGGTCCTTTTCCAGTTATTAAGCGAGGTGACAAGACTTTTGTCGTCCGTGTAAATGTAAAAGAAACAAAGATTTCCATAGACAGATTGAAGCCGGCATACGAGCTTCAAGAAAGTATCTATCACGAGCCAGAAAGAATGACAGTGTCCAGCAAAACGAACACAGACAATGAAAACAACAGACTGAAGAGAAAAGCAAGATTTACCGGAAGTTATCAAGAAAGTGTCGGGCATTAGTGAATTCAGTGATTTTTTTTCTCCTCGTATAAACACTGCAATGTATTTTCTGTATTTTCAATTTTCATTATATGATATGTATTACCTAGCGGCATTATATGATATGTATTTCTCGAAGGGGGTGTATTGCGATACGCTTTAATTACTATTTTTGCTAATTTTAATTTTTATTTTTAATAACTTTTTCAAAATGAAATAAACGTTCCATTTAAAATTCACATGCGTAGAATTGCCTGTTAGTTTTAAGAAACGAAATATATCAGTTCTCAGATTTAAAAAAAAACAGATGTTATACGCCCTTGTATGGGAAATTACCTTATCAGTCCCTAGGCCCATAAATTAGTTTAAAAACCACAAACTAATGTTTTTAGTTCAGCGGAGTCGTTTTCACCAGTCTCGGTCGATTTCGCATCCCGGCAAGTGTCTGAGTGGTCTGACACTTACGAGATCTATAAGAAAAAAACACCTTTTTTTACCAAAATAAATAAGTATATTATTGACTGTTGTTTGCGTTTTAATTAATATTTATTTTATATAATTAATTCCATCAACACACACCAAACGGAACATTATAGTTGCATCTCGTGACAGCAATTTAGAGTCCTGATCACGTGAAGCGGTTATAGCCGATGTCACCTAAGGTTACTTGTTGAAGAATTATGACGTCCCAATTTTCGAATTTGAGGTCGGTTATCTTGAAGACGGTTTGAGATATCGAAATGCCGTTTTCAGATTTGGATTCAGGAGACGAAACTACATATTATGAATGCATCGGTAGAGCGGTTTCAAGTTTACCAGGGCGGTGACGCACAAACGAAAGAAAGAACGAAGAGACCTTGCGAGTTTTTAAAAAAGAACAAAAAATTTTTGTTGAATATTTTGATTTCGGGACTCCTTAAAATTTGACGCCCCAGGCAGTCGCCCGGTTTGCCCATCCTTTTATCAGAAGCTGGTTAACTTTTTCGCAATTTTTAACAATCCGTTTACTATAGGACGTGTAAACGTAAAAACATCTTAAAACAGATATGTAATGACGCTTGACAGAATAAAAAATATCCATTTCACGTATGAAATATTATATTTCAGTCTCGGTATCATTTACACGTATGTAATTTAATGTATAAGCGACTAGTCACATAAAGGGTTACAATATCCATAATAATAAATCAACAGAAAAAAGCCTTTGTATAATATCTACAAGAGAAAAATCATTAAAACTCAGAGTTGACCTGTTTTTATAATACGTCCATTATAGGGTTATTATTCGACTGGGTATATTTAACTTTAATTGAAAAAGTTCCATTAACAAATCAATACATGGGGACGAACGTTTTCCAAACTTTCTTTTACCTTTTTGGACATTCTAAAGAATTATTGTTTTAGGTCTCTTTCAAAATAAAATGTTTTTTATTGAAGACTGTCACTCGTTGAATCCCTTTTCGCTTTGAAAATTATCCTTTTAGACAAGTTTTAATTAAGGCCACCTCGCAAACACAGTGGAAGACGTTTATTGGATTACAACAACTTTTTTGGTAATATGAAATTTTCATTAATAACTAATGGTTTTAGATGGCTAAAAATATTTATTCAATTATCCACTTAATGCGAGGATTTTTCTATGAAGTGAGGTCACAAAAAAACAGTTTTTGTTTGTGTTAATTTATAATATTTATATAAAGTAGAAATCATAACACAAATTTTAAAAAATAATTTAAAAACATTAATTTTATAAAAGATTAAGAACTTAAATTTTTGTGATAAATCCTATTTATTTATATTTTTATCTGTAGCGATACCTTCTCGCCGGTTTGTATTTGATAGAGCAACGAAGATAAGATATAGTGCTGTTTTGGCAAATTATCTTATGTTGGTTTTTTTCCTATGATACCCTGCCTGTTGAATCTTCTTTCATTCGACGTTTCTTTTGTTGATGTGTTTGTTTTTATCTGAACATATTCGCTACCCCGTTTTCTTTGATTTAGCGTCTCGAACATTAAAATCAAACCAATAACAATGGAGATGTGATATAGTGTCCTTTTGGCAATGCTATTGTGTTTGTTTTCTACCTCTACGTATTGGATATCCACTACCCTTTCATTTAACGTCTCGTACGTCAAAATCGTATAAATAATAATATAACTACATATAACTATATAAATAGATTTCTGAAAAAAAAATGGTTTTAAAATAATTTTTTTTAAATTTCCAATTTTGAAAATAATGCTTTTTTTCAAAATGACTTGAAAATTATTCGAAATACCAAAAATCTCAAACAATAAAAGTCAAATTTGATTTTTTGAATATTTCGTATTTTTTTGCTTTTGTGTAAGATAAAAACTGGTTAATATAATATGGCTGTTCAAAATGTACATACACTGTGATTGGTGACCCCTTCAAGCACTTTCAACTACAGCCCTTTCAAAAATAATGACTTTGAACCAAAGAAACTTACATATCATATAAACAATACATACACGAGTAAAGCAACTTGTGAAGTGGTAACGATAGGCTATTGATTATGTTCAAAATAAGAGAGCTAAAAGGAACTACAACGTTAACGGGATTTTGATGTCTCATATGGTCAATGGAACTCTAAGTTTGAAATATCCGCGGAGTGCTACCATTTAAACAGGTGAATTTTTGAGAAAGGTGTGAATTAGTCCCTAGGTACAGGGTGAATTAGGGTGAGTTCTATTCACTGTTGGTACAAACACGTCTACAGGAAAATTGTTCCAGGTTCAATTTACTATTGAAATATCATATTTTAAAGTCAGCAGTATTTTGTTTACAAAAACATATTCAACAGAATAGCAAAATAACAACACGAAAGAAAGTAATTTTTTTTGCAACATAACTTTTTTACACGGGGATATAGTTATAGGCATTGCTTCAGCGAAATGATAACTTCCATCCTTCCTCTTTAAAATGGCGTTTGGTAGAAGTCCCTAGGATTTATAATTTCCGAAATACGATTTTTCAAAATTCGCCACTCACAGGATTTTTGAGTAATTTTTCCCATTATTTCGTAAACATTGTTCTGTAACTTTTTTTTCTACTCATTTCTAGGTATATGCAACGGTACATTTAGTAGAAAGGGAATTGAATTGCCTTTAAAATGGTCTATTGCATAAGGTTGTACGACTATTTTTAAACAAGTTATGCTTTTTCAGGATTTTATACTTTTAATGATTTTTGTTTTTTTATGATTCTTTTTTAAATTTCTCAATATGACTTTTTCTTGTACATTTAGGTAAGTATATACATTGTGGAATAAAAAAGCTTATTTTCTTTGCTGTAAAATGGTGTATTGCAAACAATCTAGGACTATTTTTAAACAAGATGTCTGGAGGATATCCAAGGGTAGGTATCCGTAATTTCAGAAAAAAATTTAAAAATTTTTATTTTTTTTTCAATTAGAAGAATATAATTGAATATTATAACATAATTTTTAATTCCAAATATCTTTTCTTTACAACACTTTTCGATATTGTGAAATATAAAAGTACTTTACTCTTGAGCGAAATTCATATTTTTCGTTCACTTTTATATAAGTATAAAAGTTTTTCATATGGTTCCAACTTAGTGGGACCTATTAATTGCATGTGTATATGTCAAACTTTGAAAAAGCATATCTTGTTTAAAAATAGACCTAGAATACACCAATTTACAATACACCATTTTAAAGTAAAGAAAATAAGCTTTCTTTTTTATTGCATACTGTATATACATAAATCTACAATAAAAAAAAGTTATAATGGTAAATTTAAAAATAACCGTAAAATATAAAATTTTGAAAAACCATATCTTGTTTAAAAATAGTCAAACAGCCTTCTACAATAATAGACCATTTTAAAGGTAATTGACTTTTCTTCCTATTAAATGTATCATTGCATATACATAAAGCTACGTAAAAAAAATAATATTTGCGAAATAACAATAAAAATGGCCCAAAATCACTGTGAGTGGAGAAATTTGAAAAATTATATTTTGGAAACTGTAAACTATAAAAACTTCTACCAAACATTATTTTAAAGAGGAAGGACGGTAGTTTTTTTTTTCTCTGAAGCAATGCTTATAATTATATTTCCGTGAAAAAATTATGGGACAAGAAACAAAATTGTTATCTTTCGTGTTTTTTCTTGATTTTTTTATGAGTATATTTTGTAAAAAAAAATATATTTGACTTTAAATTGTGAAATTTCGATAGCAAATTTAATCTGGAAAAATTTTCCAGTAGACGTCTTTGTACCAAACGTGCATAGAACCCCTAATTCGCCCTGTGCCTTGGGACTAATTCACCCCTTCCTCAAAAACGCACCCCTTTAAATGGTAGCCATTCACGGTATTTTCATACCTAAAGGTCCATTGACTATATGAAACAATAAAACCCCGTTAACGTTGTAGTTCCTTTCTAAAATAGATAATCAATAGCCTAAGATAAAGTTTATTTGAGATGCTATTTAGGAGGTGATTTTCCAGATTTTTTTACCAAAAAAAAAGGAACAACTTTTATGTTGAGCATAACTTGTTTACTTTTTAAGCTAGGAATTTTTTATATAATAAAAATAAAGTTTTTTAAACACTTTCAAAAAGTAGTTTTCCCCAAAAAAATGCTTTATTTTTTTATTATTTCACGATAAAATATTCGATTTTGAATTTGACCAATGTAAACCTATTTTTCATTAGCTATAACTCTGCTTCTACTATGTCGAGAAACCTAATACACAAACCATTTTTTACTATTTTAGAGGCTATATTTTTGACAAGAATGTTTTTTCCGATAAAATACTTACTTTTTGAGTTATTTGCGAAAAACTGTCTAAAAACGCGGTTATTTTGTTGAAAAATGAACATACCTATTATCTCACAAATAACTCGAAAAGTGTCGACTTAATGAAAAATGTCTATAGAACAAAAGTTGCTTAAAATTAGTCAGTTTATCCATTTCCGGACTTTTTTTTGGACGTATATTTTTTCACTTCTGTGAAGGAGTAAAAACTACCCCCAGGGCAAAACACACATTGGCACAATATCACTTTTTTTCTGTGATTTGTTAGCTATGTGATTGTCAAATTTCATGTCAATCCAAGCAGTTTTTTTAAATTTAGAGGTTTTGCAATATTTTACCGTTTAAGAACGTACTAAAACGTATTCTTTGTTTTTTTTTCAAGGAATAAATTTTATCTTAATCTTTTTTTTGGTTTAGCTTACGATCTAGCGATTTATAAAAAGATTGTTAACAATTAAATTGTTTATTATAATTTTCGACCACACGGATCGAAATCCATCATCAAAATTCAATATCAAAACCCAAAAATACATAAAAAAACTAACTTGTTTGGAACCATCACAATTAAAAGCCCTTGGAATTATCTTTCAAATCGTTTTTAGGCGAACCTGATAACGTAAAAATTAACGGAGTGATTTAAGAAAATTGATAACATTTTTTTTTATTTTTGGAGGATTAATTTCAATGCTATCAACTTGTTCGGTATCTCATTTGATAGATACTAGAAGTACTTTCACAAAGGTTTAATTAGTTTATGTTATGAAATGCATCATTTTCCCGTAATTTAAGCTTGAATACCTAGATTTGGGTCATCATCATCATTCTCCTTGCCTTATCCCTATGCGGGGTCGGCTTCCCTAATTGCATTTCTCCACACAATTCTATCTTGGGTCATATCAACATTAATCCCCTTTACCAACATGTCCTGCCTAATCGTCTCCCCCACGTTTTCTTTGGTCTTCCTCTCCTACTCCTTCTAGGAATCTGCACTTTAGCTACTCTTCGTATTGGGTGACTAACGTCTCGACGTTGAACATGACCAAACCATCTCAACCTATGCTCTCTCATTTTGGCATCAATTGGTGCCACACCTAGACTTCCCCTAATTTACTCATTTTTAATTTTATCCTTTCTTGTCACTCCACTCATCCATCTAAGCATTCTCATCTCCGCCACATGCATTCGTTTTTCCTCTTTTTTTTCACTGCCCACCATTCAGTTCCGCACATCATAGCCGGTCTTATGACCGTTTTATAGAATTTTCCTTTCAGCTTCATTGGAAATTTTCTGTCACAAAACACACCACTCGCTTCCTTCCACTTCATACATCCAGCCCTAATTCTACTGCATGCATCTCCATCTATTTCTCCATTACTCTGTAAGACCGATCCCAGGCAATTAAAACTATTGCTTTTTACAATCAGTTCACCATCCAAAGATATCATTTTATTTGTAGTAACTCAATCTTTAAATGAACATTCCAAATACTCTGTCTTTGTCCTACTAAGTTTTAAACCCTTTTCCTTCAGAGCTCGTGTCCACTGCTCCAGTTTTTTTCTAAGTCTATTTCACTATTTCCTACGAACACGACATCATCAGCATACATTAAGCACCATGGAATGTTACCCTTAGTTTCGCTGTTATCTGGTCCAAATGGACCTATGAGAATAAATACGGACTAAGCACCGAGCCTTGGTGCAGTCCTACTTTCACATGAAATTTATCAGTCTCTCCCACACCGTAACTCCCTCCTTTACATATACACCAGGGACTCCTTTCTTATTAAGTGCCCACCACAGAATCTCCCGAGGAACTATATCATATGCTTTCTCAAGATCAATGAATACCATATGAGCGTTTGTTTCTTTACTCCTCTATTTTTCCATCAACTGCCTTATAATAAAAATTGCGTCTGTTGTTGATCTGCCCTGCATAAAGCCAAATTGATTCTCGGATATGTCGGTCTCTTCACGTATCCGTCTATCAATTTACTCTCTCCTATATTTTCATGGTGTGGCTAAGCAGTTTTATAGCCCTGTAGTTTGTACACTGCTGTATATCTCCCTTGTTTTTGTAGATAGCTGCTAGTATACTGCTTCTCCATTCGTCTGGCATTTGTCCAACTTCCATAATTCTATTAAATAAACCTGCTAGCCACCTTGTTCGTGTCTCTCCGAATGCTTTCCATACTTCCCCAGGAATATCATCTGGTCCTACCGCTTTTTCTTTCTTTATTTTTTAAAGCGCTTGAGCCACTTCCTTGTTTGTTATTTTGGTGACCATTGCTGCTACCGTCTCCGTTGACTCCATAGGCTGTCTGTCAATTTCTTCATTTAATAAGCTGTCAAAGTACTTTCTCCATCTCTTTTTGACATCATGTTCGTGAACTAATATTTTATTAAAAAATGAATAACCATTTTCAAAAAATGAATAACCATTTTCAATTTCGTTGCATCACGAAACTACAGCCGCATCATTATTCCAGTTCAATCAGAGAGTGCAGCAAGCACCTCTACCGGTTTCGAAACTTATTAGTCTCTCATCAGGAGGCACATATGCTGCTCTCTCTGACCCAACTAGGACAAACCCCGGCGTGCAGTCACGGATTGCAACGAAAGAAATGGCAGGGATGCCCTAGCGGCAACTGCTATCAAAAAACTAAGTTTTCAATCTAATAGCACATAAAACAACATAAAAAAATGTCATTCTACATCCTACCAGACTGAAAACAATGGGAACCTTCTCTGGTAACACCTCCGAGGCTTCTACAATTTGCAAGCCATAACGGATGCTGAGACTAAGGAAGATGAGGGAATTTTAAAATTTATAATATTTTATTATTTTCATCTCGGGCACATCTAATCTGATTAAAATCTTTTACTTTCTTTGCTCTCTGTTTGGCTATTTTATATAATAATATATTCGTTTCGGCTTCCCTGGTATCAAGTTGATCGTATAGGTTTGAATATGCTTCTGCTTTAGCTTTTGCTACTGCTACTTTCGCTTCTTTTTCGCGACCATACAGTTTTTAAGAGCTGTGTTGGATCTGGTTTCTTGTAACTTTTTACATAATTTTCCCTTCTCTTTTATTTTTCCTTGAACTTCGTTTGACCACCACCAAGTGTCTTTATCCTCAAACTTTTTTCCTGACGTTTTCCTTAGTATTTCAATAGCAGTCTCTCTAATACTACTGGCCATTTTTCTCCAAATTGTAGTAGGGCTTCCTTTCATGTTCCAACATATTTTCTCTATTTTGTCTATATTCTTTCCCTGAATAGGCCTTCTTTCTCATCTTTTAGCATCCACCACATGATTTGTTGTGGTCGTCTCCGATATTTTGGTTTAGTTTCACTTTTTACTTCGATGTCCAGAACAAGCAGCTTATGTTGTTGGCTTACTGTCTCACTAAATATTACCTTGCAGTCCTTGCATTCACGTATGTCTTCTTTCCTTATTATGAATTAGTCTATTTGGGATTGATGTTGTCCACAAATTTTTGTCTCCTAATTGGTCATAAAAAGCTCTTCTTTCATTCTAACCCAGACATGTTTGAGGAGCATATACACACAGAACATTCAATACCTCTTTATCAATTACAAATTTCTCTACATACACTTTTTAACAAATTTTCTCTACCAAATTTGGTATGTATGAATTAAAAATAACAAGTTCTTTTAAAATCCGCAAAAATATATAGGGTGTCCCATTTAAATTAAATAAGTTAGGGGTATTTCCGGTGAAACCGGAAGTGGAATAGTAACAAAAAATATGGCAACAGGTGCCTTTTGCGTCACTGTACTTTCGTGCAAAGTTCCATAAATATTGTTCTTTTCGTTTCAAAGATATTTGCTTGGTTCCATACGTTATCCCAACCCAGTGTAATAATAACGACCGTTATTATTTTCCCCCATTACTCTGAAAATATCGACCACACGAAAGAAATTGAAATGAACAAAATTATAAAAAAATTCAATTTTCAACAATTTTTCAACGGCGCGCGGAGATATTGAGAAAAAATGGTTCCCGTTTAAATTCAAAATGACGGCTAACACAATGGCGGAATTCACTCGAGATTTTAAAATTACACTACTATTGATCCTTCCTAAAGTTTAGAAAAATAAAATTTGGAGCAACTCAGCATGCAAGGTTAGGTCTGTTATTTGTCTAACCCGACTAGACTATACCTGCTATCTTCGTTATCTACTAGATACGGAAATAATTTTAAGGAAAAAATTGGGCGTCGTCAAAATGAAGGTATTATTACCCGGTCTCATTACCCGTATAAACGCCAATGGTAAATATAAAATTTTTGATTGTGTGTCAAAAAATGCGCATTAACTACCTCTTAAAACCTCCTAAGTTTTATTTGCATATCTCAACCGGTTTTAGAGCAATAAATAAATCGTCGGTTTGAAAGAAACAATTCAACTTCCCTTAACTCGGAAACGAAGCATTTGCTGACATATGTTTATAAAAAAAACGGTCATTATTTTTTCATGTAGAATTAATTCTTAAAGTTTGTCGAACTGATTTAGAAAGACCCTGTATTGATGAAGAACATGGCTAGTTGTTAAAGTGCCTAACTTTTTTATTATCCGACATAAGCGAATGAATCACAGAACAGTATGTTAAGAAAACCTGAGGCTGAAGTTGGGTTTTAATTTTAGTACTTTATAAAGGCTAGAATATTCCACAGCATGAGGTGAACTTTGAAAAAAAACAGTTTGATTGGTACGCCCAGTATACAATTATTACAATTTAACTGTCTAGCAACAATATTATTACAGCAATATTGCTAAAGAATTATATAGCTCTATAGGCTAAATATTAAAAAATCACTGAAATCGGACAACAGATTTAGGAAATTCGAGACATCAAAAATGACCCATTTTGTGGGATGTCCGTTTTCTCTGATACGCAGTGTATTTCAAGTGTAACGATATCTTTGATATTGTTACACTTGAAATTTCCACAGAAGCTACATCATTAACTAGCTATAGCGTGGTCTATTGAGAAATTCACACCGAGAATGCAGTACGGCTAAGATAGGGCAACACATTTCTAATGGGGAATAAACGCACAGGGTTGTCGGTCTTCACCAGTTGTTGATGGCTCTCTGAAGAGCGTCGCACAGGAACTCTGGCAACACTGAATGCGCATTCCTATTACCGGATATACACTAAGTCCTGTTGGACACGGGATTGGACAGGGAAGTGGGTAGCGTGAATGTGTAAATAGCTCACTCGCGCTGCCGCTGCTCATGCTACTGCCATTGCACGGCGTTCCCCAAAAAGTCGGTTTTGGGACGGAAGTCAAAGGAGATGCAGCGCGAATGCGAGTGAGTATTTATCATGAGGACATTGCTTACATTGGTGAGGAGTGGTGTGAACACGTCACTCGCGTCGATATCGTATTTCGGGCCAATATTTCAGACAGAGGCATTAGCAGTGGCAAAGGTTAAGTATAAATCCGGCATATCTTAATCGAACTGCAATCCCAGTGTGAATTTCATGTTAGGTATGCAGTGATGAGCGTGCTAATAACCGGAAAAATAACGCAAAAGATGACCACATTAATGAGTAAATTCTCCCATAACATCAAATTCCTTAAAAAAAAAGTAAATCTTGCAGTTTACGGCCTCGTTGCCCCTCCAAACAAGTTCAAATGAGCAAAGGTGAAGAAGATGTCCCCCATCAGGGGGACGATGATTATCATTTGGATGATTTTTAATAGTTCTTCGGTGGATACAGCTTTTAAACTGAGTTTTCTTTTTCTTGGGCACTTTGAAGCAGTCGCCGCTTGGTATCTCTGGCCAATCTTGCACATTTGAAAGATATATCTGTAAAATAGTCGATCGATTTTTATGCCGTATTCCGTAAAATATTTTTCTTGTACTATTTTTGCTATAGTATTTCACGTTGACTTTACAGACGACTCTTTACAGTTTCCCCATTGCCTTTTTTATATTAAAGGCATAATCCTCGAGAATTTTTGCTAGTTTCGTCATGGTAGGTAGTACATATTTGAAGCGTAAAATTTCTCACCCGTAGGAACTACGAAAATTGGGTCCAAATAGAGCTTCTTGACCTCTACGTGTTCAATGGAACGTTTTTCGAAACCAATTTTTTTATTTATCCACCTGACGAGCATCCAAATCTTGATTTATCGTCTGGATTCATTATACCTGTCCAAAATTGATTACGCCTCAATGACATTTGTCAAACTGACAACAATAGAATTACCAGACACCTTCGTGACGGATCTGTCATAATTTTGTCGCTGAGAAATCACGAACAGGTGCGGTAGCACGCCATATAGAATTCTATTTTAGTGACGTCACGTTGCCTAGCAACCGTCGATTCTCCCATTATGAAATTCTATTTTGTGACGTCAGCAAAATAAAATTCTATTTGGCGTGCTCCCACTGCAGGAAGGAGTTTTGTCAGAAGGATACGTGGCGTTGCTATGACGTTTTATCAGTTAAAAATAGTCTAGTGAAATAGGCGCTGAATTTTAGGCGCACACCTACACCCCCTACACGCGACACTATACACGAAATTTTCGATTTTCTAAATCTGACTGAATTGAAAATTGGACCAACTCTCATCTTAAAGTTCAGGATAAGACTCACCCACTTATATGTCAACCATCCATTTTCGTCCAAGGGTGTGGATTTTACGGCCTTTCCTATTTAGGGTCTGTTTTTCGTTCTCGTCTCCCAAAATCTTCGAAAATTTAACTCCGATCTTTGCGGCTTCTAATAGAAGCGATCATTACCTTTCGAACGCATGTCTAATTTTGAAAATCGGTTATACCGTTCAAAAGTTACCGAGCTCAGAAATATGAGTCACTTTTTATTTAAAAAAGGGAAAATGTTTGTGGATATGTATGTATATGTGTGTGTGTGGAAAATTTAAACTGATCTGAATTTTTTACCTGTGTTTGAAGAGGGGGTGAGGGCCGATTCAGAACCGGTGTAGTTTGTGAGTTTTGACTACCCATAAGCCAGCTATAGGACTTGGTAGGTACAAAACAGCATATTTTTGGCGGTATATATCTTCGGTTCAAGAAGAGACAGGAGAACAATAAATACACCAAATCAATAGCGTTGAGATAAGATTTCAAATGGTGTCTAAACTGTCAGAATCAGACATAAACACGGCTCAGTATAGCCGAAAAACTGAAAAACTAAACTTTAAAAGTTTTGTTTCTTCGAAAATTACTCAAAATTTCAACTTACGAATTACGCCAATAACTGAGCGTTTGTATAAGGACTCTAGACGAATCTAACGGTGTATACCTTATATCCGGGAAATTCGAATTTTTAAGTTATAGGCTTCATAAGTATGATCAAATCTATTTCTTATGGGAAAAACTGTTTTTCAAGCTCAATGATTCCTGTAATAGCTTCAGTTATCATACTTGACCTTAGATGCATAAGATACTACTTGTCAATATGTTTCAAACTCATGTTTAGTGAACAAAATCGGTTAAGCCGTTTAGAAGTTATTAAACTACAAAAGTATAATCCAATTAACGATTATTCCCTAAATGGTTTATATAGTTGTAGTGGTTACGACGCTAATTTGATCTGGCAACGGGCAATCCGAGTTCATTTACCGGCCATCCCAATATTTTTTCAATCTATTTCGAATAAAAAAAAATCTAGTGTACATTAGATGGACACTAGATTATTTTGGAGATAATGCGACAAAGGCGACCATTTATAAAGCTTAACGTGTAATCGAGAAATATTGCATTCAACTTTATACATTTAATTTATAAATAACTTTGAAAAACTCATGATACAAGAATAAAAAACCGCTAAACGCCGTAAAAATGATTGGCGCATACAATATTTCAGCTACAAAAGATCTGATATGAATATTACGTGGCGCGAAAATATATTTTCATTTTGATGCAAAACAAAATTCTAGTTTTATTTTAAAAGATTTTTTCATAATATTTGCTAAATTTGAAGTAAACGCGCTACAAAAGAGTTTCAAAATTCAAACTGTTTCAAAGTTACTCTTTTGTGGCGCGTTTTACTATAAATTGGGCAAATATCATGAAAAAATATTTTAAAATAAAACTAGAATTTTGTTTTGCATCAAAGTGAAAATACATTTTCGCGCCACGTTATATTCATATCAGATCTTTTGTAGCTGGAATATTGTATGCGCCACTCATTTTTACGGCGTTTAGCGGTTTTTTATTCTTGTATTATATTATTGCAGTTAACTTGCTTATTGCTGTTCATATTTTTTGTATTTTTGATTAGATAGAATTATTATCCAGAATTATAGCATGTATGCTATAGTAAATAGATATCTCATTTATCATTTTAATCATCAGTATGCTATATTTTTAATTTGTGCAGTGGTTATATCTCTGATAGTAAATTAATAGAATTTTCAAATTCCTAATTTTTTTTATTTGCTTTATTATTTATTTAATATTTTTTTTAGTTTATATAAGGAATCGTTTATTAGGTTTTTATTGCTTCTTTAACTTACGCCACCAACATGTTGTTTTGGTACTAGTTTATTATTAGTACCACGTTTTGGTACTACTATAGTATGCTACGGTCTACTCCAAGGATGGAGTCTACCTGTGCATAAATGTCTATTATAGTGTGCGGTGTACCTATCGCAATCAGAAAATTCCTAAAGGATTTGCGCAAAATACTGAAATGCAAGAAAACTATTGCAAAAGGATATTTATTCACAAAGAATAAACAGTTGAAGGAAAATTAAAGTAAAATGAAAGGAGCCTAATAACAAAAAAACGCACCCCAACTATTTACAAAAAAAATATATCATAACTACTTGCAAAACGGCACAGCCTAATTATTATTTAAGAAAAAAATCATACACCTTAGTTTAAGAGAGAAAGGCAGTCAATGATTCTAGCTTAAAATATAAGTTTAGTAAATATGTAGTAACATAAGTACAGGACTAAGTTTATTGTATATTCCTGAAAATGTTTATTATTACTTAGCAATAAACATTTTGCCTACAATCGGATTGCTGCCTTTCATTATTGTTTACAAACCCTTCTGAGAAAAGATTATGGTGTTGTTTAGGCGCACAGGTAGAACGCAGGCTATATCAAAAACACGATGGTAGACCGCATACTATAATGGTAGCCTCATTTTTTTCTGGTCGAGCTCTTGTTTGTTATTAAGAGGTATCTTTGTACCTTTACTTAACCTAACCTAAGCTAATCTCCTCATTACTTAGTTCAAGCACAGAATTATTAACTATACAGGAGCGAAACTCCTGCAAAAAACGGTAACATAAATTTCATGCTCATGCGTCACGTAACTGGTGCAACCTAACTTTTACGACTGACAGTGACAGTTGTTCATAGTTAAATTTTATATTTATATATGTTTTATTTTATATTTTATTTATTTTTCTAGTTAAATTTTATATTTCATATTTAATTAATAACTATTTGTCAAAAATATTACATTATTTGGAATGGTCTATTCCTTAGAACATAAGTTCTATTCTGTAACTGGTGCTCAAGGTCAAATATTTCGGTCCCAACAAAATCAATGGAAATGACAGTCAGATTCGCTTCTGCATAGTTAATAATTCTGTGGTTCAAGTTGTTAGTTAACTTTTGCTTGATTGAACTTATATTATGATTAACAGAAAAAATCTATAATTATAATATAGGTATGTCCGAATTTTATTCAAATTTTTATCCCCCCATATATCAGCAACTAAGCTTTCTGCGGTTTATGTTCCCATGTAATTATGTATCTTTTGCGGTTTATGTTCCTAAATTCATGAAATTTCTAGGATTCTCTGCGGTAAAGCTTTGTCGGTCGGATATAGAAGTAGCCATTACACACTAGGTACTATAATTTTAATTATCTGATTACAGGAATGCCATCTTTAATATTTTTAAAAATGCGTTATTAGTAGGTATATCAATAAAATAAACTCTTTATTACCCTTCACCACTGACATGCGGTAGGCCATACCGCGCCGAAAATATATTTTGTTGTAAAACCTATTTTATAAAAGATTACTAGATTACTAAAATATGTGTATTTTTACCTCCTCTCAACTCTTGCAGTTTTCGGAATGGGACGTTTCGATGCCGCCGATTCATCGCCGGCCGTTTCGATGCCGCCGGTTCATCGCCAGTCCATTTCATCGCCGTCACATCTCGCATTTCCTAGAATTCTTAATTAATACTAAAAATAACTAATAATTGTAACTGTCGAAAATTCGGAAATATATCAGATAGGGATTAATTGACTGGCGATGAATCGGCCGGCATCGAACTGGCGGCATCGAAACGGCGGCGATGAAACGTCCTAGACCCCAGTTTTAGTATGGTTTAGTCTTTGAACTATGTTGACGTAAAGTTTTCTTGCTGCATCACGTACCACATGTTACTGTTTACGTTTCTGTAGTTAACAGTCCAGTGAATTCTTTCGCTATTAGTGTGAGAGAAAGTTCATCTAGTTGTTATACTTTCAACTGCTTTCAACCTGATTTTACCATCTTTTAGTTACCAATACTTACGTTTTTTTTGTAACTCAGTTTATAAGGGATTTTGTTACAACGTCCAACATTTTTTTAATACTGCATGCATGCGTTTATAGTTTTCTTGAAAAAATAATGATTATTATATTTGGAACATTATCTTATTCTAGAGCAGTGTGAAGAATCGTTCCATTTTAATTGATTTAAAAAGCAAATACAGTGATATAAAACAAAGTCATATTAAAAACAAAGTAGAATAGGCAACGGTATGACAAACCGCATGTCAGTAGATGCATGTCTACGTCCTGTATCATCTACGTCCGTAGATAAAGTTTAATTTATATTTTGATTTCGAAATTTCAAGTCCTTGCTAAAACCCCATTTTTATTTTTTCCATGGCTTCCCATTAACTCAAACAGTTAATAATAAAACTTCTAGATCCTCTTCAAGGTAAATAAGTACAACAAATTTTTCCAATTTAAAACTAACTTGATTGCTAAAAATGACAATCAATCAGATTTAAAAAGGATGCAAAAACAAAATAGTTATTTATGAAACAGTTCGTGAAGTATGCTTTTTGCGAACGCACGCGATATTTAGAGCACGAGCGACAGCGGGGCGAGTGCTATACATCGCGTAAGTTCGCAAAAAGTACTTCACGCACAATTTCATACAATATTTTATCTACTCTACCATAAACAAATAAAAAAACTGTAACTCTTCGTCACTGTAATTCATTTCTATTCTACAATTTTTAGAACTTTGACTTTTAAAAATTCTAACTTCTTTCAAATCACAAAAATGTCAAAACTTTTGTCTAATTTATTGCTCATTATGTTATCACCATGACAACGCGAAATTTAAGGATATTTTATTATATGAAAGTGTGCCCAAAACAGTGCGAAAAAGTAAGTTCCATTTAAAATACATTGTTACTTCACGCCAGTGGCGGCTCTTGGCTTTAGGGACAGGGTCGGCAAGGTTTTGTCTCCTCAGATAGGTATGCCATCTAATTAAAAGGCTTCAATTTCATAAAAGGTTTTTGGTTTTTTTTTAGTTTTTTTTATTTTTTTTATTTTTTTTTTGTTTTTTTTTCCTATAAATTTAGAACCTAAACCTGTTTATAAATTAAGTCTAGTCTATGTTGTTTCGAAGTAGCAAAATGGGTTATAACGTCATTGTAAATTTTTTTATTATTTTGGAGAGGTTTTTAAAGCTTTTTCTATTGACATTTGAGACAAGTTTGATATTCTCTCTTGTTTCATGGTTTTTCGACAATGCGTTTTGACTCTTTTGAGGCAAGAGAAATCCCGTTCATTTGGGAACAGTTTGTTATACCTAATGAATTGCAGTATATAAAATTAAACATATTTTGTAACTTATCCCACCTTCCGAAAATATTTAGATCAGCATATAACTGTTAATCCATTTTTTTTATTTGATTAAAGAATGATCGATAATCTTTAATGAACATGTCTAATAGATATTTTTAAAATTCCTTGGAAATAATAATTGAGCTTTCCTTTCACTCAAAAAGGTCCGGAACATTGTTTAAATAATCAAAATGTCAAAAAATAAAGAAACAATTCGATTTTTTCTTCGTTTTTTGATTTTAACTTTCAAACTATTCACTTCTGATATTATTATAGGATTATATTATAGGACTCATATTATATAGGATTGGTTAAAAATTTTAAAAAAGTGTCATCCTTGTTGCAAAACAGCAATAATTGCGAAAAAAACATAAAAAACAAGTATTTGCATTTTACGTTTTTCAACCATTTATGTTAGACTTACGACCATAATATTTTAATCAGAAAACCTTTATGATATAGTAAAACAATGGTGTGAATTTTATCAAGATCAATTCAATAGATTTTGCAAAATAAATTTTGCAATCCAGCTTTTGCAAAAAATATTAGTTTTTTCAAATAGCAAGTTGATTTTTTTTACATATAGAAGAAAGGTAGGTAGAGTATTCTTATATACGTAAAAATAAATTTAACTTGCTGTCTGCTTTATTTTCAGTTCTGCAACATTTTTAAAAAATGCATTTTTTTGCGAAAGCTGGATTGCAAAATTTATTTTGCAAAATCTATTGAACCGATCTTAATGAAATTCACAGTATTGTTTTGCCATATGATATAGTTTTTTTGGGTAAAACTATGAAGGTCCTAAGTGTAGAATAAATGGTCGAAAAACGTAAAATGCGAATATTTGTTTTTTTATGATCTTTTCGCAATTATTGCTATTTTGCAACAAGGGTGAGAATTTTTAAAATTTTTAACTAATCCTATATTGTACGAAATTCAATTATGCAACTTTTATGTCAGTGCAACTTTTCTCTCGAAAATTAATACTTTTAAAGTTATAATCAAAAAATGAAGAAAAAAATCGAATTTTTCCTTAATTTTTTGACATTTTGATTATTTAAACAATGTTCCGGACCTTTTTGAGTGGGAGGATAACTCAAATATTATTATATGAGTTATTTTCAAGCAATTTCTGCAAATAAATATGAGTCACCTCTCAACGTCCAAATTAATGTACTAATATTTTTACAGATGCGCCCTGGTCTATAGTAGCCCGATCAAAGAACAAATCTGACCCCCAAAAAAAATTAAGGAAGGATAAAAATTTGGAGCACCTTGAACCAATGAAGCTTATAGATAATATAAACAATATAGTCCTGTCGCCAGGGGGGGTACAACGGCCTCCTTAATTCAGATGGACTTACCCAAGTTTTTTTTATATATTTTGACCCGCAGAATACGAATTTTTTGGGTAACAGTTGATCCGGATGTCGATAAGATTGTTATAGACAAAGAACTTGAGGAATTACATAACAGCGATTTCTCGCAAAACAAAACATCTTTTTGTATTTTTTGGGTCATTTTAAGTAAAAAATATTCCTAGAAGTTTTTTCGTAGAATGCATAGTTTTCGAGATAACCGCAGTTAAACTTTCAAAAAATCGAAAAATTGTAATTTTTGAACCCAAATAACTTTTGATTAAAAAATAAAGTAGCAATTCTGCTTACCGCATTTGAAAGTTTAAGTCAAATTATATCGGTTTTGATTATTTGCATTGCTAAAAATTTATTATTTTATTGTTAAACAAAGCTATAAACACCTAGTATGTGAGTGATGTTTTCTATGATTTCTCATTTAAAATCGAACGAGTAGGTAGAGTAGCTACAAGTGCAAGCGAGGCAATTTCTACGTAGCATGCGTTAAAACGTATGTATTAGGCACGGGAAATACTATGTGTTTATAGATTAGTTTAACAATAAAAAAATTAATTTTTAGCAATGCAAATAATCAAAACCGATATAATTTGACTTAAACTTTCAAATGCGGTAAGCAGAATCGCTACTTTATTTTTTAATCAAAAGTTATTCGGGTTCATAAATTGCAATTTTTCGATTTTTTGAAAGTTCAACTGCGGTTATCTCGAAAACTATGCATTCTACGAAAAAACTTGTAGGAATATTTTTTGCTTAAAATGACCCAAAAAATACAAAAAGATGTTTTGTTTTGCGAGAAATCGCTGGTATGTAATTCCTCAAGTTCTTTGTCTATAACAATCTTATCGACATCCGGATCAACTGTTACCCAAAAAATTCGTATTCTACGGGTCAAAATATATAAAAAAAAACTTGGGTAAGTCAATCTGAATTAAGGAGGCCGTTGTACCCCCCCCCTGGCGACAGGACTAATACATAAGTAAAATAACTTGTGAAGCGGTAACGATTAATTTTATTTGCGAAGCTAATTAGGGGGTGATTTTCGCGGTTCTTTTAGCAAAAAATAAAAAAAAAACAGCAATATTTTGAGCGTAACTCACATACTTTTAATGTTAGAAGTTTTTTTAAAAAACAAAAATAAACCTTTTTTTTAACACTTTAAAAAATTTGTAATGAATTTTCCCCGAAAAGTGCTCCGTTACATATTCACTCGCAAATAACTCGAAAAGTATTAACTTAGTGAAAAACTCTATGGAACAAAAGTTATTTAGAATTAGTCATTTTATACACTTTCGGACTTATTTTGTACGTATATTTTTTCACCCCTGAGAAAATATTTTTCACCCGATATTTCCCAATTTTTGTAAAATGTAGGAGATGTAGAATTGTAAACTTTTTCTTATATAATAATAGATAATTTCAACTACCTATTCCCAAATTTTCATCCTTCCTTTATTTTTTTGGAGGATTTCGTAAAATTTTGTGTTCACTGATCGGGCTATAGGTACTATGTGTCTTGTTGCCGTTTGCAAATCACCGCTTGGCAGATTGTTTACCTGTCGTACTTGTCATTCAAATAAATACGGGGAATGTATAATTGGTTGCATATCGGCTAATATTCCATAGCTTCTTATAACAAGCAAATCGTCAATCTGAGGACGGCTTGCCGAAGCGGGCCTTATAAGGATTCACACAATCGCAATCGGGTGCATGGCTAATATCATTAATTTGAAAAGTTACGCACAGCGCACAGGGATCACTTAACGTATCGGATCGATCGAATTCTTTTAAAAACAATGAATAAATTTAGTCTGTATTGTCTCACACATATTTTTTTATCTCACAGAAACGGATATCATCAACTCTGATTAACTTAAATATTTAAAAAATCTATAATGTGTCCATAAATGTGTGGGTCGGCACTGCCGACCCTGCCGACCCTGACCAGTCGCCACTGCTTCACTCACACTTTAAACACTTCACGCACTGCTATCTATAATTACAGTTTCACAAACTAAAAATTTATACATAATATGACAGAGTAGATAAAGGTCATTTATTAATATGTTTGATTTAATACGAATTTTATGACATAGTAATCAAATAATTATTGTTTCTCTGCTCTTATACTTTATTATGTCAGTTACAATTTCAATACCTGTATAATAATGGTCTTTATTATGATACAGATTTTCATTACGATACAGATTTTTAACGAATAGAATCGGGAGATGACGTTCTGTATTAAAGGTGGCACATGCGCAATGAGCAATGTCAAAATGTCAAATTCATTTAATGGCGTAGGCGGAAAATTCTGCGCCAATGTGTTAAATGCATCCATTTTATCGAATCCTGAAAAAACTAATAAGTACTTTTGAAAAATTTAAACGCAGAATGAAAGACTGCATTATTACCGAAGGACAAAAGTGCCTGAAATCTTCTATAATATTTATTTTAATAAATAACAGGGGTGAAAACAAACAAAAAAAATTAGTGTGATTTGTAATTTCAAATATCTCATTCAAAAGAAACTTTTTGTTTATTGTAAGGGACGTTCGGCGCCTTAGTAATAATGTAATCTTTTTGCTTTTAAATTTTTCAAAAATACTTTAATTTTCTCAGGATTCGAAAAAAATGAATGCACACATTGGCGCAAAATTTTGCGCCTACTCCCTTAAATAATAAATTGTAATATTCAAAATATAAATGTATCAACAAATAATTAATTTACTAATTTATTTGTGTTACAAAATAAATAAATTTCAATATTTATTTCTTGTGAGGCATCATAGAAAAAATCATGTATACAACTTTCATTTAATTGCCATTATGATGCTCGCATTCTCTACGCTACTCGCCGCTTCGTGGATCATGTCGTGTCCATGACACTCGCATCATATTGACCATCATTAAATACTCGTTGTATAATATACTATTAAACAAACTGACAAATTTCACGAGTAATTCTTTTTAAGAAAATGTTTGAAAACGATCCGTATATTGAAAATTTAACCTCAAATTCACTTTAATAGTTGTAATACTTAAAATATACATGTGTCAACAAAATAACTAATTTTACCATAACTATTTAATGATCTTTGTTTTTGTGAATTATCCTGTAAAACATCATGTATACTACTCGCATTTAATTGCCATTATGATGGTCCTATTTTATATGTTTTTTCCTCATCATACTCGCATTATTATGACCATTATTAACGTTGCATAATATACTTTTATTTGATCCCTTTTGAATTTTCTGAAGTACTTGAAATTTAGCGTACTTTAAGATAAATTAAAGTTACTTTTGTAGCTTTATAGTGCAGTCATTGAGGGTATTTGGTTTCGAATTCCATCCTACTGCATCAATTCACTTCATATTTTGATTGTAAGTAGGGAATAGCTCAAGAAACAGAGTCTACCCTATATCCTTCCTATGTTCTCCCCTCCTTGGGTTAGGGGCCAAAATGACCACGGAATTGGCTAAAGAACCTAATTTTAAGCAAAATCTCTTCCATATTTCTTTCTTGGAAACTCAATATTTTTGAGTTATTCGTGGTTGAAAATTTGTCATTTTCATTGAAAAATGACACCTTTTCAGACGGTTTTTTGTGAACGAAAAAAACTACAGAAAACATTTTTGTAGCTTATGAAAAATCAAAGAGATTTATTTCTTCATAAATCTTCTAGTTATAATACAAAAAGAGATATTGTAGGTGAAAAAGATTTTTTGTGGTGAATACTCAAATCAGTGTATTTAATTTAAAAAAATAACAGAGAATGCTCGATTTTAGGGGAATGATGCTACCTTTTGTATTGCATGAAAAAAACTTTAAATTGAGCACTCTTAAATATCGATTGCATTCAAACTCAGTGAGATATGGTACAAAAAATTTATGACTAATATACTTTAAGGAAAAATGAGAAATATAATTATTTAACCTCTTATCCACCATAATCTACATGCACTGTTTGCTTTCTACAATACCTCTTATTATACAGTACAAGAATGTAGGGATTTTTCAGATAACAATTTTGTTTTTTCTTTATCTTCAGTATATAAGTAAAACGATGCATCTAAATCAGGTAGATGAGGGGTTAACTGTACCTCGCATTTTATCTTAAAGTAAATTAGTCATTTATTTTTTTTTACACCTTATCTTGCTTAGTTTGAATGAAATAGATATTTAACATTACTCGTTTTAAAGGTTATTTTAAGGACTACAAAAGACATTTGTAGAATGTCTTATAATGTATACCCTTACAATCGACCATTTATTTGTTATTTTAAGTTGAACACACCGATTTGAGCATGCACCAAAAAAAAATCTCTTTTACCTTTTACCTCTTTTTGTATTGTAACTAAGAGATTTATAAAGAAAGGAATATCTTTGATTTCTTATGAGCTACAATAATAGTTTATATAGTTTTTTCGTTAGATGCATAATTTTTAAGCAATTCACAAAAAACCGTCCTAAAAGGTGACATTTGTCAATAAAAATGAGTTATTGAGTTAAAAAAAATTATAGAATAGTTTTTGCTTAGAATTAGGTTCTTTAGCCATTTCCATGGTTAATTTGACCAAAAAATTTTCCAACCCCGAGAAGGGGTGGGAACCACTCCCAAGATAACAAGTAGAGGCTATTTCCAAAATTTCATTAAAATCCATGCATAATATAATAAAATATTCGAAGGTAATATCCTGTTTTTGCTCTCATTGACTGGCGCATTAACGCTCTAGTAGTTTTTTATTGACCCGTTGCATTTTGCTTAATGTATTTTCCTACTTTGGACCTTCTGACGCTCTGAAACATGAGTAAATAAATGCTGTATTTGATTTGCGTTGAATTATCAGAAGTGAGTACTTAAATTCCAGCCTTTTTTACGGCCTGTTAAAGTTACCTTTGTTGATTTATCGTTAAGTCAGTCGTTTCATTCGTTGCATTTTATTTAATCCATTTTCCGATTTTTGAGTTTCCGTGGAACATGATTTTCCTTTTTAAGAGTAGTGCTAGTTTTATATGACACGCAACAAACATTTATATTTATCCCTGCGCTCATTCACGAATTCCAGTTATTATATTATTTTGAATTATTTTCGCAAAAAGTATTTTATTTTATCCATGCTATTATTAACAAAAAATTGCTGTTATAGATGAAAAACGTATAACTAAACATTACACAAATAACAGTTAAAAACGTTATGAATGATGTATACAGTCGGAAAAATGAAAGAATACCCATGAACGAACATATATAAAACCCGCTGTATTTTCCTGTCACCGAGTCACAAAGAAAATTGCCCAGCGCAAGTACATGTAATAATAATTATTACATGTACTTGCGCTGGCAAATTTTTTGTGTGACACAGTGACAGGAAATACAGCGTGTTTTATATGTTCGTTCATGGGTATTCTTTCATTTTTCGGACTGTATGTGATGGTCAAATATTTCACGAAATTTACATTGGATCGGGAAACTGAAAAACACGTGTTCAATATTTTTCAAAAATCTTTAGAGTGACACATTATACCAGGACCCACTACCCTGACCCCTTGGTGAAGAGGTGGAGGACAACTTTGAAATATTTTTAGGTTTGGAATTATAATGCAAAAATAAGTAATTTTTATTTGAAAGATTTTTTCGGTTGACAGATGGCGCTACACTGGTTAAAAGATGATTTATCTTGACAGCCTAAAAATACTAGAAAAATATGCCTGGGAAGCGGGAGCTACTTTGAAATCTTAAACAGAAACCCTATTTTTATTGCAAATTCACATTCGACTTTTAAACGACTATTTTTAACGATTACTGACTTCTAACTTTACTTTTCTATTACAGCGCAATCTATTGCGAAAGGACAAAAAATTCTGATAAAACTTATTTTGTCACGTAAAATTTGTCTAGTTCTAACCCCAGGGGTTGGTGATGTAGGGTCGTGTTTAGTGTCATTCGATGGATTTTTGAAAAATATTTCTAACTCCCAAAAAACCCCCTTTTACCAAATTTCGTGTTATTAGCCAATGCCTGTTAGGAAATATTCAAGAATAAATAAAATTAAAGTTTAATTTTGACACCCTGTATTTCGGTTATTCTAAACTTTCGTACAAAGGTAAGTTAGCTTAAATCGACCTATTTTAAGCTCAGGAATATAAGGTTAAGCTATGCCCCATTCTTTACCAAACACCCTGTATACATCGCGTCACGACGTAATTTTACTACTTATACATTGAAAACTACTTACACGATATTTCTGATTATTTTATTCATAGAAGATTCTCACCAATAGAAAGCTACAGGAATAAAAATTACAGCGACTATTTTTTATTGATTTTAACTTCCAATCGTATAGTAATATATTTGATCACGTGTTTAATTCTGTCCAATTAGATTAAAATTATACTGAGAATTATCTACTGTAGAAAATTACTGATAGAATTTTTTTAAGTAGATTCAGTTTCCTAGTTTTGACAACTGTCACATTTAAGAAAATATACATAATATACCTATTAAAAAATAATCTTACGAATATCACACGACAGTAAGAATAAATAAGAAAATAATGCTTCATTTTTACTCAAATTTGTTGTCATTGGGCAATAGACCCGAGAGCCCTGCGGGCTCTCGTGTCTATTGCCAGACAACAAATTTTCGAAAAACTGTCGCATTATTTTCAATTTATTCTCACTCTCTTGTGATATTATACCCGATAATTTTTGATAATATCCCGTCGTCAAGCATTACGTCAGATGCCCTTCGTTACTACGCAAAAATTAACATTCAATGATATTAA
Organism: Diabrotica virgifera virgifera; assembly: GCF_917563875.1. Lineage (NCBI taxonomy): Eukaryota > Metazoa > Arthropoda > Insecta > Coleoptera > Chrysomelidae > Diabrotica > Diabrotica virgifera. The sequence goes on along the minus strand of NC_065447.1, from coordinate 187,717,727 downwards.
TGACAATTAATATTTTACAACTTGTCACAGAGAACATGTAACGGGTAGTTCTTTTAAGGACGACAGACTCAGTAAAACACAAGTTAAAAATAAAGCAAATATATTAAAGATAATTATATACAGTTTAAAACAAATAAAATAAAATATAATTCCATCTTCTGCAAAGGGAAAAACAATATTAAACTTTATTACAGCCATCCGATCATATCAGCAACATTAAAATAATACGATAAACCATATATACAATAACAATATTGCTACGTTAAATCAATATAGCCTGAAGACCGCATTTCACTACAATGCAGTCACTCGCTCCTTGCTACTACCGCCTACTGCGATAAGGATTGCGGCAAGACTCCACGTCACTACGGTGGCGTCTACCTAGGCATAGTTCCACCTCACAAACGGTGCATCTTTGCCAAGCCAGCTAAAGCTCGTTCAATACGCGAGCATCACTGTTGAGCCATAGTTAGCTTAATACGCTAACCATGACTGATTTTCTCATTCTCCTAGCTCGTCTTAAATATGCTCTCGATGCCCTCTCCTTCGGTTTCCCCCAGCGGTGCTATGAAGAAGGAATGCGCAAACACGGACACTCCATCGGTCGTCTCTGGTAATAGCAGCTCATCGCTTGCCGAGGTATGATATCGTTACACCCCCTTCTCTTTGGAAAACAAAAAAAATGTAGCATACATTTTTTTTGTGCCGTGTGTGCAACACGGCTTGGATTCATCATCGGTGTGGTCTTGGTCGGTTCTTCCTTATTTCGTAAACTGGTCCTGGATGGCTGTCAAGAAGATGCTTCCCTCTGTAGATCTTGGTCGTGGTCCCCTCATATCCATTGGGACAGTGTACCAAGGCTTTTCTACAGCAAATGATCACATTCTTCCTGCTGGCTGCATCTGCGGCGGTTTACTCTTAAGGCATGTACTTTCTGTCGATTTTTTTTTCACAAACTGGTCTGGAGTGATTGTCAAGAAGATGTTTCCTTCTGTAGATCTTGCTCGTGGTCCCCTCAAATCCATTGGGACAGTTTACCAAGGTTTTTCTACAGCAGATGGGCACATTTTTCTTGTTGGTTTCATCTTTGACGGTTCCATTAACAATGTCGTCTTTTTCGGTGATTCGTAAATCGGTCTCGGATGACTGACTAGAAGGTGCTTCCTTCTGTAGATCTTGGGCGTGATCCCCTCAACTTCATTGGGACAGTATGCCAAGGCTTTTTTACAGCGACCGGTCGCATCTCTTCTGCTCGTTGCATCGGCGATGTTTATTTTCGGATCATTCTCGATTTGTTTCATTTTCGGTTTCTTAATAATCTGAAAACAAAGAAGCTTAATCATCTTTGAACGGGTTTTATTTATATATCCACGACGTGGACCTGTTACTGAGTCTGTGTCTTTTTCTGTCGGCATTTTTGGTATTTTTCGGCTGTCGAATAACGACGTTTACTTGCGTATTTTTTTGCTCGGGCGCCATTTGTAACGGGTAGTTACAAACAGCGTAGCTTTTATTTTTGCTCGGGCGCCATTTGTAACCGGTAGTTCTTTTAAGGACGACAGACTCAGTAAAACACAAGTTGAAAATAAAGCAAATATATTAAAGATAATTATATACAGTTTAAAACAAATAAAATAAAATATAATTCCATCTTCTGCAAAGGGAAAAACAATATTAAACTTTATTCCAGCCATCCGATCATATCAGCAACATTAAAATAATACGATAAACCATATATACAATAACAATATTGCTACGTTAAATCAACATAGCCTGAAGACCGCATTTCACTACAATGCAGTCACTCGCTCCTTGCTACTACCGCCTACTGCGATAACGATTGCGGCAAGACTCCACGTCACTACGGTGGCGTCTACCTAGGCATAGTTCCACCTCACAAACGGTGCATCTTTGCCAAGCCAGCTAAAGCTCGTTCAATAAGCAAGCATCACTGTTGAGCCATAGTTAGCTCAATACGCTAACCATGACTGATTTTCTCATTCTCCTAGCTCGCCCTAAATATGCTCTCGATGCCCTCTCCTTCAGTTTCCCCCAGCGGTGCTATGAAGAAGGAATGCGCAAACACGGACACTCCATCGGTCGTCTCTGGTTTATTTATTTAGCGTATGGCTTAAGTAAATCACAGAATATATTTAGATTTATGCATTATACAATGCATCACAAACAGATGTCCAATTTTTTTATATATTCGATTGACCCTTCGGTTGCCATTACAAAGTCTATAGGGTCGCCTGTGTATGCTCTGCGTGGGCAGTGCTGAACAATGTGACTGATCGTCTGTCTTGCAGCGCCGCAGTCACAAGAAGGCGAGGGGAGTTTACCCCATCTGTGGGGGGAGTCGGCGCATCTTCCACAGTTTGTTCGAATTCGATTAAGGGCTGCCCAAATATTACGGGGACGTTCAAATTCGCCAGGTTTCCCTATGATGTCCGGTAGACTATGGTAATGCGGATCTGTCCTACTTTCCCAATCTTCTCTCCATCGGGTATTTAAGTCAAAGTTGGATTGCTGCAGCGCTTGAGCAGATTGTAGAGGGGGTAACCTGGATCGGAGACGGTTTCCAAGAATATCGGGGATGTCGTTGTGGACTAGAAGCTGGCGACTGTCCATTATTTTGTTATATTCTTTAACCAATGCATGTTCGCGGCGTAGGTTGGGTGGTGCTATATTACTAAGGGTAGGTAGCCACATTGTAGGGGTGGGCTTAATTGTGCCTGTTATCATACGCATAGTACGGTTTAGTTGGGTGTCGACCAGGTGGGTATACCTGCTATTTAGCCACACTGGAGCACAGTATTCTGCCACCGGATATATCAGGCCAAGAGCAGAGGATCTTAATGTTGATGCTGTGGACCCCATGTAGTGCCGCTGAGTTTCTGTATTATATTGTTGCGTGTTTTCAATTTTGCTGCTGTTTTCGTCAGGTGTTCTCTGAATGTGAGCGTTCTGTCTAGAGTAACCCCAAGGTATTTCGGGTATTTATTGTGTTTTAACAGCTTGTGATTAAAATACACTCGCAATTCTCTGTTTGCCAACTTGTTGTTTAGATGAAAAGCTGATACTTCAGTTTTTGTAGTACTTGGCTGTAGTCTCCATTTCTTAAGGTATTCGCTGAGGATGGATAAGTCATTCGTGAGAGTGATTTCTGTAGTTTCTAAAGATTGGTGGCTTGTTGCAAGGGTCCAGTCGTCAGCATATCCAAACTTCCGAGATTCGGTTTCAGGCATGTCAGCAATATAGAGGCTGAAAAGTAAAGGGGCAAGGACAGAACCCTGTGGAAGACCTTTGTTAAGTTTCATCTGTCTACTCGTCTCCTTTCCCATTCGTCTCTGGTAATAGCAGCTCATCGCTTGCCGAGGTATCATATCGTTACAAACATCAAGAAACAGGTTTAGCAAATATTTAGGTAAAGATATCACTAAAATATTAGTTAAAATGAGTTAAAAAGAAAGTTTTATTCATGAAATAATCTCAGCGAATTACACTCGATCTCTAAAATGCTTATCGACTTGTTGCCCTCGTGACACTTTGACATAATTCCACTCCCCTTCGGATCGTGAAATAAAAACTGTCGAAGTGTCACTCGGGAAACAAATCGATAATTTTAGAGCTCTCGTGCAAACACTACTGAAACTTGGTTTATGGGGATTACAAGTTATAACGAACGTAAAGAAAATATTTTGATACATATTCCGTTTTCAGTTATACCAGATACCTATATCAAAAAAAGGATATAATATTGTTTTCTACAAAATACAAAAGATAAAAAAGAAATTATTAAAATAGGTTTGATTTAGTGTTAAAAGTTAAAATATTTACACTGTTTATAACATCATCTTTTTTCATACCAACTCCACGTCTATTCAATCTAGTATTTTCTAGGAAGAAATGAAGTGGCTAGAGAGGTCTACTGCAATTTGTACCCCAATACAAGTGAGCGATGGAGAGAAATTGACATAATAAAACATGTCGGTGAACCCCGACAGGTCAGGGTGCGTTCCTTTAACTAAATTAAACATTTACTGGAAGTGAGTAGTTAGTAGAGCCTAACCCAGTAAACTTTTGTTAAGGTTGTTAAGCATTGAGTTTAAACAGGGTAGGTTTTTCTACATGTAATGTAAATTAATATAATTAAAACGCGTTGTAATATTGTTGCGATAAATATAATAAGCAAAAAAAGAAAAGAGTTCTAAAAAAATGTTCTGTAAATACAACCATAAAATCCTATTTTACCTAGTACCTACACTAGTGCCCTTAGTGTTTGTCTCTTTTCTTGTACAAATATAAATCTCTCGTATGAGTCCTGTTGGCGAAATAGTGAAGATCATGTGGGGACTGTCTTAATTATTAAATAATAACTAGGGCAGAGGTTTTGTTGATTTTGAAATTATACACCTAGTGTAGTGTGTAGTGTGTGTGTTGAGCAAATGCCCTGTTACTTTGAAAAGTCGACTTTAATGTCTTTACAAAGAGACGCTACTTGTATCCGAACGTCTGCGGTCCCTCCCGTGAGTATCGATCCCACAAGTAGGAAACTATTTCCACTTATTAATTTTTAATAAACGTAAAATTTACTACCCCTGATGAAATTATAACTCATGACCTCTAAATCCAAAACTAGTCTCTCTTACCACTAAGAGACGATTACAATATTCATGGAGACAAAATTATATAAAAATACTTTTAATATTGCATAAATCTAATTTTGGTAAAATTTTCAGAAAACATTCGGTTAAATACTATTACAGAAGATGTTCTAGGGAAAGAAAACCATAAATTACACAGTTTTCAATATAAAACGCGGTATATAAAAATGAAGAGTTTAATCTATAATAGCCAATTTTTTATCCTAGTATTTGAAAAAGATTTCGACCAAGTCGATGCACATGAATTATTATTTTATTATGAAAGAATCAAGACTGCCCAATGCCCAATATACCTGATCAAAGTAGAAAAGTACTTTAACAATTGCTCTCCATTCTTTGAGGTCCTTAATTTTCCTCCCCAATTTTCCCTTGTGTTTCTCCCTCCCCAATCTTTTTATGGGTTGACCTACCCTTATTTGTCATTCATCTCTGTATTTATTAGTGTTTTTTGTATTCTTTCTCCTTTAATTATTACTACATACATATACATACAGTACGTAAATCGTACAGCTGGACATAGGCAATGTACATTAAGTTGAGTCTGGCAACTGCGCTAATTTGTGTTAGTTGAAGCTTGTGTTCGAGTTCGAGTTTCTGGTGCAATAGAGTTGTTACAACGAATAGAATAAGTGAATTTGTAAGCAAGAATGTCCATAAATATCTCAAAAACATAAATTAAGATTACTGAGTTAATTATTTTACTTTAATTTTTAAAATATTTTTTATTTAAAACTAATTACAAAATTAAACAGGCAGAGTTTTCTCATTCCCTCAGGCCAAAAATATACAGCTACTATATTGTCATGTTTTGACGTTTATTTGTGTCAGTTGGAATGAATATAAATGAGGATTGTGACTTCACGAACGGCGGTCTTTGCGTGTCGTAAGGGGTCAAAGGCAAAAGTGTCCTCAAGTGGCTACCTTAGTATTTTGAGGATACTTTGACCTGTGACCTCTGATCGGTCACAATCCTTTGAGTAAAGTAAATTTCTCCTTTACAAACATATCTAGCCGTTTTCACACCACTTGAGGTAAGCTAGCCAGTGCGTTGATCTTTTCTATTGTGGAAAGATAGTCACCAATAGGCCTACAGGAAACCAAGCCTGTTTTTTTAAACTCTATGTAGAATTTTCTTTCATGAAAAAGACGCTATTACGTGTGAACCAAGGGAGGTAATTCTGCTACGTAAATCTACGTAAATAATTTAAATTTATTAAAATACAGTTAAAAACCTTTTAAAACTTTTATTTTGTACTAAGCCCAACGAAAAACGAAAAATTATTATTGAAACTAGTTAAACACAAATAAATAATTAATTTAAAGTAATTGAAAATCGAACAATACATTATACGGTACAAAATAATAAGTAAACTAAATGAAAGGTTCAAATAGACCACCTTGCTTTGCAAGACAATAACCTAGTCTATCATAAAATGCTTGCCTCTCGTTTTCAAGCTGTTGTGGCGTAATCGTAGCACAAGCGTTTCTTATTTTATTTCCCAAATCCTCTAGACTACGTGCCCTCTCGAGATCGTTGCCATAGATGGTGTATTTAATATGTCCCCACAAAAAGAAATCCATGGGAGCCAAATCGGGACATCTTGCAGGCCATTTAATTTGGTTGCTTGTTCCGCTTATAATGCGATCTTGAAAAATTGTGCTTGAATAATTTTTCACGATACGCGCATTATGAACGGAACAGTCATCCTGTTGGTACCAGACATCTTCTAAACGTACATCTGGGAGATTCTGAATAGCTGGAATAATGCTATTTTGTAAAAGAGCAAGATATTTAGCTGAATTCAGAACTCACTCAATGAAAAATGGACCAATTACATGGTCACCTAAAATGCCAGTCCACACATTAAGTTTTTGAGTGCGTTGAGTCTGATGTACAATGCTTCTATGTTCATTTTCCTGAGACCAATACCGCGTTCTGGAAGGATTGTGATGACCCCGTACAGAAAATGACGATTCGTCGGTGAAAAGAACGTTTTTTACAAAATCATCATTTTCGTGAGATGCATCCATTGCAGCTTGACAAAACTCCATTCTACGATAATGATCTCCGGGTAATAACTCCTGGGTTCTCGAGTATTTGAAACTCTTAAAGCCATATTTTTTTAGAACTTTATGAACTGTGGTATGCGAAACCTCCAACTCCTTGGCGACACTTCTGGTGGTTCTGGAGTTATCTACCTCAATTTTAGAACAAATATCTTCATCCCTTCTTTCGATTTCCTGCTGTCTTTCCGGGGACATCTCTTTTCTTTTGTGACATTTTGTACAATCTTTTAAGCAATATTGTGTTTCAAAACTGTTTATAACATTTGTAATTGTTTGTCTACAAGGTATGGGTCTAGTTTCGAAAGTATTAGCAAATAGATCTACACATTCTGCTAACGAATTACCTTGATTATTTCATTCATAGGAGATTCTGACCAATAGAAAGCTACAGAAATCTGAATTAAATCGATAATTTTTGATAATCTCCCGTCGTTAAGTATATTACGTCAGATGCCCTTCGTTGCTACGAAAAAATACATTCAGTGACATTAATGACAATTAATGTTTTAAAAATTATAAAAGTGATGACTTTCAATCGTCAAATATTTATAAAAACTGTGTGTTTAATGGTACTTACATAAATAAATTACAATAAAATTTTGGTTTTGGACAGTTTTATTCATGAAATAATCGCAACAAATTGCACTCGACCTCTGAAATTAATATAGAATTTTTGCTCTCGTGACACTTTGACATAATTTCACTCGCCTTCGGCTCGAGAAATTAAAACTGTCAAAGTGTCACTCAGGAAAAATTCAAAAATTTCAGAGCTCTTGTGCAATTACTACTGATAATACCATTTAATTATTTGCATCTTTTCTGGAGAAATATAAATAAACATTTTAAACAATACTCTTCGCTTCGCGGTTCAAATGACAAACCAATAATACTAGACGTTTAACGAATTTTGAAGTTAATGCTAACATCCAGAATTACTGACAATTTGTATTTGTAGCTCAGTTGCCACAATTATCTCACTATAATACAATGTATGGATTTATGTATCTAAATATATACGATGTATGTTTCCTATGTCCAGCTGAACAATTTACGTACTGTATACAGTGTGTCTGCGCAACTTGGATCCATATGGAAAACTTTTTTATTATCAATTTTACGAAAAAAAGTTATTCTTCATAAAGTGCTCTGCATGGTCTAAAACCTAAGATTCAATCATCAGATATCACATTTTATTAACAATATACGAGGTAAGTCAAAAAATATTAATTTCGCTCAAGAGGAAAATACCTTTATATTTCACAATATCGAAAATTTTTATTAAGAAAACTTGTTTGGAATTAAAAATTATGTTATAATTGGCAATTTTAGTCTTCTAGCTAAAAAAAATTAAATTTTTTTTTCAAATTATGGATACCCAACATTATTTTTATTAGGATAACTCAGTTATTAGCAATTTTACGAAAAAAAGTTATTCTTTACAAAAAGGTCCACGTAGCCTAACGACTAAGATTCAATTATAAGATGTCACATTTTATAAATTTTATACGAGGTATGTCAAAAAATATGAATTTCGCTCAAGAGTAAAGTACTTTTATTTTTCACAATATTGAAAATTGTTATTTTAAAAAGTTGTTCGTAATTCAAAACTATGTTTTAATATGCAATTATGCCCTTCTACTTGAAAAATAAAGGTTTTTACTCTTAGCGAAATTCATCTTTTTACATACCTCGTATAAAATTGATAAAATTTGATATCTTATAATTGCATCCTAGTTGTTAGACTATTCAAACCTTTTTGTAAAGAATATCTTTATTTTGTAAAATTAATAATAACGGAGTTATCGTAATAAAAATTATGTTGGGTATCCGTAATTTGAAAAAAAATTTCAAAATGTTTTTTTCAAATAGAAGAATGTAATTGCATATTATAACATAATTTTAATTTCAAACAACTTTTCTTAATAAAAATTTTCGATATTGTGAAATATAAGGGTACTTTCCTCTTAAGCAAAATTCATATTTTTTGACACACCTCGTATACTGTTGATAAAATTTGATATCTTATGATTGAATCTTAGGTTTTAGACCGTTCAGAGCACTTTATAAATAATAACTTTTTTTCGTAAAACTGATAATAAAAAAGTTTCACATATGGTTCCAAATTACGCAGACACACTGTATATCCAGCCCACTCGATATTATACTTTTACAACTTCTAATATGACAGGCTCTTTAAAAAGACTCATGATCTCGACATTAGTTCTTAATATATATAGCTCCCCCTCTTTTATCCGCTAAAAATTCTTCTCAATATTTTCGTTTCCTATAAATTTATTTTTTCTTTTTGTGTTGGGTTTACCCATGTTTCGCTTTGAAATGGTGACAAAAAATTTAATGCCAAAAAAAAAAACAAAAAGATGTAAAACCGAGTGGTTTGATACCAAATAGAAAAAAAAACTGTCAATAAAAGACTAAATATGAAATGGAGACCTGCGATAGCCTCGAAAGATGCCTTCCTGTACTATTCAAGGCTCCTTTTATCCTATTAAATCCTATTACTATTACTAAACACCTTTTATCGTATCTCAGAGCATCGCTAGCTCTAAATATTTCGATCAGGGAGCCATAATGACTTCCAGTTCTTCTTGGAATAACCTGGAAAATCAATCTGGTCCCGCAGTTTTCTATTCTTTAAAAGTTTCAATATCCTATGTTACCTTTTGAAACCCTTAGCTCACTTCAGAGGCCAGCCAGTCACTTCTGGTTGGCCTAAACTTTGCTGGACTATCATTACCACTACATGGGTGGTCCGATAAGTACTTAGCCTCTCCGCCCGAGAACGCCACTATCGCAAAACAAATATATTATTGTATAATAAATTCTTGTTGACGGCCTGTATCAAAATATCAGCGAAATCGGACTAGTAGTTTTATTTTAACAGCGTGTGGAAGTGATAGTGTTTGATAATTTTAGAAAAATAAAAAAAAAAACAGCAATATCGGTCGGTGATTTGAATCTTTGACTTTGAACAGGAAATCGCGCAGCGAAATCAAAGAACGCTTAAATGCTGACTCTTCTCCTTCGATGGCAACCGTAGAAAACTGGTTTAACGATCTGTAAAGCCTATGCCGCACTGCAGGAAGTTTGGTAGGATGGTGGATGGTAGATATCTGCCAAATAAGCAAGCAATTTGATTTATCCCGACCTGTGGGAGATGTCCACCCTATCGAAAAAGTACATTCGGGTGTAACAATTTATTGGGGCGAGTAGTATGGTATAGTTAGACCCAAACCCAGACATCCAAAGTGAAAGTTATCTTCCAACACCAAATTGTTCTATATGGTCCACATAATGTTCAGAAAAATGTCACACCATTTTGAGCGTCGGGTTTGGGGGGGAGAGGGGGAGAAATCTGTTAATTCGTAGTTTTTTATGTTTTTCGTCAATATTTCTAAAACTAGGCGGTTTAGCATGAACAATTTTCTATACAAAATTGTTCTACATTAAATTTTAAATAAAACAGGCCCTATGCATAACCCTTCTAAAATGAACGGTTCCAAAGTTACAGAGGCAGTATAGTATAATTGGTCCAAAAAAAGGCCTTACCCAGTGTGTAGGACGCTTCACCTGTGGTAAAAGGACCTGGTGAATATCTCCTGTCCTTCACACAAGAGGGGAACCAGCTTCTATAGTGGTTGATATAATTAGACTCTGATATTCTTTGTCGAGTCGAAGCAAGGTGTAAATCGGTGTTGAAATGATTAAAATACGTGTGAGATAATTAGTTTATTTAACACAAACACTAATATTTACAAGTATCGTACAAAATAATTATTATTGTTTTTACTACAACAAAAAAAACATACATAAATTTGCTATGTGCAATTGACAGTAAAGTGAACCGCGATTTAAGAGTGAAACATGTGATTAGTAACAAGTGAGAGAAGATTCGCGTGAAAAACCGTGTAATGCGATAGGAAAATACGAGACGTGAACACTTTCAGAGTTGAGCGAGAGACGCGACCGATTAGCTCGGTAGTTGACGAATAAGTGATTGAGAGACGAGAGACTAAAAACGACTTAGGCATAAGGATTCCTTTTTCCTTTGGGTCCCCAAAAAGAAGTGGAACTCATTCATCAATGTCCTATGCGTGTCTAATTTACGTTCAGAAATAAACAGAAGGTTTAATTTAGTCCAGTAACGACAAAGGCCTTTATTGGTTTAAGGATACATAAATCCGACAGCAAGACAGCTTCACACATTGTCAAGTTGAAAGAAGTGTTCTTAATTTCGATCCAAACCCTGGGAACCGGATATATCTTAACCTAGAATGTTTTCGTAGTGCACGGGTCCTTGTATCGCCGACTGAAATGGGAGGCCACGGGACAAGCAAATGTTTTCTCGGAATTGGTTAATTTTGGAAGCTACAAAGGGCAGATGTGTTCGTTTGAAATTATCAATGATTCGACGAATTTTATTAAGATTCTTATATAAGTAGAAATGATAATTAGCTTTATGTTAGAAAATCTAACATAAATTGCCCCCCGCGCCAGAGGAGGAAAAATAAATGTTAAGAGCAAGATAGAGAAAGAGAGAGCGATGGAGAGAGATAGCGATTGGGAGAGAGAGATCGAAAGAGAGAGAGAGAGCGAGAGAGGGAGAGAGAGAGTGCGGTTTTTAGTAAATTTGCTTGAGAGAAGAAGAGATTATGGGAAACTTTATCTTCAGTTGTGAGTTATTTAAAAATTATATTTACAAATAAATTGCGAAAAATCAAGAGATAATTCTTTACAATAATAAACAAAACTTGTTTTTTTTTTTCATTTTTCTTAGTGTATATACTATTTTGTACAAAAGGGTTTTGACCTAAATTTACAAATCAGTTGTCGCGGGTAACTGTAAATGTGTCATAAATTATAGGCGTTTTGCCCTGAGTGAACTGTTGTGGTGTTTTTATTTTTCAAATTTATTGTCAACAAGTGAAAGTGCGGGTGACTTGGGTACTTGAGTAGATAGAGGCATTGTCTAGTTATACAATGCTAGCGGTAATATTTTGAGGGTAAGGTCGGTTATTGAACTGTGTTTCCTAAAAAGGGAAGAAATATTTTCATTTTTGTTAATGCCTTTTAAAATGAGATTTTAGACGTTTTCTTGGGATAGGAAATGATTCGTCAATATTCAAATTCTCGGATGGTGTTTTATGGGTTAAATTGATTTTGTCAAAATACACATTTGTAGAGTGAGAAAATAAAGAAATGTTTTGTTGTTTAGAATGGGCTGCGTTTGGAATATTACCGGCGATTACCCATCCAAATATTGTATTGAAGAGTGTGGGTAGATTTTTTCCTAATTTTACGATACCCGGTAAGAGGATTTCGTAGTAAGCATCTGCTCCTATCAGAATTTCAATATTTGATTCCATATAAAAATATTTATCAGCCAGGCTGAGATCTTTTGGAATTTTAAGAAAATCAGGGTTGATATCTAATTGCGGTAGCTGGCAAGAAATCTTTGGAATTATTGCACAGTTTAAATTGACATTACGTTCGAAACCAGGTGTGTAAAGCATGATTTTTGCCATTGATTTCGAAGTGAGAGAACTTTGGGCAATGCCACAAACTTTTAGTTCATTGCCAGAAATTTCGGGATTAATTTTATTAGCGAGATTTTCCGTTATAAAAGAATTTTGACTACCAGAGTCAAGGATTGCCTTAGCAAATATGGCATTTCCAGATTTGTCAATTAAAATTACTTGAGCGGTGGGTAAAAGAGTCGAAGAGTGTGTAAAAGGTTTATTTGTAACGGTTAGAGCTACGTTAGGGTTACATTCATCTTCTTGAGAGTCATTAAAATAAGATGGCTGAGCAATATTTGCGTGGAGTGAGTTAGTGGAATTTATGGCATTTGTGGTGCGGGGTGAGAGACTGCGAGCATCAGCAACTTGTGCTTGCGAATTTGCATCATTATTAAAACGAGAAGCATTATAACGTGTATTTCTGTTACTATTCTGTTGAGCGGTTTCTGCATAGGGTGTAAATCTAGCAGAATTTACATGTGTGCTTGCATTGCGATTATCTTCGTGGTGAGAAGCGTGAGAAGAACGAGTACGTTTAATGTTTTCTGCATACGAGTTTTGGTGCAGAAGGGTGTGATGGTTTTTAGAACAAATAAAACAACCGCGAGAAGTACATTGAGCATGAGTGTGTTTTGTACCAAGACAGTTAGAGCACATGTCTCGCGATTTTAAAAAATTATATTTTTCTGAGTGAGAGAGGGCAGCGAATTGCCTACAGGAATATATTTTGTGCGCTGAATTATTACAGTAATTGCATTTGATATGATTACTAGAGGAGAGAGGTGGAGATGTATTTGAGAGAAGAGAAGTGGAGTTAGATTTAGCGTGTGATTTGTCCCTTTTTGATTCTGGGATATTTGTGAGGTCTGCGAGAATGTTGCAGCGTTCATTGAGGATCTCAAAAAGTTCGACAATTGTGGGAGTGTAATTTCTATCTCTTCTTTCCCCATAATATCGTTTGGTGGCAAAATCGAGCTTTCTTGTTATTAAATTAATTAAGAGATAATCCCACGATTCGACGGGAGCTTGTAGAGCCTTTAAGGAGTCAATATTTCTTTTTAAATCGTTTGTAAAATCACTTAGTGACCGATAGTTGCTCCTTGTGAGTGTAGGGAAATCTATGATAAGATTGATGTGAGAATTGATAATAGCAAGACTGTTGTCGTACTTCTTTTCGAGTATGTCAATAGCGAGATCAAAGTTTTCGTTAGTTACGTCAAGCGAATCAATTAAATTTAAGGGTTCTCCGCGGAGGGAAGATTTCAAATAAATTAGCTTTTGAGCTTTGGTGAGTGTGTGATTATCCTTTATAATTGAGGAAAACAATTGGTAAAATGAGACCCATTTACTGGGCTCGCCATGATATATAGGAACAGAAACAGGTGGTAAGCGTACGTTGGAGTTAGCATGATTACCGTGTTGATACTGAGAAGGTACCGAAGAAGAAGAATTAACTTTCGAAAATTGCGCCAATTTACCGTCAATTCGAGACATAGCAGAGAAGTATTTATTTTCAACTTCTTCTCTATTTTCTGTGTGCAAATCAGCATTTTTGTGAGTGTCTATCTTATTACAAATATCATTATAATTATTAAATGCATTAATTAAGTGAATTCTTCTATGACTTAGTTCAAATGTTTCAGTTTGACTATCGAGAAAATTGCTTATCCAATTCAAATTTCGTTCAAGTGATGATTTGCATGTACCAATCTCCCTCTTCAGTGCGTCCATAATTAAAATATACCAAAATTTAAAAAAAAATTAAAATATTGATTGTCCAGTGACAATCTGTAAATATTGTGATTTTAACGGTATTACACAAAGAGAGATCGTGGTTGAAAATAGAGTGAGTAAAGTGAGTATGTAGTGTAAAAAGAAACAAAAATTATGCAAAATATTTAAAAAAGAGATGAGCAGATATATATAAAAAATAAAGAGTAAACAAATAAATTGTCCTTTAAAGCACATGCGTACACAAACTTATTGAGTGAAAGATAATATGTGGAGTAATATTTAAGGAAATAAAATAAAAGTTCTTAAAGTTTTTTTTATTATTGCGATGTTACCTTAGTATGCGTCAAGAAAGCGTTGTTCTTGAAGAATGGGACTGTGTCAGCGTGGCGGCGGGCAGCGGGAGCAGAACCAGGCCGAGGTGGAGGCGATCAGCGGGACAGCAACGGTCCAAGTTGAAGGCGGTCAGCGGGACAGCAAACGGTCCAAGGTGGAGGCGGTCAGCGGGACAGCGACGGTCCAAGTTGGATGGCAATCAGCGTGAGAGCAACGGTGCAAGGTGGGGTCGATCAGCGGAACAGCAACGGTCCTAGGTGGAGGCGGTCAACGGGACAGCAACGGTCCAAGGTGGAGGCGATCAGCGGGACAGCAACGGTCCAAGGTGGAGGCAGTCAGTGGGACAGCGACGGTCCAAGGTGGAGGCGATCAGCGGGACAGCAACGGTCCAAGGTGGAGGCGGTCAGCGGGACAGCGACGGTCCAAGCTGGAGGCGATCAGCAGGACAGCAACGGTCCAAGGTGGAAACGTTCAGCGGGACAGCAATGGTCCAAGGTGGAGGCGATCAGCGGGACAGCAACGGTCCAAGGTGGAGGCGGTCAGCGGGACAGCGACGGTCCAAGCTGGAGGCGATCAGCAGGACAGCAACGGTCCAAGGTGGAAACGTTCAGCGGGACAGCAATGGTCCAAGGTGGAGTCGATCAGCGGGACAGCAACGGTCCAAGGTAGAGGCGGTCAGCGGGACAGCAACGGTCCAAGGTGGAGACGGTCAGCGGGACAGCAATGGTCCAAGGTGGAGTCGATCAGCGGGACAGCAACGGTCCAAGGTGGAGACGGTCAGCGGGACAGCAACGGTCCAAGGTGGAGTCGATCCGCGGGACAGCAACGGTCCAAGGTGGAGACGGTCAGCGGGACAGCAATGGTCCAAAGTGGTGGCGATCAGCGGGACAACAACGGTCCAAGGTGGAGTCGATCAGCGGGACAGCAACGGTCCAAGGTAGAGGCGGTCAGCGGGACAGCAACGGTCCAAGTAGAGGTAATAGGATCACCGGAACAGCCGATAACGATTCGATTCAATTTCAACACCGCGAGCCTTGCTTCTGGGTATGCAGACGATTCTTTGAATCGTCCCACCAGGGGTACCAAATTATGTGTAGGACGCTTCACCTGTGGTAAAAGGACCTGGTGAATATCTCCTGTCCTTCACACAAGAGGGGAACCAGCTTCTATAGTGGTTGATATAATTAGACTCTGATATTCTTTGTCGAGTCGAAGCAAGGTGTAAATCGGTGTTGAAATGATTAAAATACGTGTGAGATAATTAGTTTATTTAACACAAACACTAATATTTACAAGTATCGTACAAAATAATTATTATTGTTTTTACTACAACAAAAAAAACATACATAAATTTGCTATGTGCAATTGACAGTAAAGTGAACCGCGATTTAAGAGTGAAACATGTGATTAGTAACAAGTGAGAGAAGATTCGCGTGAAAAACCGTGTAATGCGATAGGAAAATACGAGACGTGAACACTTTCAGAGTTGAGCGAGAGACGCGACCGATTAGCTCGGTAGTTGACGAATAAGTGATTTAGAGACGAGAGACTAAAAACGACTTAGGCATAAGGATTCCTTTTTCCTTTGGGTCCCCAAAAAGAAGTGGAACTCATTCATCAATGTCCTATGCGTGTCTAATTTACGTTCAGAAATAAACAGAAGGTTTAATTTAGTCCAGTAACGACAAAGGCCTTTATTGGTTTAAGGATACATAAATCCGACAGCAAGACAGCTTCACACATTGTCAAGTTGAAAGAAGTGTTCTTAATTTCGATCCAAACCCTGGGAACCGGATATATCTTAACCTAGAATGTTTTCGTAGTGCACGGGTCCTTGTATCGCCGACTGAAATGGGAGGCCACGGGACAAGCAAATGTTTTCTCGGAATTGGTTAATTTTGGAAGCTACAAAGGGCAGATGTGTTCGTTTGAAATTATCAATGATTCGACGAATTTTATTAAGATTCTTATATAAGTAGAAATGATAATTAGCTTTATGTTAGAAAATCTAACACCCAGACATCCAAAGTAAAAGTTTTCATTCAACACCAAATTGTTCTATATGGTCCACATATTGTTCAGTAAAAAGTTACACCATTTTGAGCGTCCGGTTTGGGGGGGGGAGATGGGGGGAGAAGTCGGTAAATTAGTAGCTTTTTTTAGGTTTTTCGTCAATATTTCTAAAACTATGCATTAGCGTAAATAATGTTCTATAGACAAATGTTCTACATAAAATTTAAAACAAAAAAGATTCTATACATAATTGTTATAAAATCAACGGTTCCAGAGTTACGGAGGGTGAAAACTGGAGGTTTTCGATACTTTTTATATTTACCGATTTCTCCTCCCTCCCCCCCCCCCAAACCCGACGATCAAAATGGTGTGACTTTTTTCTGAACATTATGTGGACCATATAGAACAATTTGGTGTTTGAGGATAACTATTACTTTGGATGTCTGGGTTTTTGGTATAGTTATACCATACATTGCCCAAAAAATATAAAAAGTATCTAAAACCTCGACTTTTCACCCTCCGTAACTCTGGAACCGTTGATTTTATAACAATTATGTATAGAACATTTTTTGTTTTGAATTTCATGTAGAACATTTTTGTACATAACATTATTTACGCTAAAGCATAGTTTTAGAAATATTGACGAAAAACGTAAAAATACTACCAATTTACCGACTTCTCCCCCATCTCCCTCTCAAACCGGATGCTCAAAATGGTGTAACTTTTTAGTGAACAATATGTGGACCATACAGAACAATTTGGTGTTGGAGGAAAACTTTTACTTTGGATGTTTGGGTTAGGCCTTTTTTTGGACCAGTTATACTATACTACCTCCATAACTTTGGGACCATTCATTATAGAAAGATTATGCATAGGGCCTTTTTTATTTCAAATTTAATGTAGAAAAATTTTGTACAGATGGTTGTTCATGCTAAACCGCATAGTTTTAGAAATATTGACGAAAAACGTAAAAAACTACGAATTTGTCGATTTCTCCCCCCTCTCCCCCCCAAACCCGACGCTCAAAATGGTGTGACTTTTTTCTGGACATTGTGTGGACCATATAGAACAATTTGTTGTTAAAGGATAACTTTCACTTTGGATGTCTGGGTTATGCCATCTTTTGGATCAACTATACTATACTAGAGGTGTTTTGACCCGAGTAACCCGATCACCCCACCTCCCTCCAATGCCCCAGGCTATCACTTTACCCCCATAGCACGCTGATGCGCGATGGGGGCACAACTATTGTAGCCAAATTCTCTTCACAATGGAATCCTGGGTAATAAGATTCCAATGTGGTGCCCTAATCGAATTTAAAACTAGTGAAGCGCTCTATGCCTTTATCTTCTAATTACTTATCCGCGGAACTAAAAATTGCTTGCTTGGGCCCCAAGTCATTGTATCAAGCCCCACTGAGCTCAGTCCAATGGCTTGGTGCTCAAGTATTTTTTTGTTTTTATGTTTTTTATACATTTTTTTGGTAGCTTGCGCCTTTTTTTGTTTTTATATTTTTTTATGTGGATTGCGCCTTTTTCTTCTATTTTTTTATGGGCTGACTACCTGATCGTGGTGTTGGACCTACGCTTGGGTTACGTGTTTCTTCGGCACTTGGTGTTTCGAGCTACGAACTATCTACTATTTTTTATTTTTACTTCTTTATCACTTTACTTTCACTATATTCTTTGTGTCTCTATTTACTTTATATATTTCACTTTATTTGCTTTGCTTTATTCCACTATTTGTGTATTCCACTTTTAGGACGTTTGTGCTTTCATCGGTGGAAAGCGTCATACCCTAGCATCTCTCGAAGTATGGGGCTTGGGTGGTGCTCCAGCTCCGCGAATTTGACCCTTGCCTTGTCTGTCATCATTTCGGTGACTCTCACCTGTTGTAGCTCTCTGAACAGGAATCTTTCTGCGACGTACCTCGGGACTTTGGCTGCTTCTCTTAGGTTGCTGTTGTGAACCGCTTGAATCTTCTTTTTGTGTGTTTTGCACACGTGTCCCCATGCGAGAGATGTGTATGTTAGTACCGGTAATATTATGCTGTTTATTAATCTTAACCTCGTTTTTAGTCTTAATTTATTTTTCTGCCTGTGACTCCTCTTAATGTTGCTCTCGCTATGTTGGCCTTCTGGACTGTGGCTTCTACATGTTATTTGAAGGTTAATCCTTTGTCCATGATGACTCCCAGGTATTTGGCTTCATCTTTCCACTCGATGGGATTGTTCTGCACCGTCAGTTGTTCTTCTGGCTGTTGTCTTCTTTTCTTGTATAGTACCCCTTGCGTCTTTCCGGAGTTCATGGCTATCTTTCACTTTATACTCCATTCCTCGATGTCTTCTAACGCTGTTTGCAGGTTGGTCACTGCTATATCTACGTTTCTGTGTTTGGCCGCTATCGCTGTGTCGTCGGCATAAAGGCTCATAAGGGTACCTGGCGTTCTAGATACGTCTGCGGTGTATATTGTGTACAGCAGAGGTGACAGGACTGCTCCTTGTGGTACTCCAGCCTCCGGGTTCACTTGTACTTCTTGTGGTATGGCTTTGAACCTTCCCCTTCTTCTGTTGTGCTGTTTCTAATTGCTTCTTGGATCTTTCTAGCTCTTTCTAGCTCTAGGACTTTTTCTTAAATTTTTTGTGGGTTATTTATAACTGGCACTATATTTATTCCTTCACTCACTAATCTTTTATAATTTGTCCACTTTATTTTTTTTTTGCTCTTTTCGGCGGGTTTGTTTCTTCCCATGTTCCTAGTTCTAGTAGGATGGGGTTGTGATCTGTTGTTCCTTCGTTTAGGGTGATTAGCTCTGCTTGTAGTCCTAGGTTTTTAGCAACAACGATGTCTATATGAGTAGTAAGTCCATTTCCTGGAAAATGTGTTGGTTCTTCTGGACCCTTTGCCACTGTTTCTTCGATATTCTCTAAGTAGTTGTTTAGTAGTCGTCCGTTTCTGTTCGTAGCTCTATCGTTCCAGTGTGGGGATCTTGCATTTGGGTCTCCTATTATGATCGATAATTTGGCGATGTTTAGGAACGCATCTATTTCATCGTCCATTAATGGGTCTTGCGGTCTTACGTAAGCTGATATTATTATGACTGCGCCTTGCTCATTTTCACTTCTATTGTAGTTGCTTCCATGTTAACCAGTGGTGGAGTCGTGAATCTTGTGTGTTTAATTCCCTTCTTAACTAGGATGGCCGTTCCTCCTTATCGTCTTGTGAGATCGTTCCTATATACATCGTACCCAGGAAACTTTAGGTTGAAGTTGTTGGTAAGCTTAGTTTCCTGTATTGCTACGATGTCCATCGCGTATCTGTTGGCGAGTTCGTCCATGAAGTTTTGTTGATATGACGCCCGGATTCCAGGAGGCTATCCTCAAATATCCCCTAACTGCCTGTATTAGTTCTGCGTCTGCCTGGTGCCTAGGATGACTTCTTGGACTACCTTAGTCACTATGTTGGTTACCATTCCGACTAGGTAATCTTCGTCTTGGGGGATCGCTGTGATGTTTTGGGTTTGTTGCTTGTTTGGTGCTGGCATGGCTTTAGCGTAGGATACCCTGGTTGCCTGCTGTCGTCTGATCGTCTGTTGCTCTGCCCTCTGTGGTGATGGTCTTTCACAGGTTTTGCACCTAGAACATCCTCTGTAGTTTGCTGGGTGGCTTCCATTGCAATTTGCACATGTTGCCTTTATTTCTCTTACTCGTTTGCATAGCTTCGTGGGGTGATCTTCGCCGCATTTCCGGTCCTTCCGGCATCTCGGGTCCTTGTGGCATGCGTTCTGGGCATGGTGGTAGCCTTTGCAGTTGAAACACTGCGTTGGTCCTGTTACTTTGCGTAGGTCCTCTACCACGACCTTCATGTGGCACAAATTGGTGATCCGCTTAGCATTTTCCACATACTCGTGATTCAGAGTCAGGATGAATATTGGAAGTTTTCTTTTGGGACCGGCTCTGGTAGTCATGTTCTTCGCTGAGGGACTGACTATGTGGTGCTGTTCTTCCATCTCTTCTTGGATTGCCTTTTCGGTGGTGTTTGTGGGCAATCCTGTTATAACCACTCTGGGTTTTATGTCCTCGTCTAATGGGAAGGCTATCCATTGCAGCCTCTTGTCTTTTTATATCTTTACATACTCTTCTACTATCCTCACCATTTGTGGATAAACTTTCGGGCTTTTCGCCTGGATGAGTGTTTCCCTACCACTCCTAGAAATCCTGGTTACCGTGTAAACTTTTTGTTGTTGTGCTATGGTGAGGGTAGCCCCTGTCTCGTTTACGCTCTGTAATTTAATTACAGGCGGCTTGCGGTGTGATGTTGCCTGTTGTTCAGGCAACACGGTGGTTTCTTCGTTTTGGTTCGTTTTGGGGTCTACTTTTTTTCTTTTTTGGCTTTTCAGCATTTTTCGCAAATCCTTTTTCGGATTTGCGGCCGGCTGTGACTTTTCAGTCGTTGGCTTCTTTTTAGATACTGGCTTCGGCAGTTTTGATAGGGGCTTTGCCTGTTGTTGGCCCTTGTCCACTGGCTTCTAGGTGTTCTAGGCTTCCATCAGCTCGTTTAACCGGTCGTCTATCCGGTCCATCACCTGCTTATGGGATTTTACCATGGTGTCCTTCAAATCCTCTATTTCTGACCGCAGACGGGCTATCTCTCTGTTCTTTTCTTTCAGCCTTTCTTCGAACTGAGCTTCTCTACTTTTGGTGGCTTAGTGTAGCATTTGCATCAGCTCTTTTAGGGCTGCTAGCTCTTTTTTGGCGTTGGTCTCGTCGTCACTCTCGTTTGCTGTCCTAGTCCTTTGGGCTGTACCTCTGCCTGCCTCGTCGGAGACTTCTTCCTCCATGGCCTCTAATTTCGGATTGTCCTTGTCTTTCTTCTTTTTCCGTCGATTTTTTCCTCCGATTTCTTTTTCGACTTCTTCCCTCGCCTAGGGATTTTAAATTCCCCGTCTTTCTCACTTCTTGCCTTATCTTCTGGCCACTGTTCGTCTACGGTTGAGTAACCATCAGTTTCTTCATCTATCAGCTCCTGAAACAGGTTAAGATTCACTTTACGTGAATCTTCACAAGTTGGCGGAGTGGCCATAGGGCGAAGGGGTGATCGAGACCTAGTTTGATCAGTCATCTGGGGGCGAAAAATTCCCAATTTTGGCGAGCCTTTTTTGCAGCCGACTGGCCCGACGCCAGCTCGGTTTCAGGGTCGGCTTCGCTGGACCAATCGCGGCAGATCACTTACCCAGGCAGAACTGGGTAAGGGTTCCCCTTGTTGTTCTCATCCTACTGACCCAGGGGCCGGAGCTGCCTGATGTAGGTTTCTAAAAAACTACACCTTGCAGTGTTGATACCCTAACGGAGGCACAGTAGGATCCCCGAACGGGCTCACGTTGAGCATGTTTTGCTTTTCCCGCTAACTAACCCCTAGAGTGTGGCGTCTCAGAAAATTCGATAAAATAAAAATCTCCTAAGCTCGCCGCATCCAAACGGTTAGCCTTTTCCTCTGCTTCTCGCCTCAGAGAGTAAGAAGTGCTCGACTGTTGCCGCGCTTACATTCGCGGCTGAACTGAGAAGTTCAACAATCAAGCCACTCTCACTCCGTCGGCTTTCTCTTGACTGCTCTTCGACTCCGCTCGCACGTCTGCTTCCTCCAAAGGCTGGTACCGGACTGAGGTAGATACTATACCTGCCTGGCGACCGTCCAACTACTTATTCCACGAATAAAAAAACGACGGAGTCGCAGTGGCCTCCCACTACCATCTAATCATCTGGTGGTTCGCCAGGCGTCTATCCACCCAAATCAGTCGTGTTTGATATTTCATCCGGGTATCCTGGCTACGGAGGAAAGCGTAATAAGTACTGTATATAAAAGAAGGGCCATTTGGTAGCCAGCAGACCCACGAAGTGACGAAACATGGCTTAAAATATCTGTTTTATTTATTCTTTGCAGTTGCATTAAAAAAATCCAATATTCAAGTCAGTCCAATATTCAAGTCAGGAACAATTTTTACCTTAAAGTCGATTTTTCTCCACTTTCTGAAAAGTGTAGTGAGTGAGTTTTACCTCTAATAGGACGATATGCTAAAAAACAAACCAAATGTAACCTAACATATGAAACAAACGATTCCTCAGCAGTCAGTTGGATACTGACTTAATTTCACTCTTTCACTGAGTCCAGGATGCAGCGCCCCTCCACCATCCACCCTCCAAGCCACCATCTAGCATCCTGCAGTGCGGCATCGGCTTAACAGAGTATCACGTCGGCTTTTAATAAGTCATAGCCAAATGCTCCAAAAACGGCTACCACAAACGATAACGTGAAAAAAATCCACGATCTCGTATTGGCATACCGGAAACTGAAGATAATATGAGAGATAGCTGAGACAATAGGCGTTTCAAAAGATCGCATGGTTAATATTCTGCGTGAAATTTTGGGGATAATAAAGCTGTTGGCACGATGGGTGCCGCATTTGCTCAATCAGGGCAACAAGCGCAACCATGAGACTCCTTCGGATCAGTATTTGAAAGGTTTTAAGCGTACTGCGAATGAATTTCTACCTATATTATTTTATAACCGTTGACGAAATATGGATAGGCTGGTACCCAAGACAAAGAAAAGCGAAAGAGTTGACATATCCCATGTCTCCCCACGAACGTCTTCCGAAGAAGGCGATCACTGTTCTATGGTCAGCAAAGGTGATGACCCCCGTTTGCTGTGATTCACAACGTGTGATTTATATCAACTTCCTGGAAAGGGAAAAAATTATCACATGGCTTTAATATGCTTTATTATTGGGCAGATTCGACGCCAAATTGCAGAAGAAGCCTTAATTGGCGAAGAATAAATAATGCTGTTTCACCATGACATACTATGTATATTTTTTTATCCCTTATTATTGGATTGATTAGTTTATTTTGGGACCTTATTTTTAGTTTTAGTTGTACAGCTCACATTTTAGGTTAAATTTTGTATTTTCATTGGAAACTTATGTATTTAAACTGAGTATAAATAACTAACATATGTTCTATAATAATAAATTTTTATACCTTCTACCAATAGTAGTACGTTGCACTTACAATTCGTTCACTATTTTATATACATATTTGTTTTTTTAGTGTGGTTATATTTTACATATAACTAGATATTATTTTTAGTAGTTAGATACTTTATTTACTTTATTGATTTAATTATTTATATATTGTGCTGGCAAGTTTTGATTTTTGTTGGTGTGCTGCTAGTATGTTCTCAGTATATATTTTTGTACAGATATATTTTATATTTCTTATTTCTGATTTTTGGGTTCTTTTGTTAACACAAGCACACACCACAAAGCAAATGTAACAAAAAAGAAAACTTCTGTTGAAGTGAAAGTTAAGAGAATGATAAACTCCAACAGAAGTAGAAAGAAATTTATTTATTGCTAAATGTAGCTAATAGTAGCTAAATTGACAAAAAATGAAAATAGCTTCTCGTTAAAGAAGCCGAAGTAACAAAATACTACTTTTGCCGTAGTATTTGTAGAGGGAAAATGAAAAGATGAACAGAAGTATGAATAGACAGATACAAACTGAATGGAGTTAGGCTAGCTAGATATGCAAAAAAACAACTTGACACTCAAGGATGGATACGGCCAATTTGCATGCCTGTCAAAGAACAGTAGACCAAAGGAGATAGTGATGATGACTAAGAATGGAAATAATAAGATAAGAATAATGTACTGAGAATGAATAAAGATGAATAATTACTAAAGGAGGACAAATTCAATAAAAACAAAACAAATCAAGGGCACCAGGCAAAGATCTTCGATCACTTTCCCAGTTATCTTAATCTGCCGTCACATATATTAACTCAGTAAACATAAATATGAGGAATAATAATAATAACTGATTTACCAAATTGAATAAAAATTTATGAAATATAACTACTAGATTTTTACACAATCTATGAGTAAAACAAATGCATATTAAATAACTAAAATGACAAGGATGATATATATTAAATGAAATGTGTCTATAATATATTATAACACAATAACATTACATATCAGAAAATGTACATGCCTTTACTTATAAAATGGGTACAACTCACATGAGACCTTTACCTAATGATTCTAGTACGCTTGCTATGTACAACTAAATTAAAAACAGACAAATATGGACAATAATATAAATAAGCAGGCACAAGCCTGACTAAGGGAAATACAACAGAAATGAATTAAGCAAATTAACAATAAAATATCTGGAAAACAAGCAATTAATATCTCAAAATAAATCTACACAAATAACCTTAACCAATCAAATCAATAATAAAGTATAAGAACCGATTATTCGGGGGCATATTACCTTGTGCACAATGTAACTTGCTGTAGGACTATACATAAGTTTGGGAACTTAACACATTAATATACATTCACCGGCACAAAAAACGGGCACACCAAAAGATGGGTCATTTTTAATGTCTTGTATTTCCTAAACCTAATGTCGGATATAAGTAATTTTTTTAATACGTTACAGCCTTACTCTTTAACAATATCGCTGTAATAATATTGTTGCTAGACAGGTACATTGTCATTGTATACAGGGTGTACGAATCAAACTGTGTTTTTTTCTCAAATTTTGGAACACCCTGTGGAATGTTCTATACTTTATAAAATACTGAAATTAGAACTTTACTATAGCCTCAGGTTTTCTTAACATTCTGTTTTTTGATTCATTCGCTTAGGTTGGATAATAACAATGTTAGGCACTTTAACAACTACCCCTATTTTTCGTCCATAGATGGTGTTTTTAAATAAGTACGGCAAACTTTAAGGGGTAATTCTGAATGATAAAATAATGACAGTTTGCTTTATAAACGTATGCCCGCAAATGCTTCGTTTCCGAGATAGGTGGTGTTGAAATTGTTCTTACAAACTGACGATTTATTTATTGCTATAAAACGGTTGGTGATATGAAAATGAAATTTCGTAGATTTTAAGAGGTAGTTATTGCGCATTTTTTGGCATACAGTTAAGAATTTTATATTCACCATTGACGTGCATACGGGTATAAACATTTTAGGTATATCCAGTATGCACGCCAATGGTGAATATAAAATTCTTAATTGAATGCCAAAAAATGCGCAATAACTATCTCTTAAAATCTACTAAATTTTATTTGCATATCACAAACCTTTTTAGAGCAATAAATAAATCGTCAGTTTGTAAGAACAATCAACACCCCCTATCTCGGAAACGAAGCATTTGCGGGCATACGTTTATAAAGCAAACTGTCATTATTTTATCATGCAGAATTACCCCTTAAAGTTTGCCTTACTAATTTAAAAACACCATGTATGGACGAAAAATAGGGGTAGTTGTTAAAGTACCTAACATTTTTATTATCCAACATAAGCGAATGAATCAAAAAACAGAATGTTAAGAAAACCTGAGGCTATACTAAGGTTCTAATTTTAGTATTTTATAAAGGCTAGAACATTCCACAGAGTGTTCCAAAATTTGAGAACAAAACACAGTTTGATTCGTACACCCTGTATACAATGAGAATGTACCTGTCTAGCAACAATATTATTACACCGATATTGTTAAAGAGTAAGGCTGTAATATATTAAAAAAATTACTTAAATCCGACCTTAGGTTTAGGAAATACAAGACATTAAAAATGACCCATCTTTTGGGGTGCCCGTTTTTTGTGCCGGTGAGTGTATAAATGTGTTACATACAGAAACAAATGCAACCCAAATCTTGAAAAAAAAGTTATTAAACATAGTTCATTAACCAAATGTCTCTGATATGACACGCCATAGTTTTTTCGCAATTTTATTGTTCAGAAAATAATATAGATATAGCAGTTCTGTGGAAACCGCGTGAAAGAAGAAAAGCCATATTTTCGAACTATTGAAAGAAATAATTAAAAAGTCGTTTTTATCACTCCGAAAACATTTTACAAAAATTGGGTCATTTTTGGCTTAAAAAAACAATTTGAATAGCTTTGTTAATATTTACTGTAGAGTACATTTATTTTGGGATTTCAAAAGCTGGTATTTTTACACGAATTTTCAAAAAAAATTCCTAGGTTCATTAGTGTCAAAGTTAGCCACTTTTATTATTTTATTCATATTTACTTCTATATACATAAAATTCTCCTGTAATATTAGTTGTTACTATACTACTCCGAAACGGCTTAGTTAGCTTTTTTATGAAATTTTACACGTATATCCTACAGGATTGAGAATAGGTTTTTGATGTATTTTTTATACCCATAAGTTATAAGGGGGGTTGCCCCCTGACATTTTTAAAATTTTTTTGGACAAAATTATCTACCTTAATTTTATACGATGTAGAATTAAAAAATACATACAACCCTTAATTATCACTCTTCCTTCACCAACCCCTATTTGTTAATAGCCATCTATATATTTACATCTATAAAATGATCCTGTCACAGTGTTAGTTGCCATACTCCTCCGAGACCGCTTAACCGATTTTTATGAAATTATATATGTATGTTCGGTAGGTCTTAGAATCGGTCGTAATCTATTTTTTATATTTCTGAGTGATAAGTGGGGTTCCCCCTAACATTTTGTAATGTTAGGTGGGGATGTGTGTACATAACGTACTCTATAAGCCTACGAGTACATACAAATTTAAAAAATTATGATCAAAATCCATCAACACGCTCCGGCGGTATTATTCGCAGCATATGTTTGAAAATTCAGTTTCATTTTTTGAGTGCACGGATTTTAATAATTCCCCTCCACCGACCACCAATCGATTTCGTTAGGACGTCATTTTTAAAGCTTTATTAACCACTCTGTTGAGGTTCAAAGTTTACTTAAACTTTTACACATAAACTGTATACCTTCAACTTCAAAATGGCTCTAGTTTGGTTGCTTAATTGTTATAAACAAAGTAGCCATCAATTAAATAAAAAAGTGGCTAACTTTGACCGTAATTAACCTAGGCAAAAAGTTTATTTTGAAAATTCGTGTAAA
This sequence comes from Diabrotica virgifera virgifera, assembly GCF_917563875.1. Classification (NCBI taxonomy): domain Eukaryota; kingdom Metazoa; phylum Arthropoda; class Insecta; order Coleoptera; family Chrysomelidae; genus Diabrotica; species Diabrotica virgifera. Next base: position 187,690,394 of record NC_065447.1, on the reverse strand, counting down.
GATACCAGTTTTTCAAATCCCATGGTAGTTTTAGCCTACAGTCAATATTAACAAAGTTATTCAAATTGTTTATATGCCAAAAATGACTCTATTTTATTAAAATGTTTTCGGAGTGATAAAAATAAATTTTATTGATTTTTTTAAATACGTTAAAAATATTACTATTCTTCTTTCATGTGGTTTCCACATAATTGCTATTAGACAAGGCGGAAACGGCGGGTTCGTTGGGAAAAATATTCCCATGAGATTTTTTTGCATAATTACATTCGTGAGACATCCCAGAATAAGGTTCAAGAAGCCGCCCACGTGAAAAGTGGTCCAAATTTTTTTTTAGCAATTTTTTTTAATCAAACTGCAAAAATCAATATTTTTGATAGGTTTTTTTTGTAGGTTTTTTTGGACCATTCTGGATAAAAAAGGTCTCTTATAATTTTTTATCCAGATTTCTTAATCAGATATCTTAATAGAAAAAAATGAAAATGGCGATTTCAAGGGTTAATAACTCGGTTAACAGTTATTATTATGAAAGTCAGAAAGCGACTAAATCAAAGTTTAATGCCCCCCTACAAGATCCTGAAGGAATTTTTGTCATTATTTTATTACTATGCTGTTATTTTTAAGTAATAATAATGAGCGCCATGCACGTGTTAGGCGGCCGTAAATGCTGAGTGCGAGAGAGATGCCATTCCGGCAGTCCACTTGTGCATCTTCTTGCACTCACATTTACAGCCGCGTCAATACTATCTAACCGCCCATTGTTATTAATTCAAAATAACAGCTTAGTAATAAATTTATAACACAGATTTCTTCAGGATCATGTAGCGGAGGCTTTAAATTTTGATTTAGTAACTTTCTAACTTTCATAATTATAATTTTTAACCGAGTTATTAAGTCTTAAAAAGGGTCATTTTAGCGTTTTTCAAATATTAAATTGCTTATAACTCGAAAAAGATCCACTTTAGAGAAAAATTATAAGAGACCTTTTTTGTCCAGAATGGTCCAAAAAAACTTAAAGGAATTTGTCTGAGCCACAATTATTAATTTTTTGCAATTTGATTAAAAAAAAATTTAAAAAAAATGAACCACTTTTCACGTGGGCGACTTATTGAACCTTATTCTGGGATGTCTCACGAATGTGATTATGCAAAAAAATCTCATGGGAATATTTTTTCCAAAGGCCCCGCCGTTTTCGCGTTGTCTATATATCATTAATATTTTCTGAATAATAACATTGCGAAAAAAGCTAATATGTACACTAATTCTAACTAAGGTCTTAAATTCATTTTTGCAAAAGTTATAGTAAATTTTTTATTTTAGAAATTTTTTTGCAATTTTCGAATCAACAAATGATCGGAACAAAATTCAAAAACTGCCATTTTAAACCTCGGCTCATCTACTAAAAGAACAATACTATAAATAAGATATTTAATTACCGTATTTTTACCTGTAGCGATTTCATGGAAAAAACTGCCATTTTTGACCCTTCTTCTTCTTCTTTGAGTGCCTCTCCTATCGGAGATTGGATACCATTAGGGCGATTCTAATTTTATTTACTGCTGTTTTGAACAATTCGTTAGTGGTACACCCAAGCCACTCTCTCAAATTTCTCATCCAGGACATTCTTCTACGGCCTGGATTTCTTCGTCCGTGGATTTTTCCTTGCATTATATTTTGTAGGAATGTGTACTTTTGTCCTCTCATCAGGTGGCCTAAGTATTCAAGTTTTCTCTTTTTTATATTCACCCTTTTGACCCTTATTTGTTAATAACTAAATTTCTCGTCCGAACTGTGACGGGCAGTTTTGTATTTATAATGTATTAGGTATATAGTACCCAAACAACCCATTTGCAACCTGGCTACTCAAGTGTCCCGAACATGGTATATTTCCCTGGCGTACTTGCTGGGCAGAAATTTAAGTCGAATAAGGAATTCGTCACCGCCATGGAAGTCTACTTTGCAGACGTCGAGAAAATGTATTTTTCAAACGGGTTAAAGAAGTTGGGGTATCGCTTGGTTAACTGTGTCGAGATAAAAGTAGACTGTTCAGACTGTATAAAAGTGTTCAGAGACAAATAACCACTTCTCCCAAAATGGTCGTTTTTCTGTTGTAGGCTAAGTACTTATCGGACAGCCCTAGTATTTAATTGCGTCGACCTTGAGAAGTGAGCACTTAGAAGATGCTTTACACACTTCTTCTCTGTATTTGTTTCCTTTAAATTGGACAATTTAATTGACTTATGTTGATTTATGTTATCTCTATTGGGGATTCCGTCTTGTTTCTATTCTGCAATTAGACAGCTTTGTATTCCGCCAAGATGTTGTTTAATGGGCAGTTGCAACCAATCTACTACCAGTTCAAGCTCAACGTTGTTTTTTGACTCTTCACTGGATTACAATCTCTTTTGGAAGCTAGTAACAGAGAGGATCTAAATAATGGAATAAATTCATTTTCTCTAAAATGGACGACTTTAGAGAAAAATCCCGAAACAGGTCGATTTTTATTTTCAAATTTCAATTTTTTGGCATATATTTCATACTAGTGACGTCATCCACCTGAGCGTGGTGACATAATCGATGATTTTTTTTAAATGGAATAGGGGTCGTGTGGCACCTCATTGAAAGAGGTGTTCAATTCTCTGTACCGTAATATAAACATTAATATCATTATTTATACAGGGTGGCTAAAATAATAATTTTTAAATTAAAGTAATTGACGAAACAAGAAGAATGTATGCATTGTATTTAACTCTAAAAATACATTCTATCGCCGTCAGAAAATAGAAAAAAATGTTTATTTGGCAAATAAACACATTGCTTTTCGCTTAAATTAAATGTTCAAACTGCCAAGAGGTAGGTGGGAGGCTGTTTGGGATTTAATTCAAGCGAAAAGAAATGTTTATTTGTGAAATAAACATTTTTTTCTTTTTACTGACAGCCGTACAGTGTATTTTTAGTTAAATAAATTATATATATTCTTCTTTTTACGTCAATTAATTTAATTCAAAAAATTTGTTTTGGTCACCCTGTATAAATAATGATATTTTCTTTTATACTACTGAATAGAGAATTCAACACCCTTTCAAACGAGGTGCCACACGACCCCTATTCCTATTTAAAAAAATCATTGATTACGCCATCACGCTCAGATGGATAACGTCACTAGTATGAAATATATACCCAACAATTGTAATAAAAATAAAAATCGACCTGTTCCAAGATTTTTCTCCAAAATCGTCCATTTTAGAGAAAATGAATTTATTCCTAAATTCAGATCCTCTGTGTATAAACTTTTTACAATAACGTTTTTTTCTGCAAAAACTCTCATTCGTAAACTCGAGTTTAAGTTTAAATAAAGAAATAACGGATACTAAACTTCATAATTCATAAATTTAAATCTACAAAAAGTACCAATGATTGTATGAATGTAATTGTTGAATTGTCCTCTACTGAATTTCACTACTTAATTTCGAACAAAGATCGAGTTCATATTGGTTGGAACAGCTACAAATTTTTTGAATTTGTAAGTGTTATGAGATGTTTCCGGTGCTGGAAATTTGGACATTTTCTGGATAAATGTCAAGCTAAACAGGATACATGTCTTTTATGTGCAGGTAAACATAAAAAAAATCAGTGCAACAATACTAATTATTCTTGTTCTAACTGCAATTATGCGAAGGATGTAATGAAAATCGATGGTGTTGATCCAGGTCATCATGTATTTGATACAAACTGTCCTAGCTATCTCCGACAAATTAATAAAAGCAAAGAAAAGATAAATTATCAAAAATAGCAATCAAAAAGTAGTGTAAGTGGTCGGAATGGTGGTAGAACTATACTAAATGTGTATTTTCAAAATGTGGGTGGTTTAAGAACAAAGCTTAAGGATTTAAGCCAGGCTGTATCATGCTCCGATTACACTGTGATTATTTTAGTCGAAACTTGGTTAAATTTTGAATTCCATGATGCTGAATTGGGGTTAGATGACTTCAATATTTTTAGAAGTAATAGAAATGACAATACTAGTGTTAAACAACGTGGTGGGGGAGTATTACTAGCAATTGCTAAACATTTGGAAGTGTGTGAAGTTTTTGTTCCTCAAAATAGTGTTGAGCAAAAGTTTGTTTCACTTAAGTGCCAAGGCCAAATTGTCGTATTTGGTGGTGTTTATTTACCTCCTGCATCTGGCAGGAATGTATATATGGATCACTGTGACAGCATTGAATATATATATAATAAAATTCCGGGTTGTAAATTAATAATTTGTGGGGATTATAATTTTCCTGATGTAATTTGGGGTAACAGTCTGTATGGTACCACGGTACAGGCTAATCAAAACTCCCCAGCTAACGACTTATGTAATACCATTAATCTTTGTGACTTATACCAGGTTAATACGATATCTAACCGGCGAAATGTTTTCCTTGATTTAATTTTTTCTAGCATTCCTGATATATTTGTTTCTTTACCTCTGGATCCGTTGTTTGAGGGGGGATTTCATCATACACCTGTCAATTTTGACGTAATTGTTGATTTAAATGAATCTGTTCTTAATTATGAAGAATACTTTTTTGACTTTAAAAATGGGGAATATGTTGCTTTAAATTATTATTTAGCAGAAGTTGACTGGAATTTATTATTTCTTAACAGAAGCATTAATGACATGGTTAAAGATTTTTATGATATTTTATTTTATTTAATCGAGTTGTTTATACCACAAAAAAAATTTAAAACATCCACTTATCCCAAATGGTTTACATCAGAGTTAAAACATTTAATATATGAGAAGAAGAAAGCACATAAAAAATTTAAGCTGACTGGCGATGATGAGAGCTATCTTCTTTTTTCCGGTCTCAGGGAATAGTGTAAAGAGCTTAGCAAGTATTTACAAAGGCGTTATGTAAAAGAAATTGAGGCTAATATTTTTCAAAATTCTTGTTCTTTCTGGAAATACATCAATAATAAACGCAACTCTCATGTTCTACCATCGAGTATGTGCTATGGTAATGAAACTAGTGAAAATGGTTTAGATATTGTTAATTTATTTGCTGGGTTCTTTTCGACTGTCTATAACAAAGAAAAAATAAATCAGGTTCCTGATTTTAAGTACGAAAATAATGTTGATGTTAATACTTATTTAATTAGTGTTAAGGATATTATTGATAAGATACAGAATAATCCGTGGAAACAAACAGCGGGTCCGGATGGCATACCAATGTATTTTATTAAAAAATGTTTATTCACTCTTGCAAAACCTATTCAGTTATTATTCAATATGTCATTAACTTCTTCTACATTTCCTGATTTTTTGGAAAGTAAGTTTTTTAAGGCCCATTTTTAGATCTGGTAAAAATAATAATGTTGAAAATTACAGGGCGGTTTGTTTGCAGTCTGAACTACCAAAGTTGCTTGATTTTTTTGTTAATCAGATGTTAACCTACGACTGTAAAAATTTGATTGTCGGTCAACAACATGGTTTCAGTCAGAAAAAGTCTACTTGTACAAATCTTATTTTGTATTCAAACTTCATCGTTGATTCTTTGGAATCGGGTAACCAAGTTGACTCCATATATGCTGATTTTGCCAAAGCATTTGACAGGGTGGATCATGAAATATTAATTGCTAAACTTCGTGGATATGGAATTGGAGATGATTTATTGGGTTGGATCAGGAGTTATTTAACAGATCGTTCACAAATAGTGAAATATGGTGATTTTGTTTCTGAAGCAATTAGTGTTACCTCGGGTGTTCCTCAAGGTTCTCACTTAGGCCCACTTGTATTTAATCTTTTTGTGAATGATATATCATCAGTAATTAATAATAGTGAATTTCTGTTGTTTGCTGATGACATAAAAATCTTTAAAGCGATTAAAAATACCTCGGATATGGATGCTCTTCAGTCTGACATAAATAATTTTTTTCGTTGGTGTGACATCAATGCCTTGTATTTGAATCTTAAAAAGTGCTACAAAATTACATTTTCTAGAAATACTAAACATCAGTTAGATAGAACATACATAGTTAAGGGCGTATCAGTTACGGAAGTTAATCAAATTAGAGACCTCGGAATTACATTTGATCAGAGGCTAATGTTTGATAGGCATATTAATGATATTACGTCGCGGGCTTATTAGTCCTGTCGCCAGGGGGGGTACAACGGCCTCGTTAATTCAGATGGACTTACTCAAGTTTTTTTTATGTATTTTGACCCGTAGAACACGAATTTTTTGGGTAACAGTTGATCCGGATGTCGATAAGATTGTTATAGACCAAGAACTTGAGGAATCAAATAACAGCGATTTTTGGCAAAACAAAACACTATTTTGTATTTTTTGGGCCATTTTAAGTAAAAAATATTTCTACAAGTTTTTTCGTAGGATGCACAGTTTTCGAGATAAACGCGGTTGAACTTTAAAAAAATCGAAAAATTGCAATTTTTGAACCCGAATAACTTTTGATTAAAAAATAAAATAGCAAGTCTGCTTACCGCATTTAAAAGTTTAAGTCAAATTATATCGGTTTTGATTATTTCCATTGGTAAAAATTTATTTTTTTATTGTTTAACAAAGCTATAAACACGTAGGGTTTCCCGTGCTTTTACATGTGTTTTAACGCATGTAACGTAGAAATAGTCTTGATTGCACTAGTACCTATTCTACCTACTCGTTCGATTTTAAATGAGAAATCATAGAAACATCACTCACGCACTAGTTGTTTGTAGCTTTGTTTAACAATAACACAATAAATTTTTAGCAATGCAAATAATCAAAACCGACATAATTTGACTTGAACTTTCAAAGGCGCTAAGCAGAATTGCTATTTTATTTTTTAATCAAAAGTTATTCGGGTTTAAAAATTGCAGTTTTTCGATTTTTTGAAAGTTCAACCGCGTTTATCTCGAAAACTGTGCATCCTACTAAAAAACTTGTAGAAATATTTTTTGCTTAAAATGACCCAAAAAATACAAAATATTGTTTTGTTTTGCCAAAAATCGCTGTTATTTGATTCCTCAAGTTCTTGGTCTATAACAATCTTATCGACATCCGGATCAACTGTTACCCAAAAAATTCGTGTTCTACGGGTCAAAATACATAAAAAAAACTTGGGTAAGTCCATCTGAATTAACGAGGCCGTTGTACCCCCCCTGGCGACAGGACTATATAGGATGCTCGGCTTTGTTCAGAGGAACTCGCAGGAATTTTCAATATTTACTTTTAAAATTTTGTATTGTTCTCTAGTTCGGTCCATTTTGGAATATTGTAATATTATTTGGTATCCTCATTATAATATGTACATTGATCAGTTAGAACGAGTTCAGAATAAATTCCTAAGAATTTGCAGGTATAAAATGGGTTTTAATAGAACTAACTGTGATTATAATTATATTCTTTGTCAACTTAATATGAAAACTTTGGAAAATAGAGAATCTGAGTGTGAATTGCGTTTTTTGCATAAAATTCTTAATGGTTTTGTTGATTGTCCGGAACTGCTAGAATTAATTGTTTTTAATGTAAATTCTAGAAGAACACGTTCTTCTGACCTATTTAGAATAAAGTTTCATCACACTAATAATGGTAAAAATGAGACAATTACAAGGATGATGAAAACTGCCAATCATTTGCAAGATAGTGTTGATTTGTTTAATCCATCTGTATCCGCATTCAATAATACTTTAAAGAAATTGAGACATTGATGTTAATAATACCTACTTTTGAAATATGTAATGTATGACTACAGTTTATTTGTTAATTATATGTATATATTGTAATTTTTGTAAGGAAAAAGGGTTTGGCCCGTTAAATAAATAAATAAATAAATAAAATAAATAAATAAACTGATATCACCGACTTCATAATTTTGTCAAGACGTGAAAGATGATATATGGAACAATATATTAGAGAACAATAAATTTAAGCAATTAAATTTAACAAAGAATGTGTTGGTAACTTCTTTTTTAAGTAGTGAAGGTTAAATTTGGCATTTTGCCAAATAATTAATTCAGAATGAAATATTTTAGTTTAGTTTAGCTACGAATCGAACGATAATGGCAATAAAAAGCATAACATAATCATAAAACACTAAATACATTAATAAATGAGACCCTATTTAGTAACCACAGTAAGTGATTCGCCATTTCATTGTGCAAATTTACAAAAAAAGCTATTAGCTGTTTTTGTAACCCCATGATATGCGCCTTTACAAATCTGTAAACATTTAAATTCATGCTATCTTGTCTGACCCTAATGGACATCGTAGTGGAAAAAAATGAGCGTGTCAGACAATAAATCTTTGGGAAATCACACAGATTTGGCTTTCCATAATAGTGGTAAAAACGACGGCATTCAGACCTCAGAAACAAATAAAAATTCACCTTTATATCAAATGTCGAGAGAATGGAAATCGAAGTTTATTAATAGATTTGGCTGGCCCAGTCGATTTGTCTAGTTTTGGAGATTCCAAACAATTCTTTTTATATTAACAGGGTCGGTTTAAGATACATATGTATACGTAAATTACAATAAAATTTGTTAGTTACGAGAGCAAGGGGTGTATACTTGGTAGATCTTCCTCTTTATAATGATGCCGTGCACTGATAGTGTAATGGCGAATTATCTTTTCATTAAACCGGCACCTGCCACGTGGGGTGCTGCCAGCACCCCATAACACATTTTCATCAAATATTTGGTATTTCAAGTTTGTTAACCGTGCTGTGCGTCATAGTAGCTTTATATAATATTATATAGCATATATCTGTTTGCGTTTGAAGTGGTTATTTAGTGTCATTCTGAACTTGTAGCTCTAAAGTCGGATCGGGGTGCCATCATCTGGCAGTTTAAGTTTTAAATTTTTTTGTGTTTTTGACAAACAGGTGAGATTTACATTTTTTTATTGTAATAACTTATTTAAATTATTAATATAGTCTCTATACTCAATAAATCTTAATTCTTTTAGATATTTTACTTCACTTTATTTATTATGGGTTGGTACTTGCTAATTTACTTATAATACATTTTTAATCTTATTTTTTAACTTTTATAATATAGGTATTATTTTATTAGTAGCTAATAAGTTAATAAAGCATGTTTTTTATATACTTGTCTAACTCAACACATTATTTTGTTTATAAACAAGTAGATCACAGACAATTTTTAAGGGGTGCTGTGAGCACCCCACGTGGCAGTTGGCGCCTTGCAAAGCCACGTGGCAGGTGGCGGGTTAATTATCATTAACTGCATCGGGTGGAACAGTTGCGATTAATCTAACTTACGTAATAGTGTAGGAAACATAGGTTGAACCTCACAAAATGGACACAAGTCTCGTTTTATTTTATTTCTGGTGTATCAATAGATGCTTATTACGAGACTAACTTTTTCTTAAAATATTTCGCCCCGGAACTCCTTTTCATCCCTTTAAAGGGGGTACTTTTTGGTTTTTGCGAAACGTAGCCCTTCCTGTACGTTTTGCAAAAAATGTCCTTAATAGAAGTATGAAGAGAACTACATTTGGTACTATTTATTTCCCGACAGCATTTGTCTATCACCTACCGTTTGGCGGGGGTGGCGCCCCAAAGTTGACAAGTTTTAAAAAATATAGTTTTAAAAAATTAGTTTTTCTTAACTGTAATGGGAATCAAGAAGAAACCCTACGGAAATTTTTCACAAATAAGTGGCTAATTTTTTGGTATGTTTCATTTGAGGGCAGCTGCCCATTTTTTAATTACAGGGTGTTACATTAAAAAAAAACTCCTTTTATACCATCTGAACCGCTTATGCTAGAGTAAAAAAACTTTTAGCGATTACTCATGTAGAAGTATTATTTACAAATTTGTATAATGCAACCCCATATTTTACCCGGAACTGACAAAAAAAAGGAGAATTAACAAAGAAAATAATCAAAAATTGATTTTGGGCCACCACTGTGGCTTTAGGGTGCAAAGTAAGTAAAATTGGCATCGGTCATAATGCGTAGCAGATAGTGTGTTCTTTTATTTTCCAGAAGTACGGTATCCGTAAAATGAGTAGGTGACGAAAAAAAAAAAAAAAACAAAAAATGGAGTACGCTAAAGCATTTCGGGGTTTACGGCGCCATTGTGTCGTAGGTAACGGTTGCTTATACGAAAAAAAAAAAATGCGTAGGACCTTATTTGTAGAGAAAATAGTGGTCTTTAGTTAAGTAGAAATTTTGTTTCAAAAAAATGCATTGATAATGAGAAAATCGTAAAAATATGCTCGCCAAGGGATAGGGGTAATTTTCGCAGTATATTTTCAGGGATAGGGTTAGTTTCCGCAGGGATGTTGCAATAACCATATATATTTATGAAAAACGCTATTGGTGCAGCATATGCCCATATGGGTCAAAAAGCAAAAAAAAAAATTTAACCCCCCATTTTATTTAATTTTTTTGGCTACAGGTGTTGCCCCAAGAAATCGTTTTTGGTGTCCATGCATGGGTAATAAGAACGTGCACAAAATGATATATGAAGCATTTTAATAAAGGGAATGATGTGTGAAGCATCATTCCCAAGCAGGGAAAAATTTGCATTCTTCGAGGAAAACTTAAATAATCTTTTTTCAAGTATACAATTAGATTTTTCAAAAAAAAAATAATAAAAAGTATCTAGCATGAGAATTAGGCGACTTATAATCAAAAAAATGTCGGTACCTGCTTTTCTCTACGAAAAAATCAGTAAAAACAGCCGCCTAACTACCTTCCTAATTCAAAATTGGTCTTCACCTTTCTGTAGTTCCTTGTACATTTATATTATCAATACACTCAAGGAGTTTGACCTATTTAAAATGCCTAATTTTGGAAAAAAAATTATATCTCACTGTGTACTGATTTTCAGCCTTAGTAAATGGATTTAATTACCTTCGTAGCAAAGCAACTTTGATACCCTCTCAGTAATAAGACCCCTCCTGTAGGATTTTTAAAGAGCTATAAGACTGTGTAAATTAAATTCCGTAAGATGCCTTAGTTTTTAATTGGGGCGGGTTTAAAGGGCTCGAATAAGGGGGTGTTTGCTGGTAAATAGAGGTTTTAAACAGCTATATCTGGCTAACTATTCACCGTAATGAAAATCTATGTACAGGGTAATGTTAGTCATTAAAAAAGCTACAATTTAGTTGTTTACAATTTTTTTCATATCTTCAGTATTTTCGGAGATATTTTGAAGTAAAAGGTGAAAAATACCAAATTGCAAAAAATCAATTTTTCTTTAAACTCCAATTTTTCCAAAATTAGGCATTTTAAATAGGCTCCTTTTAAAAACTCCTTGGGTGTATTGATAATATAAATATATAAGGAACTACGGAAAGGTGAAGACCAATTTTGAATTAGGAAGGTAGTTAGGGGTTGTTTTCACTGATTTTTTCGTAGAGAATAGCAGGTACCGACATTTTTTTGTAAGTGGCTTAAATTTTATGCCAGAAACTTTTTATTATTTTTTTTGAAAGGTCTAATTGTATACTTGAAAAAAGATTATTTAAGTTTTCCTCGAAATATGCAAATTTTTCCCATTATTTTGCTTTGTATATTTCAAATTGTCCTTTTGACGAAAAAAGCTAATCTTTAACATGGCGTATCTCGGTTTGTATTGGTCTTAAAGATATTATAGGAAAAGAATTTGGTTTATGTTACCAACAGATACAATTTCGACATCTACAGTTTTTTTGATTAAATGCATATTTTTCGAGGTATTCTCAAAAAACACTCTAAAAAAGTCGATTTTTTCGTCGAAAAACTTTCAAGCGCGAATAACTCGAAAAATATTAGTTTTAGGAAGGAAATGTAAAAGACATTATTTTCTTAGAATCACTTTTTCCATGGAATTACATGGTTAAAATGTAATAAAAAATTCCCACCCCCGAGATGGGGTGGCAGACACCCCCAAGGTTTTAGCGTATGATAGCGGCATGATATAGAAAATGATCCTTGGACTATTTCCTACCTTCTTTGAAAATTTCAAGTAAATCCATGTTGGACGAAAAAATTGCGAGCAAAAATGCTTCATTTCCTCAATCGATTATTGGGGCCGACCGACCAGCTCTGTCCCGTCATACAGCTGACCGACTATAGTAACTTTTATTTATATTTAATTTAGAATGTGTGTACTGATTTTCAGCCTTAGTAAATGGAAATAACTACCTTCGTAGGAAAGCAACTTTGATACTCTCTCAGTAACACCTGTTCTACGTTTCACTTGACCGACCGCAGTATGTTTCTCTACATACTCACAGTAATCAACTGTGAAAAATGTAGCTTTAGTAAATTCAAATAGATTTTTCAGCGCTGCCTCTTGGACTATTAGTAGGAAAACGTAAATACAGTGATAAGCGCACTAATAACCGGCAAAATAACGCAAAAGATGGAAAATATATTAAGTAGTGAGATAAAAGGGATGAACCTAGTAGCGGTGTTAAATTTAGCGATAGTAACTTAGAAATTGACATTAAATTGATTGTTTCCCACCTTTAGACGTATCGGATGAGTTTAAGAAATGTCACTGTCGTCACAGTGAGAGTTTTAGTTGACATACTCCTCTGATACGTCTAAAGGTGGGAAACAATCAATATAATGTCAATGTATATGTTACTATCGCTAATTTTAACATCTCTACTAGTTTTATTCCTTTTTATCTCACAATTTAATATGTTTTCCATCTTTGGCGCTATTTTGCCGTTTATTAGCGCGCTCATCACTGTATATTAATTATGGCAGGTTATGTTCTGCGATTCAAAAGTCATAATTTTAATTTTTTTTAACGTTCAAATAATACATATGTTTATTAGAAAAGTAATTATCCGACAAAAAAAATGACTCAAACTTATAAAAAACGAAATTTATTTTAAACAGTGGTAGTCAACTTGGACTTTGTCGTTATCGTCACAAATCACCTACATGTAGTCTAGATGACAACTCTTTGTTTGGATATGAAACGTCTAGTAATTAGTCTATATTTACATTCGGTTTCTATAGATTTTCTGACGTTCTAGTCGTCACTAGATATAAAAGTAAATAGTGCTACAAGTGAAGGTTCAGGACTGTATAAGCTCAATGTGTATAGTAGTGTGGCGATTACGATATAAAAAGTTTTTTGAAATTAATTCGTCGAACTGGCTATCTGATACCCAATTTTTGTCGGACAGTGCTATATTTGGATAAACGACCATCCAATCTATCACTTGTTATTCGAGTGCGAAATGTTGTAATCGCAAAAAAAACCTGCCATAATTGATATATTTAAGTTGTCCGACTAAAGAACCGAGGCTGTAAATTTGTCGGACAAGAGATCGACAATATTAAGTAATTAATTATCAATATTTTCAATTGAAAATTAAGAGTTTTGCAATAACAAAACTGTACCCCGCTAGAGTGACATCTTGCGAATGTCGGACTCGACGGTCGCGCCCTCTTTTTTGTCCGACAAAAATAATTTATTTTGTTCCAGCGCATAATCTTTTGATTAAAATTAAAAATTATAGTTTCGTAATCACACAACCTAACCACGCTAGAGCTACAGGTTTAGGCGTGAGGCGTGCTGAAACGCGTCCAACCTGCACTCTGAAATTTTTCAGAAAGTGGTAGACTCGCTCAAAGGAAGAAGATAAAACCATTTTTAAGACCTGTAATCATTTTCAAAAAAGGGCGATGTACTGTGGACTATTAGTTATTTGGAAACTGACCGCTGCAAGTGTTATCCGTCAAATTGTAATCCTTTACGAAATACAAATTTGTTTAATTATTGTTCGGAGACAAAAATGGTCCCAACTTCCGTGTTTTATATATTTTCATTGGTTTGGGTCTATTTTTTAAGCTGTGTCTATTTTTTTTCTTTTTTTTGTCGAAATTCTGTATTATGAACCTTTTTTCAGGGAGTTTCCATTAAAAATATACAGAATATTCCATTAAAAATAAATATAATGGCCTATGCTAGTCTTAGGTGAATCACCCTATAAATTTATAATAATGTTTAAAGAGCGCACATTTAAATTTAAAAGTTGACTCCAATCATTTCTTATAATTTTTTAAAATTATATAAAAAGGACACAAACAATTTTTATACCATAATTAGTTGCCAAATGGTAGAATTTCAAAATTTCACACTGCAATATTCATAATAGACCCAACCCGATATAGTTCGTTACTATAAGGAAGCTTTTAACAATATAAAAATATACAGGGTGTTCCTTAAAAACAAAGCTTTTGGACTATGCTAGGTTTGCTTGAGTCACACTGTACATTAAAATATAATATTTTTTTATTAATGGCTTTGACATAGCCAATTAGCCAGACTATTTGTTTTTTTTTATGGTATTACAATAACAATTTTAAGTTAATATCTAAGCCTACTTATTATCTAAATTTACAGGGTGTTATAATAAATTAATGGATACATTTTTCAATTTTGTATGATATTTTTACAATTTTCAATTTTATTATCTAAGCCTATTTAGAATTTAAATTTACAGGACGTTACATATTCGTAAAGACATTGTAATGTCTGCTTGTTTTTTGGAAAAAGAATTTCGTTTAGATTGACAGGTAAAGGACAATTTAGATCAATTAACTTTTCATACATTACTTTAATATTTTGTCTGTACTGTCCACACTCCAATATGAGGTGCTGTAGATCTCCCATTCCACCACAGGCTCAATATGGGTTATCACTGATACCTATGCTGTGTTTGTATGCTGGGATTAGTGCGTGATTTGACCTCATTATGATTATTGTTTTTATAAATAGCCTATTTGATTCTTGTTTAAACCATCTCTCATTGGGAATTAGTGGTTGGCAATTTCTTAAATTCATTCCCGTTGTACTTTGGTTATATACACGTTGCCAATTTTGTTTGCAATGGTTGTTACTGATATTATCTATATCGGTTACTGATAGAAGTATGTTGTTTATGTTTCGTTTGGTTAAAACTGCAGATTTAGCTAATTTGTCGACTTCTTCATTTCCAAATATTCCAGAATGTCCTCTAACCCAACAAATAATAATTGAACTGCCCGAGGAAGTAATATCATAATATAGACTCTTAATTTCTATCTCAATGTGGTTTAGATTTTTTGTCGATTGGATAGAAGTGAGTTTGTCCACAATACTTCTACAATCGGTGAAAATGATATAATTGTCCATACCAACAGAGGCTATATTATATTTTAACGCAAGTAATAAAGCTGATAATTCGGCAGTATATACTGAAGCTTCATTAGGCAATCGGCATGATTGTTTGTATTCAGAATTCCAGTGATATATTGCACTTCCGGTTTTATTTTGAATTTTGAAGCCGTTAGTAAAAATATATTGAAACATAGGCCACCTGTCTTTAACTATTTTGTTGATAATACTGCCTGGAAGGTTTGAATCCATGTAATTTGTTTGCATTACCTTGGAAAAGAGAGTTTCAGGAGGTTTAGTGTAAATTAGAGGTATTTTATTTTTGTACATTTGGTCTTCATACATTGTCAATTTCCTATAGCTTTCAACGTATATGGGGGTTCTTTTAGTACACCAATATTTGTGGCTTAAATCTAATATATTCAAGTTACGAAT
The DNA here is from genome assembly GCF_917563875.1 of Diabrotica virgifera virgifera. Taxonomy (NCBI): domain Eukaryota; kingdom Metazoa; phylum Arthropoda; class Insecta; order Coleoptera; family Chrysomelidae; genus Diabrotica; species Diabrotica virgifera. The sequence goes on along the minus strand of NC_065447.1, from coordinate 187,674,841 downwards.
AGTCCTTAAGTAGCTGACGTTTTTTGAGATAGCTCTAGCTACAAACTTATCTGTACAAAACTGTCTACGTAGAGTAAGTGGTGGTTCCTTAGCTTCAATCTCAATAATAGTAATAGGAGTAGATTTTAAGTAACCGAGACAGAGTCTCAAATATTTATTCCTTTGGATTTCAACATTATTAAGATATCCTGTTGACGAAGGCCCATATAAATGACAACTATAGTCGAAAATTGGTCGAATTATTGAGCGATAGAATAGCAATGCAATATTGGGGTCAGCTCCCCAACCGGTTCTACAAAAAGCTCTAAGGATATTCATAGAATTTTCTGATTTATTTATAATATAATGAATTAGATCCTCCAATAACAATTTACGATCCAAATACGTCCCAATATATTTAACACAATTTTTTATCGGAAATTCTATTCTACCTAATTTGAAGGTGCCTTGAAGAATTTGGCGTTTTTTGGAGAAAAAACAAATTTCAGTCATTGTCGTTGATATGGATAAACCTAGAGAATGGTAATAATTTTTTACACAATCTAATGTAAATTCAAGTTGAGGTCTACAAATGTCTAGAGAAGAATGGGAGGTGTACAACACAACATCATCTGCAAATTGTAAAATATTAGAGTGTGGAGGTACTATGTGTTCTAAATCTATATTGTACAATGAAAAGAGAAGTGGACTTAAAATACTACCCTGTGGTATACCTATACTCGTTAACCTTGGTGGTAAAAGGTTCTCGTTTATTTTTAAGTAATTCCATCTATTCTTGTACAAGGATACAATGATATTTGAAATTTTAACTGGTATTCCAAGATCTACTAATTTTTTATAAAGAATTTTAAAATTGATGTTATCAAACGCTGAAGTTACATCTATAAATGCTGCAGCTGTCGACGCCTGATTTGTAAAATTGACCTGTAAAGAAGAGACTAGGGAAATGAGAGCATCTTGTGTAGACCTGGATTTTCGAAAGCCGTACTGAGATTTGGGAAGGATATCTTCGGACTCAAGCCAGTATTCAAGCCGATTTTTGATTAATCTCTCTAAAGTTTTTAGTATACAGGAACTTAAAGATATAGGTCTGTAAGGTTCAACTTTGTTACCTGGCTTTCCTGGCTTTTTTATAGGTAATACAATATAGTCCTTCCATGCTTTGGGAATTAAATTTTTAATATTGACATAAACAGTTTATTTACAAATGTACCATTAGATAAAACTTTAAACATAATCAAAACGAAATTAGAGAATGATAATACATTGGCAACTAGGACAAGACTAAATGTATCAGCTATAATGGAGTTATTGACATTATGTACCAATAATACCTATTTTCAACTAAACAATGAATTCTATAAACAAAATTTTGGTCTAGCAATGGTCAATAAAATTTTCTTTATCTCCATTATTGGCTAATATATTTATGGAGGATTTCGAAACTAATATTATTTCTAAACAAAATTTAAAACCCACAGTATGGTGGAGATATGTAGATGATGTGTTTTCAATATGGCCTCATAGATCAGAATTGTTGGATACGTTCCTGAATATTATAAACGATCAAGAAGAGACAATAAAATTTACAATGGAAAAGGAATACAATAACAGCCTACCTTTCCTCGATGTTTTGATCTCAAAGAAGGATATTGGATATGAAACTCAAGTGTATAGAAAACCAACACACACCAACAGATATCTCAATTACAAGTCAAATCACAACATCAACGTTAAAAAGGGAATCATTAAATCCTTATATGATAGAGCCAAAATTACTTGTTCTAACGAAAATTCCTTTTTAGCAGAAAAACAATTGTTAACATCTGTTTTATTAAAAAATGATTATCCTTTATCGTTTATAAATAAGGAATTGTCAAGATTGGATCGAATGGAACAGAACAACTTAGAACGGGATCCTACAACATTCACCAGAAATAATACGAGGAAAATATCAATACCATATATAAAAGGACTATCCGAGAAACTTAAAACAATAGGAAATAAATTCAACATTTCAACAACATTCAAAACAACAAACACATTGAGATCTATTCTATCTAAAACTAAACCTAACAATGATCAAGAAAGAACAAAGAATTGCATTTATAAAATACCTTGTGAATGCGAACAATTTTATTTAGGTGAGACATCAAGACCATTAGACGTTAGAATAAGTGAACATCAATCTTATATTAAAAATAGAGAATTTGAGAGATCTCAAATATGTCAACACGCATGGGATAATGAACATAGAGTTCAGTGGATAGATTCAAGTATAGTCCTGAAAGAATCAGATAGTAAAAAGAGAAAAATCAAAGAAGCGGCTCTAATTATGCTAAATGAAACCAATTGTGTCGCAAATTCCTCGGTAGAATGCAGTAGGATGTGGTTACCCATACTGAAAGAGGAAGTCAATGGAAAGAAAATACCAAGATTAGTAAGTCAATAATATCGAGCTAGTACATATTTTATATTTTAGTATTACTTATATATCTAGTATTATTAATATTATGTATAATTTAAACATGATACAAGTCAGAATTTGGTATTATTTTTTGAGAGTAAATTAATGTAAGACCAAATACTTACGATGTCGGGATAGTATCACAAGGTTTTTCCTGGTTTTCCCTTGTGATTTACTATGAAGTCTCTAACACGAGAATTTTACTGTCGTTGCATTTGGTTGTCTTTTTAAAGACAGATCACATGCTATAATTTTTTATGACGGATATTCTTGAGTTGGGGTTGATTTCATGTAATCGAATGAACTATCTTTCAGTAAGTCGTCCCAGGAACGCAACTCATAAATATTGGCAATATCATTTTAAAGTCTTCTACTTTAAAATGTATAATATATGTCTGAATTGCCAATATAAATGAGAGATTAAATAAATTATTAGAAGAATTTTTTTGCTTAGCAATATCACTTTTATTTATTTTAGTAATATTTTGTATTTTGACAACGGCACCCGATTTGGGCGTCGAAACGTTAATAAAATTATTTTTTCATTTTAATTGTGGCTTATTTCCCATATAAATAATTAATCATAAAAATGCCACAAGGAAATAGCTTCAGAACAACATTAAGAAACCGGTATGGGCCTATCGTGTGTCAAAATTTTGGGAAATTGGAAACCTTCTACGAGAAACTGGCACATTGTCAAAATTCAATAAAATTTTTAAGAAGATGTAGAAATAACAACATAATACCAAAGGGCTTGAGGTTACGGCCAGCATACTCAAGCAGAAGACTCCAAAATATTCTACATAGAGCCAGTTTGTCGATGATCCGGGAAAGGTTGCAATTTCACAGGTCAAATTTATTTTTTATCGAACAAGACATCGTAAGTATTGAAGATTTACTTTTCGGAATGATATCAAATTCTGATTTTGATCGAATTATTTTTAGTTTACACATAATTTATAAAAATTCATATCAGAAACAAAGAAATATACATTTAAATAAATTTAATAATCTTTTAGAACAAAATAGTTTACATACTTTTGATAACCTAAATAGAAATAATGACATATTAGCGACAGTTGTCAATCTATCAAATAGACATTTAAATGCAACGGAAAATTTGGTATTGTCAAAAGGTTTAAACTATGCTATTACTCATCCATCTATTCCAAAATTAGACATAATCAGCTCAGTGGAGAAAATATCCCAGTGTCTACCAACTCATGAAAAAGAACAATATAGGGTACTATGTAAACTTGAATTGGAAAAGTCTAATCAAATTGAACAGAACATCAGCAAAGAAGAAATGAAAGCTTTAAAAACTTTAAGAAATGATGACTCCATAACAATCCTACCAGCGGATAAAGGCAATGCAACTGTAATAATGAATAAAATACAATATGAGGACAAAATTACAGATCTAATTACAAATGGACCTTATAGCAAATTAACGAAGGATCCAACGAAGACACTGGAAAACAAAATATATAGAACTTTATTCAAATTTAAAAATGATCTAACATACTATCAAAGAAAATTAATGACACCTCACTACAGTAAGACACCACATTTTTATGGAGTGCCGAAAATTCATAAAGTGAACATACCACTTAGACCCATTTATAGTACCATCAATTCTCCTTGTAGTGAACTATCAAAATTCTTATTAAACATTCTAAAACCATTTGCTAATAATGATGACACTTTTATAAAAAATACAAAACATTTTTTAAACAAATTATCAACTATTGAATTTAATCCAAATAATATTTTAGTAAGTTTTGACATAAACAGTTTATTTACAAATGTACCATTAGATAAAACTTTAAACATAATCAAAACGAAATTAGAGAATGATAATACATTGGCAACTAGGACAAGACTAAATGTATCAGCTATAATGGAGTTATTGACACTATGTACCAATAATACCTATTTTCAACTAAACAATGAATTCTATAAACAAAATTTTGGTCTAGCAATGGGCTCTTCTTTATCTCCATTATTGGCTAATATATTTATGGAGGATTTCGAAACTAATATTATTTCTAAACAAAATTTAAAACCCACAGTATGGTGGAGATATGTAGATGATGTGTTTCCAATATGGCCTCATAGATCAGAATTGTTGGATACGTTCCTGAATATTATAAACAATCAAGAAGAGACAATAAAATTTACAATGGAAAAGGAATACAATAACAGCCTACCTTTCCTCGATGTTTTGATCTCAAAGAAGGATATTGGATATGAGACTCAACTGTATAGAAAACCAACACACACCAACAGATATCTCAATTACAAGTCAAATCACAACATCAACGTTAAAAAAGGGAATCATTAAATCCTTATATGATAGAGCCAAAATTACTTGTTCTAACGAAAATTCCTTTTTAGCAGAAAAACAATTGTTAACATCTGTTTTATTAAAAAATGATTATCCTTTATCGTTTATAAATAAGGAATTGTCAAGGTTGGATCGAATGGAACAGAACAACTTAGAACGGGATCCTACAACATTCACCAGAAATAATACGAGGAAAATATCAATACCATATATAAAAGGACTATCCGAGAAACTTAAAACAATAGGAAATAAATTCAACATTTCAACAACATTCAAAACAACAAACACATTGAGATCTATTCTATCTAAAACTAAACCTAACAATGATCAAGAAAGAACAAAGAATTGCATTTATAAAATACCTTGTGAATGCGAACAATTTTATTTAGGTGAGACATCAAGACCATTAGACGTTAGAATAAGTGAACATCAATCTTATATTAAAAATAGAGAATTTGAGAGATCTCAAATATGTCAACACGCATGGGATAATGAACATAGAGTTCAGTGGAGAGATTCAAGTATAGTCCTGAAAGAATCAGATAGTAAAAAGAGAAAAATCAAAGAAGCGGCTCTAATTATGCTAAATGAAACCAATTGTGTCGCAAATTCCTCGGTAGAATGCAGTAGGATGTGGTTACCCATACTGAAAGAGGAAGTCAATAGAATGAAAATACCAAGATTAGTAAGTCAATAATATCGAGCTAGTACATATTTTATATTTTAGTATTACTTATATATCTAGTATTATTAATATTATTTATAATTTAAACATGTTACAAGTCAGAATTTGGTATTATTTTTTGAGAGTAAATTAATGTAAGACCAAATACTTACGATGTCGGGATAGTATCACAAGGTTTTTCCTGGTTTTCCCTTGTGATTTACTATGAAGTCTCTAACACGAGAATTTTACTGTCGTTGCATTTGGTTGTCTTTTTAACCCATTAACCGCCAAGCAAAGAAATACTGCGATAATATGTAATATATTTGATTAATTAGAGTAAAATAAACTTAAACATTCGTAAAAAAATTGTTTTACACTTTGATAATGGCAGGTGTTACAACAACAAAATGGTTCGTTTTCGAACCTTTGGCGGAAATGAGGTATAAAAATTGAAATACACAATTTTATTTTTTGTGAAAAGTCTCAAAACATTTAGAGTGTAAATTGACCTGGAAGTTTTGATAAACAAAAATAGTATGGTTAGAACATTGCCTACACCTTCTTCAGCTTATTTCTCAAAAACGAAGTCGAACGGCCCTTTATCTTTTTTAGAAATTATTTTAGATATTTCCAGTTTACACTTTCCAATCCTGTATCTTGCACTGTGCCAGTGCAAGATACCAGTTGCATAAATTCGGCAAATCGACATATTGTCTACAACACTACACAACCTCCCTTATGTAGCCCCCTCCCCCTACTCCCCCACCTTAGATTATAACAAAACTGAATACCAGAATACCCGTCTCTCTAAAGGTACATATCCACTACGTTCGTAATACTGGACCACCGAGGCACTGCCGCACGGTCGTTGGCGCACTGTTGCACGGTCCGGGAGCGCCAACCATCCACTATGTTCACGAAGCTCTTGCACTCCGCGTTCCCTGCAACTGCTCCAATCGATACGGTATGCGCTCCTCTACTATAAACCGACACAAATTGGAACGCCAAGGCGGAGCGCGCACTGTTGCACGGTCCGGGAGTGCCTACCATTCACTATGTTTACAAACCTCTTGCGCTCCTCGCTCCCTCCAACTGCTCCCATTGATACGGCATGCGCTTCCCTACATATAAACCACCACCTATTGGAACGTTGAGGCGGAGCGCACACTGTTGCATGGTCCGAGAGCGCCAACCATCCACTATGTTCACGAACTTATTGCGCTCCACGCTCCCTGCAACTGCTCAAATTGATACGGTATGCGCTCCCTTACATATAAACCGCCACAGATTGGAGCGCCGAGGCAGAGTGCGCACAATTGCACAGTCCGGGAGCTCCAAACGTGTCCACTATGTGGAGCAGTTGCAGGAGCTCGGAGCGCAAGCATAGTGGATACGTGTTTTTACACATAATAAAGAAATATCCTAATAAATTACTGCCTGTGCATCACCATGAACTTATTCCTGATCAGACAGGATTATATGTCGACTTCCGCCAATGTTTCGTTATCGAACCATTATTTTCAAACACGAGATTTGAGGACTCAGAAAAATTTTTTTTTGTATTTTTATAACAATTGGTGTACAAATAGGTTAAAAAAATAATGTTTTAATTTATTTGACCACAAAAGTGTTATGCCAATAAAATTACTACAGTAAAAATAAAGTTGTGTCGAAGGATTGAAAATGTCGGACATTTAGAAAATATTTTTGTGATGAAAACATGAGTTTGGAAATTAAACAAAATTAAATTTAGTTACACTTATATCTTCTGGTTGCATAGAAAATACAAAGATTTAAAAAAAAATTAACGAATTGTCAAAAAAAAATTCTACAAAAAAATGGTGCGTTTTCGCACCTTTGGCGCTAAATGGGTTAAAGACAGATCACATGCTATAATTTTTTATGACGGATATTTTTGAGTTGGGGTTGATTTCATGTAATCGAATGAACTATCTTTCAGTAAGTCGTCCCAGGAACGCAACTCATAAATATTGGCAATATCATTTTAAAGTCTTCTACTTTAAAATATATAATATATGTCTGAATTGCCAATATAAATGAGTGAGATTAAATAAATTATTAGAAGAATTTTTTTGCTTAGCAACAACACTTTTATTTATTTTAGTAATATTTTGTATTTTGACAACGGCACCCGATTTGGGCGTCGAAACGTTAATAAAATTATTTTTTCATTTTAATTGTGGCTTATTTCCCATATAAATAATTAATTATAAAAATGCCACAAGGAAATAGCTTCAGAACAACATTAAATTTTTGTTTTGCCATATGGTGTTAAAAATTTGTAGTAATAATAGTTTGTATTCTGTAGGCAGAAAATATAGCATAGAATATAATATACAGTCCATCCCTGGAGATGAACTATTATTTTGCTTTAGTCCATGATGTAATTCCCATAATTCAAATGGTTCCTCTAGATTGAAGTTTTCTCTGGGTACGGTAACTGTAGTTTCATTTAGTTGACTTGGAACCCAAGGAGGTGAAATTTTGAAATTGAACTCTTCTATCCATGCAGCTTCGGTGTTTATCGGAAGTTGATTGGACTGCTTTCGGTTTTTGTAGCAATTTACTTTCTTCCAGACGTCGCTGATTGGAGTGTTGGAGTTTAAGCTTTCGCAGTAATTTATCCAAGTTTGTTTTTTTCTAATTTTAAAAGTTTTCTTTGCTAAGGCATCTAATTTTTTGTATTCAATTAGATTGTGAAGATTACGATTTGTTTTATAACGTCTATATGCTTTTTTGCGGTTATTTGCAGCTGATTCGCAGTTATTATCCCACCATGGTTTTGGTAGCTTGTTTGTAGGATATTTGTTATTGTTGTATGATTTTGGAATTGAAATGGTTGCGCATCGGTTTATTTCGGTAACTAATTCTTCATAAGTTTGTGGTTGTTTTCCCGAATAAAAGTTCGATGAATACAAATTCCAATCTGCTTTATGTAAATTCCATCTTTTGTGTGTATTGTCGCCACGTTGTATTGCTTGTTCCGAGTTTTCCAAGGCGATGATCAAGGGTAGATGATCAGAACCATGTGGATCTTGAATAACAGACCAAGTTAATTTAGATAAAATGTCCTGGGTACATATTGTTATATCGATTGCTGATGGGCTGGAAGTTAGTGCAAGAGTTGGAGAACCATCATTTAAGTATAATAGATTACATTGTTCTATCGCCTCTAATAAAACTTTACCGTGAGTATCATTATTTTCACAACCCCATGCCATGTTGTGAGCGTTGAAGTCCCCACCAATGATGAATGGAGAAGGAGTGTGTTGAAAAAAATTAGCCCATTCTTCAACCGTTACTCTAATACCAGGTTCTTTATATACGGATATTATATGTATAGGTTTCTTGATATACGAAAGTTTAACCGCTATTCAATTATAAGTAAAATTATAATTATCCAATAAATTTAGCTCTTCTGTAATTATTTTATTTTTAATTAAAATTGCTGTGCCTCCGTACCCATCAGGGCGATCAGATCTAAAACAATTATATCCTGAGAAGTTATAAAATTTTTCTGGTTTAAACCATGTTTCTGATAACATGGCCACATATACATTTTTTTGAATAAGTAAGGCTTCTAAATTTGGTTTATTAGAAACTGCTGAGCGACAGTTCCATTGTAAAAAGTTTATAGGGTTAGTTGTGTCTGAAATGATATTTAAAATAGTAAGTTTTCTTGTGAGATCGCTGCCGTACTTAAGTATTTATTAATTTGTTGTATAATCTCCGTTTTTGATTTGTCTAAACTTTCAGTGAGTTTTAATAAACTAATTATATTAAGAACCAATTCTAAAATTACATTATTTAATTGTGATGGTACTCCTTGTGTTTGCAAGTTTGTTGTATTTGTATGCTCTGTATATTTAGACGTATTATAAATACCACCTTTTTGTCTAGGAATATTTTCTTGAGAAAGTATTTCTTTTCAAGCTGATTCCAAAGGATTGGGAGAACTTGGCCTGTGTCGCTTAAAATTAATTTTTTCTGGTTTATTACTGCTGAGGAATATTTGTGAGGAGAATTTCTTTGCGGATGAAGCTGATTGATTTGGAATTACTTGATAAGATTGCTCATTCTGATTAGAATTGGTTGGCGGGGAAGAACTACTATTTTTGGCAGCAGTATTGGCATATGAAATTTTCGGAATTTGTTTAAATGCATCAAAGAAATTTAGATTTAATGATGACATCGTATTCTTAATTTGTTTCTGTCTAGAAAATTCAGGACATGAACTTAGGTGTGTAGACAAATGATTAGCTTGACAGCTGAAACAAGTTGGAGTATATTCATTTACTGTACAATCTTTTGTATTATGGAAATCATGACATTTGTTGCACCTGGGACGTGCTTTACAATGAAATCCAAGGTGTCCAAAACGAGGGCAAGAGAAACATAATAGAACTTTTTGAACATAGGGTTCGACGTCTTTAATCACTTTATTAATTGTGATATATTTAGGAAGAGTTTGTGCTTTAAAATTAACAATACATGATTTTGTTGGAACTTTGTCTATTATTGTTTTATCTTCGATATGTTTCTCCACCTTTCTATTTATTCTTCTAACCGAAACTACTTCGAACTTACAATGCATATCATATTGTTTAATTTTATTTTTGATATATTCTTCTGAAAATTCCACACCTGTAATTTTGAACCAATCAAAATACGTTATTTTGATAGATCACCATGGCAACGGAGGTATTTTATCGGAAATTTTTTGCTCGTGGGGTACCCAACAGCGAATTATAGTGGAAATTTTTTGACGTTTACAATAACAGAACATTTTTGGCAGACTGGTTTTTATTTGTTTACATAATTTAGTTTTGATTCATTTTCTATCACTTGTAGTTACTCAAAACTTATGTAAAATTGAAGAATATACTATTTTCTATCTTGAAATGGTATTCCCATGCAACTACAATGAGTAGAAATTACGAATTTGAAAGCCTAAATAATTGCTGACAAAGCTATGGCGCGCTATTAATCTGTTCATGCAGCTTTGGATTTTCAAATGCAAATTTGGTGTGGAATTTTCTTACCGAATACCACGCGAAGTCAAATTAATATCCGGAGATTTTTTTTTGATCATGAATATTTTTAGAAAATTTCCCTCGTCTGCGACTCGGGAAATTTTCAAAATATTCATGATCTCAAAAAAATTTCCGGAAATAATTTGACCTCTAGTGGTATTACTAGTGAAAACTCTGTATCTATGTCCCTAATTATACCCCGTCTATGGGGTATAAACTTCGGAACGTAAACATCTAAATTGTTGTTTTTAAACAATAAGCAAGCTTTTTGATTGATTAAAAAATTGGCTGAGAGATAATCTTTAAATTTAATTCTAATTCTATACTTGCCCATTGAATCAATACTAATAATTTTGTTATCTAAATTCGAAAAATTAGAGAGTATAATGTCGCCAATTTTTATAGTATTAAGCTGACCTTTAAAGTTCGGAGTATTATTTTCTAATACACATGAAAATGACCTACGTCACTGCTCTTATATAGGAAATGTTCTCTTATATTTTCTGTAGAATTATCAGATTTATTACTTACAGTTTCTCCTTTATTTTTTGATTTACCGTCCCATGTGTTATTTATATTGATGTCACTTTTCTCTATATTATCATCTTGATCCATCCTGTTAATATCTGGAGGTTTATCTGGAGGTCTCCCTGCATAGTTCATATTCAATTTTAAAGTTTTTAATAATTGAACACTTTGTCGCTTCCAATTGACGTCTCCAAATGGAAACCCCAAATGGGGTAAAATAGATTCAAATACAATTAACTTCTAGGTTTTTCTTGGTCACTGGGAATAAAAAACTATTAAGGATGTAATGGATCGAGTTTTACAAGCCCAAAATATATTATTTCACTATTTAAATAGTAATTTTCAGGAGCTGTTTTTTAGATGACTGTATTTGACGTCTACAAAAGTGACGTTTTTGCAATATAATATTATAAAAGCCTAATGCGCCTAATGGGTAAGCATTAAAATGACATTTAACAAATGTCATTCTATTTTTTTATATCTTTTTTATAACAGCTTCAGAATAACGGTACCTACCGATTTTTAGCTAATTTCAATTTTGAAAGATTTGTTGAAATCCAAGGAAGGTTGAAAAGATGGGAAAATGTGATTAAATTTTGAAGAAAATAATACAGTTATAAAAAACTCATTTAGATTGACGTTATTAAAAACTGAGGCTATCTTCGCGCCTAATTATTTAAAAAAAATACGAGATCCTTTGTGAAGGGTTTATTTAAAATTCCCTAAATAAGGGTTACGTTAAATCACAGAACGTATTAAAACTCCATCATCAATGTTACTAAAAGACAAAAACTAGCATGCCTAGGCCACCCTAAATCCCTTTAAATGTTGAAAGTTGTGTTATAATACATCTATTTTTAATAATACTTAATGATGTTGCAAATATTCCTGTATATTACCCAGGGCAACACAGGACTCTTTTTCCCACGCTGTTGGATTTTGAGGATTGAAACCTCACACATATTGGAGCCAAATGGCCAACTCAAAGAGCTAGTTTACTCGACCTATATTGCTAATATGATTAAAATCACATGTAATCCCGGGTAAAAAGATTTTCTCGGGACACTCAAAGATCCAGGTAGCTGACTACTTTTTTAGTGATTGTATACCTATAGGATGAAAACCTACCTGTTGCCTGCCTAGAGTTCGCGTCCGTTTTTTAATTATTAACAATTTGGTGCAAAAAATAGTTGACATAAAATTACACAATTCAGTTTTATAGAACATTGAATAGCATTCAAAATGCCGATTTTTGTAAGTTAAAAAGTTAATTTGTTGCTACGCAAACTGAAAAATAAGTTAAAATCGTTATTTGTTAATAACTTTTAGCAAAACTACCCTAAAACTTTAGTGTTTCACCCAAAGTTGGATATTCAGGTACTTAACATACCCTCAAAATTTGAGACTGATCCATTAATTGGTTTAAGAGTTATTCTATTTGTTTATCCCAGAGACCTTTATTTTGCAATAAGATAAGACAGAAAATAATGAAGATAGAGCAATTCTGAGTGTGCTAAATGAAAGTAGAAGAGTGATGTTATCAAAATGTATTAAAAAAAGATAAAAAATGATTAACATATTCAAAAATCCTAATGCTAAATTTTTAAAATTTTGTAGTTTATAAACATTTAGAATAACCTTAAAAATGTTATCCGTAGAAACAATCTTTTTATATATTCGAAGAAATGGTATTTTAACACGAATTTTCAAATAAAAAAATTTAGCCTGGGCTCATTTGGGACAAAGTTAGCTATATGTTTTTTTTTAATTCACAGCTAATTTGTTTATAATAATTAAGGAATCTCATTAATGCCATTTTAAAAAATGGGATTTGTATTTTTTCTTAAAAAAATTGCACAAACATTATACCTTCACAGCACCCTCTACGATTCTTCAAAAATATAGTGCAAACCATTACTAGGGGGAACCTACAAATCCAGCCAGTTAAAATACCGAAAAGGCAATTTCAAACGAATATAATTTGCTGTATCTCCGGATCAACTCAATGGATTTTGATCTTTCTTTTTTTTAATTGGTATGTAATTTTTACGTACATTACAAATATGCAATTCGTTTATAAATTTAGTAATTGATAAACAGTCTAATTTGTTTAAACAATTCTTGAAAAAATATTTTTTTACAAAAATCTATTTTTTAATCATAGTATCATTAATGATCACAGAAAAAGTTAAAGTACACTTTAATAAATAAATAAAAGACTGTTTATTAATCAATAAATGTCTAGACAAATTACATATTTGTAATGTACAGAAAAATTACATAAAAATTAAAAAAAGAACGATCAAAATATATTCAGTAGATCACGAGATATAGAAAATGATAGTAGTTTTAAGTAGCTTTTTTTAGTTTTTGAACTCGTGCATTTGTCGGCTCCCAGCTCCCCCTTCACTTACCACGACTAGTCACCAGTTAAACTACATTTTTAAAAATTCGTGTAAAATACCAGCTTTTCTAATATGTAAAAGGACTTTTTCTCCAGACAATATTTTTAAAGTTATTCTAAATGTTTTTACACTACAAAATTCCACAAATTTAGCATTAGGATTATTGACTATATTAGATAATCTTTTTATCGTTTTTTAGTACATTTTGATAGTATCAGTTTTTTACTTTCATTTGGCATACTCAAAATTGCCCTATCTTCATTATTTTCTGTCTTATGTTATTGAAAAATAAAGATATCTGGGATAAACAATTAGAATTACTCTTAAACTAATTAATGGATCGGTCTCAAATTTTGAGGATTTGTTAAGTACCCCAATACCCAACTTTGAGTGAAACACTAAAGCTCTAAGGTAGTTTTAGTAGAAGTTATTAACAAATAACGATTTTCACTTATTTTGCAGTTTGCGTAGCAACAAATTAACTTTTTAACTTTCAAAAATCGGCATTTTGAAGGTTTTTTAATGTTCTAAAAAAATTAAATTTTATAATTTTATGTCAATTATTTAGCTTTTGAAAAGGGTGCAAAAAATCGAAAAAATCGCGATTTTTGCACTAAATTGTTAATAATTAAAAAACGGACGCGAACTCTAGGCAGGAAATAGGTAGGTTTTCATCCTATAGGTATACAATCCCTAAAAAAATAGTCAGCTACCTGGATCTTTGAGTGTCCCCAACATGGTCTATTTCTAGCTTATTACCCTGGTCTAATGATCGTGAAGGCCAGACATGAGGACCGCCTCTACCAATCAATTTATTGGGAAAATTGTCGAATAAAAAATCTCTAAATATGCGCCAACAGTGTGGTGAAACACCATTATGAAAATATATCCCGCCTGTATTGATACTTTTAAAATCTAGCAGTAGTACTGGTAAATATTTTCTAAGAAATTTATATACACTTCACCGGTTAGTGTGGAACGTAAAATATAAATGATCCTCTTAGTTTCTTAAAATATTCCACACGTTGCTCTGCCCAAACTTGTGATTCTCTGAAATTGTATATTCCATCTTTCTTCAATTTTGCTTCATCAGTGAATAAAACATCTGTTTACAATCCTTTTGCTTTTTACAAACAGTTGATTACAATCCTTGGATTTCTGGTATAGTGGTCCACCTACTAAAATCAACCCAAAACTTCAAATTCAACGTTTTACCAGAAAAAAACATTTTGCCGAAAATTCAAAATATAAGTAACTTTAGTTTTTTATCTTCTTTTTAAGTACAGAATCCATTTTTTTAATGTACTTGTTTTTGGGTCGGAGCATTTTTTTCAATATTTTTAATCCAAAACTGGCTTGTAGTATGGTATAACTAGATACAAATTCAGACATCCAAAGTGAAAGTTATCCTCCAACACCAAATTGTTTTATATGGTCCACATAATGTTCAGAAAAAACTAACACCATTTTGAGCGTCGGGTTTGGGGGGGGGGGGGAGAGGGGGAGAAATCGGTAAATTCGTAGTTTTTTAAGTTTTTCGTCAATATTTCTAAAACTATGAGGTTTAGCATGAACAACCTTCTATACAAAAATGTTCTACATTATTTTTGAAACAAAAGAGGCCCTATGCATAATGCTTCTAAAATGAACGGTTCCAAAGTTACGGAGGTAGTATAGTATAACTGGTCCAAAAAAACGCCTAACCCAGGCATTAAAAGTAAAAGTTTTCCTCCAACACCAAATTGTTCTATATGGTCCAGATATTGTTCAGTAAAAAGTTACACCATTTTGAGCGTCCGGTTTGGGGGGGGGAGATGGGGGAGAAATCGGTAAATTATTAGTTTTTTTAAGTTTTTCGACAATATTTCTAAAAATATGCTTTAGCGTAAACAGTGTTCTACATCAAATTTAAAACAAAAAAGGTCCTATACATAATTGTTATAAAATCAACGATTACAGAGTTACGGAGGGTGAAAAGTGGAGGTTTTCGATACTTTTTATATTTCTTGGGCAATTTATAATATTTTTACTGATTGAAAGAAATTTTCTTTAACA
This sequence comes from Diabrotica virgifera virgifera, assembly GCF_917563875.1. NCBI lineage: Eukaryota > Metazoa > Arthropoda > Insecta > Coleoptera > Chrysomelidae > Diabrotica > Diabrotica virgifera. The sequence continues at coordinate 187,659,318 of NC_065447.1, read as the reverse complement.
GGATTTGCTATTTCAGTGGCCGATAGTATGTTAGTAATAAGCCCTTAAAGAAACGTCAACTTCACCACCCAAAATCATCATCAAATTCCCAAAAAATATAAAAAGTACCAAAAACCTCAACATTTCACCCTCCGTAACTCCGTTGGAGCCGTTGATTTTATAACAATTATAGATAGGACCATTTTTGTTTTAAATTTTATGTAGAACTTTTTTGTATAGAACATTGTTTACGCTTAAACATAGTTTTAGAAATTTTGACGAAAAACGTAAAGAAACTACTAATTTACCGACTTCTCCCCTATCTCCCCCCAAACCGGACGCTCAAAATGATGTAACTTTTTAATGAACAATATGTGGACCATATCGAACAATTTGGTGTTGGAGGAAAACTTTACTTTGGATGTCTGGGTTAGGCCTTTTTTTGGACCAATTATACTATACTACCTCCGTAACTTTGGAACCGTTCATTTTAGAAGGATTATGTATAGGGCCTTTTTTATTTCAAAAATAATGTAGAACATTTTTGTATAGAAGGTTGTCCATGGTAAACCCCAAAGTTTTAGAAATATTGACTAAAAGCTTAAAAAACTACTAATTTACCGACTTCTCCCCTCTCTCCTCCCCAAACCCAACTATCAAAAAGGTGTGACTTTTTTCTGAACATTATATGGACCATATAGAACAATTTGGTGTTGGAGGATAACTTTCACTTTGGAGGTCTGGGTTATGTCATTTTTTGAATCAATTCTATCATACTACATGTTTATAATTATAAATAAATTAATTGATTAGACAGTTGGACAGCTTAAAGAATATTCGCGTGTCAAATTTAAAATAAATATACAGGCGTGGTTAAAATGTTATTTACCAAATAAGAAAAGGGCAAATTAAATAAAACACTCAGTAACTTGTTATTGTTTAGGTAAGACCCATTAAGTATGTTACTTTCTACAGTTGACGTATGTTACTTTCCCAATTAAACACCCTGTACCACTTTATTGACAAGTTGTATTGCACGAATAATATAAAAATTTTATTTTCTCCTGCTCGTTGCAAATGCAGTTGAATTTGATTAGGTAGTCGGTTCTCTATCTCACAAAGGAATTATAAAATTGCACTTGAACCGGATAATCAAATTTCTCTCCGGTGTTGCAGACTACCAGAGAATTTTTTTTTATTCTAACTTTTTAACAATATAATCAACTTATGTTAGCTGTTAGCTCCTAGATTTACGATTTCCTGTTTTACACCCACTGAACTTGGTGATAAGGTTAAAACATCAAATTTGCATGTCTGTTCTCATCCAATGCTTATCTTATTATCTCTTAAAAACCAAAGTTTTTTTACATTGGGAGTGGAAACACTTCGTCGTGTGCAACAAAGCTGCTCGACTGCTCTTTCTCCCCTTAACACGTTGACGGACAGGATGGCTATATACGTCTAATTTCGATTGATGTAATGTGACACAACGTCTATAGACGTTGCATTCTCCCTATCCTACTTTGCAAAATTAGTACGTTCTTTAACGGTAAAATATTGCAAAACCTCTAAATTTTAAAGAACCGCTTGGATTGACATGAAATTTGGCATACATATAGCTAATAAGTCAAAGAAAAAAAGTGATATTGTGCCGATGTGTGCTTTTACCCTGGGGGTGAATTTCACCCCTTGTCGGGGGTGAAAAAGTATATGTCCAAAATAAGTTCGGAATTCGTAAAACTCACTAATTCTAAGCAACTTTTGTTCTATAGAGTTTTTTCACCAAGCCAATACATTTCGAGTTATTTGCGAGTGAATTTGTTCATTTTTAAACAAAATAACCACGTTTTTAGACGGTTTTTCGCAAATAATTCAAAAAGTAAGTATTTGGTCGAAAAAAATATTCTTATTAAAAATATAGTTTATAAAAAAATTAAAAAAATGGTGTATATCTTAAGTCTGTAGACCCAGTACAAGCAAAGTTGAAGCTAATGAGAAGTAGGTTCTTATTCGTCAAATTCCAAATCGAATATTTCATCGAAAAATAACCAAAAACGGAACACTTTTCAAGGAACACTTATTTTAACTTTTTTAAAGTGTTTAAAAAAAAGTTTATTTTTGTTTTTAAAAAAAATTCTAACCTTAAAATAAGTGAGTAATGCTCAAAATATTGTTGGTACCTTTTATTTTTTGGTAAAAATAATCCCAAAAAGCACCCCCTAATTAGCATATCAAATAAAATTAATCGCTACGGCTTCACAAGTTACTTTACTTATTTATTCTTTATACGATCTGTAAGTATCAGCGGTTCAAAGTGCTTATTCTTGAAAAGGCTGTAGTTAAAATGGCTTGAACGAGTCACTAATCCCAAGTGTATGCAAACTTTTAACAGCCACATAGCATAACCGATTTTTGTCTAACAGCAAAACAGTCCAAAATATTCAAAAAAGCAAAACGTACATTTTATTACTTCTTCAGATTTTTGGTATTACTAATAATTTTTAAGTTATTTTAAAAAATAGCATTTTTTTCAAAATAAAAAATTTTAAAAATTTTATTTTAAAACCATTTTTTTTTCAAAAATAAGCACGTTCATCGATGAAACTTACAGATCGCATAGACACAACATAAATAAAGCAACATGTGAAGCGGTAACGATTAATTATATTTAAGTTGTTAATTAGAGGGTGATTTTCCCGATTTTTTTATGCCAAATCAAATCGGACCAACTGTATTTTGAGCGTAACTTGCTCACATTTGATACCAGCATATTTTTTTAGAAAAATGGACATGAAGCTTTTAATGGACATAAAGCTCTTTAAAAAAGTTGTGATGAGTTTTTTCCAAAAAGTGCTTCATTTTTTGGTTATTTCACGTTAAAATATATTTATTTGAAGTTTGGCGAATATGAACCTAACTTTCTTTAGCTATAACTCTGCTTCTACTAGGTCTAGAGCCTTCATGTATTCACCATTTTTTTCACTTTTTTACAAGCTATACTTTTTCTAACAACGGTTTTTTCCCTAAAATAGTTACTTTTTGAATTATGTGCGAAAAATTGTCTAAAAACTTTTGTTTGTTTGTTTTGTTGAAAAATTAACATATTCACTCGCAAATAACGGGAAAAGTATTAACTTGGTGAAAAAATTGTATAGAATAAAAGTTGCTTAGAATTAAGCATTTTATCGAATTTCGGACTTATTTTGAACGTAGAGGAAAGTAACCAAATATGGAATAGTGCCCTAATATGGAATTCCTTAATTTCTCCGAAAATATAAGTTGGAAGCGCACTACAAGACCATCCTCTATTTCAGTCGCTCTCTTTATTATCGTATTCACACCTCTGTGTCAGATGCACGAACGATACGTGTCTGACAGGCGCGTTTTGTTTTCTCGTCTCGCAGAAAATTTCAAAGGTAAATATATTCAACGAGTATTATTGGTTATTATGCATGAATACAGACTTGTTATGCTATTGCGTATATCAATAGTACCTTTATTTTGATATTTTATGACCTTCTGTAATTAAAACATTACGACTTGAAAACATGTTGATACTAGTTTGAACTAATGTACAAATCCAAATATGGACAGTCGTTGGTGCCTAATTATGGAATAGCGGATTCAGTGTAAGTGGGCTCATTACGATTGTGCTGGTCCAGAGTTTGATACATTGATCTGTGGTTTTTGCAAGTGAATTAAGTATTCTTTTATTTTTCACGTTTTTATTTAAATCTATTTAATCTCATATATGTTATGTTTGTTTTTGTTATTGATATATGTTGATTTATGCTTGTATTCCATATATGGGTACCTATTCCATATTTGGATATTAAAATGTGATTTTGTTTTTTTGCTTATTTTTTTTTTGTTAATTAAGATATTTCATAGAATTCTTTTAATTACGATATGTAAATGTTTGACTGATTTGTCATAACATTAAAATGTTTTCATTTCTATATAGTTATTTTTTTATGTCCCCAAAACAAAATGGTATTCCATAATTGGCGCCTTTCCTCTATGTTTTTCACCTCCGAGAAGGGGTGAAACTCACTCCCACGGCAAAAGCACACATCGGCACAACATCACTTTTTTTCTTTGACATGTTGGCTATGCAAATGCCAAACTTTATGTCAATCCAAACGGTTCTTTAAAATTTACAGCGAAAACCGTCTAATAATGTACTAAATACATTATAGTGTCACAACATTTGCTTATAAATTTGACGCACTGTCCGTCAACGTGTTAAAATATCACTCCTAGTAGCTTCCAGGTACTTAGTAGACTAGCGGTATCTGTTTTAAGCCGGTATCCGATGGAGTGTGGATTGGCACGCTGCCCCAATTTACGTCGGAAAAGATAAATAGGAAATGTATAATAGTGAAAAGAAAAGAAAACACGGTTGGCACACCAGGTTTCTGGGAAATTAATAAATATTTACTTTTTGATAAAAGTGGTCGGACCATGATTGTTTCCTCTCAAAAAGTAAATATGCCTTCCTAAGCAAAGATATATTCGTAGGAACAAGATCCGTATACCAGGTAATGGCTTATAAATACCTAGGTCACCAAATTCGCTTAGGAAAAGATACCCAAACCGTTCAGCTTCTCTGTCGTATAAGACTGACTTGGGCACCCTTCGGACAGCTGAACCATACTTTCAAATCATCTGACATAACAATATTATGCCTTAACACTAAAAGCACCAGAGCGGTCATTTTGACTGCTTTCTATTTTTGACCCTCTTACTTATTCCTAGGTGTTTTAGAAAGTTGATAATTTAGGACTTTTCCTAGATCTAATTGAGGATTATAATTCCTCCTTTACAGGTACTTAGTGTAATTACTTTTTCTTCTTCTTCTTATTCTTCTTCTTTTTATATAGACATTACTCTGTCTGTTTTTCAATGTGCCTCCAATAAGTTGTCATTCCATCTTTTTCGTGGTCTTCCCACTGATCGCCTTCCTATTGGGGAACCGTCTCTCGCCGTCCTTACTACTCTATTAATTTGTTGTCATTCGGCTTATGTGGTCGTTCCATTCTACTCTTCTGCTTTTCACTCAGTTATTAATGTTGTCCACCTTGCATCTCCTTCGTATATCTACACTTCTAGCTCTATCCGACATCGTCTTACCATCGATTTTTCGCAATGTTTTCATCTCTGCTGTTTCTAGCATTCTTTTTGAGATTCTAATTACTTTTTGAGATGTGTTAATATATACCTAGAAGCACCAGGGCGGTCATTTTGACTGCTTTCTATTTTTGACCCTCTGTATTACTACTTATCCATCGTTATTATGGAAACTTAAAAATTTGGGACTTTGCTACATCTATTTAAGGATTACAAGTTCTCTTTTGCAGGTAGCTACCTAGTGTAATTACTTGTTGAATATGTGGATGTCTACCTAGAAAAAATGAGGTCCTTATTACCGAGGAGAAGTACCAGATCTGAGCGATGATCAACAGATAAATTTGCACTTGCGTCTGCAATATGGAACTTATTTATAGAGAATTGTATATTTTGCTACACCTACAACTGGCTAAAATATATCTATCGACGAACAGATTTTTCCCACAAAGGCCAGATATCACTTCAACCCAGTATACGGCGTATAAACCCGATAAGTTTGGAATCAAATTCTGGCTTACAGCTAATGTCTCGTCCAAATACTTATTGCACGAATTTCCTTACCTACGGAAAGATAAACAACGACCAGACAATCAAACTTCTAGGGAAACATGTAATTAGCCGTCTAATGGGCCCATTTATGAATAAGGGAAGAAATGTCACGATACATAAAAAGTATTACGAAAGAAGCAGCAGTACTTGAACAATAAACCGAGGAAGAAAGGATATTCCTCCGTCAATAAAAAACGAAAAGATGGAATTATACAAATCAAAAATTTTCATACACGAAGACTTAAGCTAACCAGGGAAACCAGGTGTACCAGAGAAAAATGATCAAAAATGCTCTAGCGCTGGATTATCTATACTCAAACAATATTAAAATAGGTATAGACAAAACGGAGAAACCTAAAACTATTACCTACTACAACCATACAAAATACCGACTAGACGTTGTAGATCAGATGGCCATACAGTCCTCAACCAAATCAGCTTCAAGAAGATTACCGTTGCAGGCTTTTTTTAATATCTTAGATATGGTAGGAATAAATGCTTGGATTCTGTATAAGGAAGTTACTGGTTGTCAAATATCTGGGCAAACTTTCCTACTTCAGTTAGAAGAAGAGTTGCAACAAGATCATCTGACTAAGGGTTGGATAATATCAACCGAAACAAATCAGAGATACAACACCTCTATCAAATAATAAACGCAGGCAGTGACAAAAGCTCCAGTATCTCGGACATGTGATTCGGAGCGAGAAGTATGGCATCCTACGACTCATAATGCAAGGAGGGGTAGATAGGAGAAGAAGCATCGGTAGAAGACGAATTTCATGGCTGATGTTTGGATGCAGCTCAAAACAATTATTCAAAGCTACTGACCCAAAAATTAAAATAGCTATAATGATTGTCAACCTCCGTAGCAGAGATAGCACCTGTAGAAGAAGAAGTGGAAAACTGGGAATTAAAACCAAAATATAACATGTGAAAATCATATACCTATGTAAAAAATTTGTGTGTAGGTTTTGTATAAGCCAAATTAAAAAATTTTCATCATCATCATAAGTGGCTCGACAATCCGTTGTGGATCTTGGCCTGCTCACAAAGAAGTCGCCACTCCTGTCGATTCCCGGCAACTTCCCTCCATCTCCTCCATCTTCTGACCCCTAGAACTTTTTGGGTCTTCTTCCACATCATCAATCCATCTTCTTCGTGGTCGTCCTCTACTTCTTGTGCCCTCTGGTTTTGAAAATGTTAATCTCTTAGTGTATTCGTGATCTGACATCCTAGCAATGTGTCCAGACCATCTAAGTCTCTGCACTTTAACGAATTTCACAATATCTGGATCGGTGTATAACTGATACAGTTCAAAGTTGTATCTTCGACGGCATAGCCCATTTTCATTTACTGCCCCAATAATCTTTCTAAGAATTTTTCTCTCAAAAATACCAAGAAGTCTTTCATCATTTTGAGATAGGGCCCACGTTTCAACTCCATATATCAAAACCGGTCTTATTAAGGTCTTGTATATATTGAGCTTTACTGCACGTTTTATATTTTTTTTAAAATGTTTATGGAGACCGTGAACAGTTCTGTTTGCTATTGCTATGCGTCTTTTTATTTCATCGCTTATCGTGTTTATTGAGTTTACTAGCGATCCAAAATATGTGAGTTCCTTGACTTGCTCAAAGGTGTGATTGTTAATTTCAATTCTCTGTTGGATATTTCGGGAGTTTTTAGAAACCAACATGTATGTGGTTTTTTCCTCGTTTACCACATGTCCTAATTCACTTGCCGCGTCCGCAAGCCTTGTAAAACACTGCACCATGTCTCTCAAACTTCTGCCCACTATAACTATATCGTCAGCGAATGCGAGAATTTGTGTCGATCTATTAAAAAATTTTGTTACAATATAAATTGTGTTTAAATAAATAAATAATTTATTTAAATTAACTAAATGTTTTTTGTTACTAGGTATTAACTCAATATAGTTTTTTTTTTCAATTAAAAACGATACGAAAACGACTGGCGATAGAAAATTCTAATACCCGTCATCTTGACCGCTCCGGTGCTTCTAGGTATGCAAAAATGTTGGTGCTTTTAATGTTAAAGGAAAAAAATTTAATTAGTGTGTTTTGCCAGTGTTGACTGCGGAGAGAAACATTGACCATGACAAGGAGAACATTGCAAAAGATCCGTGTGTCTTAAAGGGCGATGGAGCGTACTATATTGGGCGTTTCACTACGTGACACGATCCAAACCGCTACTAACGACAAAGGTCAGAAGTGGTTGATGCAGTAGAGAGAATAGCAACACTGAAATGGAACTGGGCAGGTTACGTGGCTCGAATGATAGATAACAGATGGACAAAGCGGATACTGAAATAGAAACCAAGAGATGATGCCTACCGAAGCAGAAATCGTCCACTAACACGATGACCGGATGATCTAAACCGTTTTCATAGGAGTTAGAGGTAAGAGGCATAATATAGAAAGATAGAAAATATGTAAAATTATGAGGAAGATCTATCTCCAGCAGTGGACAGGCACATATTGGATGATGAATCCTATAATATCCAGAAAAAATAATTATATCGTAAAGTTATGCACTCATGCTCATGACCTAAGACCATTCACTTCGGCTTCTGAGTGCATGATCAGTAACGTAAAAAATAACTTTGTATACAGGGTGAGTCACCACTAACGGGACGGAAGATTACAGCGAAATCGTATAAGATTTGAAAAAAATTTAAATTGAATAGTTTGTAAGTTGACAAAAGCTACATTTTAAAATTATTTTGAAATATACAGGGTGTCCCAATAACTGGCGGCGTATCAAAGTTATATTTTTTCTTATGGAATACCCTGTATTTTATTGTATTTTTAATTGTCAGCAAAAAATAAGGTATAGTTTCGTAAGGCTTCCCTATACCTATGTACAGAGTGTTCTGAGTTATGTTGACTTTTCTTAAAATGTAAAGTTTAAAAAGAAGGCTTATTCTCAAGTTATTTAAGAAATTATAAAAACATTACTTTTATATCTAAATAGTTGGATATTGGTTGAATGTATTCCATGATTAATTATTACACATTTGTCTACAGGGTGTTCAAAATTTACAGTTTTGTGATTGGGGTATTCAATGTGTCATATCATGCTTATTTTAAATAGAATACCATGTATATTAATAAATAATTATACTAAACAAATTTACCTCTTTCAAATGGTATATGGATGTCCTATACCTAAGTGTCATAGTTTTTGCGTCATTTACAATTATTTAAATTCTTAATCTGTAAATCGATTTTAAAACAAAAGATGTAGTTAACTAATGTCATTGTATGACATTTTCAGTTGATGACAGTACGGTCTGGTAATTATCAAAATTATAAGCATCCGTGTATGATATTCAATTTTTTTTACTTAAAAATGGCTTTGGCAGAGCCAATTACATTCAAATTTAATTGTTCCTAAAAATTAATAATCACTGCTAAAGAGTAAACTAGACATGCTACTTTGCATTGGGGAATATTTTTAAAACTGCCTCTTAGCTTCTAAAGTTTACGCTTAAAAGTATCCTGATAGAAGACACCCAAAAAAGGACGTTTTTGAGGGATTTCTCGATAGATTCCGCGTTACTGGTAATGTTGCATAGATAGGAAAAGTTAAATAAAGATAAACCAATTATTTTTGATGACGTCAACGAACTTGATGTCCTGCTTTCTGTTACGGAAAACCCAAATACTAGTACGAGAAAAATTTCGGGTCAATTGGAAATCAGTCAAACGAGTGTATGTAGAATACATAAGAAAAACCACTACCATCCGTATAAAACTCAACTACACCAGCATTAGACAGAACAGGAACGTTTAATTTTTCGTTTATAGACTTTAGAAGTTGGAGAAGATCATGATTTTTTTTAAGAATGTATTGTGTACAGACGAATCTACCTACTTTTCATAACAATCATCTAGTTAATAGACATAGCTTTCATTTTATTATGATACAGCAAACGTTAATCATGAATAATGCTTGGGGTTGTCTGAATAATGTTTGGGGCAGTATTCTGAGCAAGAACGTTATCGACCCATATTTTTTGACGAAAATCTGAATGGAGCCACTTTTTTAAATTTCTTAAAACAAGTTTTTTGGACCTTTCTTAAAACCTTCCACTTCCGTGACAACAAACATGTGGCTCCAATTGAACGGAGCTCCTGCTAATTTTTGACGTGATGTTAAGAACAACCTCAACATAAAATTTAGAAATAAATGGATAGATTGATTCGGTCCATATATTTGGCCACCTAGATCATCAGGATTGACCAAGACGATTTTTTTTTAAATAGGGTTATATTAAAAATATTGTAAATGCTACACTTAATACCCTACTAGTTCAGATGATATTTTTATGAAATTAAGAATTTCGAACGCTTTTGCCTCTACAACACCAGCTATGTTAAATCATGTAAACAAATCATTTAAAACGGCTTGTTGTATAAACATTTTGAACATGTATTACATAACTGATAATTTTTTACTAGTAAGTTGTGGTTCATTTTGTATTATTTATGTATTTGTTTTATTAATATTCTGTATGTTTCGTTATGTATTTAGTTATTTTCAATAACGAAAAAATTTATTTTACAAATCAGCAAATAAAAATATACCTACATATTTATTTACAACTACACTCTATAAAAACTATGCCAAGATGATGGGTTTAAAAATCGAGAGTGACTATAAATATTTTTAAAATCGATGTACCGTTTAAGAAAATTGTAAATTACACAAAACTATGACTCCCAGACTCCTAGTTATAGAACATTTATATACCATTCGAAAGAGGAACCTGTGTTTAGTATAATCATTGATTAATATACATGGTATTCTAATAAAATAACCAATTATGCTGCATCGAATAATCCAGTAATGAAACTGTAAATTTTGAACACCCTGTAAATAAATGTGTAATAATCAATCATGGAATGCATTAATTATAAGATAATTACCAGACCGTATTGTTACAGAATGACAAAGTCATACAATGACATTAATTAACTTCATCTTTTGTTTTAATATCGATTTACAGATTAAGAATTTAAATAATTGTAAATTACGCAAAAACTATGAAACCTAGGTATACCATTCGAAAGAGGTAAATTTGTTTAGTATAATTGTTTATTAATATACATGGTGTTCCATTTAAAATAAGCATCATATGACACATTGAATACTTCAATAATGAAACTGTAAATTTTGAACACTCTGTAGACAAATGTGTAATAATTAATCATGGAATACATTCAACGAATATCCAGCTGTTTAGATGTGAAAGTAATATTTTTATACTTTCTTAAATAACTTGAGAATAAGCCTTCTTTTAAAACTTTACGTTTTAAGAAAAGTCAACATAACTCAGAACACTCTGTACATAGGTATAGGGAAGCTTTATGAAACTATACCTAATTTTTTGCGGATTCCAAATTAAGTCTATACAATAAATTATTATTGTATTAGTCTATCCTAAAGCAAGTTTGGACTTACGGTATTCAGATATGGGGTACAGCATCTAATTCCGATTTACTGAAACTTCAGCGTTTTCAATCAAGTCTTGAGACATATTACCAACGCACCGTGGTATGTGCCTAATTATGTTATACATCGAGACCTTCAGATCCAAAACATTAAAGACACCGTTTTCTCACTCAGTGGAACCTACAAAAATAGACTACTGAAGCATCCAAATACGCTTGCGCAAGACCTACTTAAGCGACCGAGGAAAGGAAGACTAAAACGCCGTGACCCATTAGACCTTTCTGTACCTGTAATTACTGAAACGTAGACTATATAATTTAATGTGTGTGTATTTTAACTATTGATATTTTTTTATATTTTCGTAAAATATGTCTTTGTAAATTGTTATTTAGATCTCAGATATTTTTACCAGATGATGTATCGTAAAGGATTTTCATCCCTGGATGGATTTCCACTATGTTAATGTGATAAACCTATTGCTTATTGTTTTTTTATTGTAAAAACAGATTGCAGTAAATAAAGGATATTTAAAAAAATTGTGCGGACAATTAAAAATGCAATAAAATACAGGGTGTTCCATAAGAAAAAATATAACTTTGATACGCCGCTATATATTGGGACACCCTGTATATTTGTAATGTAATGATGCCTATGGAATTGGTCCAGCTGAGGTGGAAGCTGATCTTGTTGCTTATAGGTCCTTTCTAAGTTCAGAAAGAATCATACATCTACAAAAATCAAGGGAATGTCACCGAAATTATTATTCTACTAGCTCTCCAAGACGAAATTTTTAAATAACACGACGTGTTCTGAGGAACTAGAAACCTCGAATAATTTTAGTGATGACAACTTTAGTAGGTATGGTTCTGATTAATATTCGTTCTATAAGAAATAAAACTGACGAATTATTTTTGTTTCTGGAAGAATTAGGATTTCCCCCTATAGTTGCGGTTACAGAGCACTGGCTTGAAGTCAACGAGCCTTTTTTTGTAGAAAAATATACCACAATTGCTAGGTATGATCGTCCAAGTTCAGCTCATGGAGGCACCTTAATTCTTTCTAGAAATAATGATTTTTCTCTGATTACAAAATATTAATTTCTGTTAAATGAAGCCTGCTTTGAGTTTTCCCTAGTTTATAATAAAAATCTTAATCTTTGCATTATTTGCATCTATAGATCACCTGACTCCCCTGTGGAACTATTTTTTCAGAATCTGCTAAATTTGTTAGATGACTTGCTTCATAGAAGCAGAAAAATTATATGCGGGGACTTCAACATTAATTATGATGCTGCTTGTGCTACCCAAATGTCCTTGGTCAACACATTTGAACCATATGGTCTCTCAATGCACGTTAATTCTCCTACAAGTATTACAAAAACTTAATCTACCATAATTGACTATATTGTCTCAGATTTCTCACCCCTTGATGTCCACTCTACAATTATTAATGCGGGATTATCAGATCATGAAGCAGTATTTACGAAGTTTAACATCTTCAGCAAACCCTCCTCGAAAACCCGATGTTTAGGTAGGATTTTTTCCGCTCGGAATTTTCATAAATTTCAAAATTTATGCTTAACTTCTGAGTGGCATTTTCCTTCTGCGGACGTGGACTATAATTTCAACGATTTTATAGAAAAGCTTGTCTCTCTCTTCAATAAGGCATTTCCTTTAATTTCAATTAAGCCAAAACATCACAAACCCTGGGCTACCAAAGGTATCCGCATATCAGCCAAAAATATGCGCTCACTATTGTATATCAAGAAATTTGCTACCAACGCCTCTGTCACTCAATATATCACCAAGTACAGGGTAACCTATCTAAAACTCATCAAATCAGCTAAAAAAGCCTACTATCAAAATCGTATGGAAGGCTCTAAAAGTGTTGCAAAAGAAACTTGGTCCATAATAAACGATCTTCGAAATAGAACTCACGCAGTTCAAACATTTGCCCTTCCAGACCCGGAAAATCTAAACGAATATTTCGTTAATGTGAGTAAAAATATAACTTCTACTATTTTACCACAAAAAGATCCCATTTCCTACCTCCCCAATTCAGGAGTGTTCTCGAATTCATTCTTTTTAAGACCAATCGATATATCTGAACTGATCCAAACTATCAATAGTATCAAAAGCAAATCATCCTGTAGTACTGATGGACTATCCATAAAAATCTTCTCAAATCTCACAGAAAATATGTTGGAAATCCTCGTCTCACTAATTAATGATTCCTTTGAAAGAGGCAAATTCCCAGAGTGCCTAAAGATAGCCATTATTATTCCCCTTCATAAGGCTGGTGAAAAATCTAATGCAACTACAGCAACTATAGACCTATTGCCTTGCTACCGGTACTTTCAAAAATTATTGAGAAACTCATAAAAACCCGTCTTATGTCCTTTCTCATTGCTAACAACATCTTATCCCAAAATCAGTTCGGCTTTTTAACTAATAAATGTACCACTGATGCCTTGTTTTCTGTGCTTCATGAGGTTTACCAAGCACTAAACAATAATCTTTTTACTGCCACTCTTTTCTGTGACTATGCCAAAGCTTTTGATTGTGTAAATCACGACATTTTGATTAAAAAACTAAATTTTTATGGGATTCGAGGTATTTCTTTGAATTGGTTCCAATCTTACTTAAATAATAGGAAACAACTAGTTAGAGCAAATGATACTGACTCTAGTCTCAAAAACATTGTATGTGGAGTACCACAAGGTTCAGTATTGGGTCCTCTACTGTTCCTTATCTTTATAAATGACATCACTAACTTAAAAATCGATGGAAAAATTTTTCTTTTTGCTGAAAAATTTTTCTTTTTGCTGATGATACCAGTATCACTTGGAGCAACTCAACTATTGCATCTCTTCATGCAACTCTAACTTATGATTTGCTTACGATAAAAACCTGGTCTGACTCTAATTTACTCTCTTTTAACGTGGATAAGACAGTAGAATTATCCTATAAAAGTGCTCTTCAACCCCTGCTTGTTAATAACAGCCAGATCTCTACCGTTGATTCTGTAAAATTTCTTGGTATTTTTTTAGACAGCAACCTCAAATGGTCCCTTCAGATCGATTGGTTTAGTAAGAAACTCGCCTCAGCCTGCTATGCTATAAGATCTGTTTCGAAAAAACTCAATTTAGCATCTTCTAAACTAACATATTTTTCTTTGTTCGAGTCTCATATTCGATATGGTCTTCCTTTTTGGGGTTCTAGTACAGCTGCCCAATTAGATGTTATTTTTAAATTACAAAAAAGAGCAATAAGGTATCTGTTTGGCCACAGAAGAACAACAAATTGCAGAAGTTACTTTAAAGGTCACGGAATTTTAACCCTTACATCTTTATATATTTTAGAAACTGTTTGCTTAATTCGTAAACACATGCATGTCTTTCCAGCAAGGCCTCGTCATGACTACTCCACCAGAAATTCAAATTTTGATGTCTATTTACCGATCCCGTCCTTTGAGTTAGTAAAGAAATCTATATTATATTCCGCAAAAAAACTATACAACCATCTTCCTTTACAACTCAAATCTGCAACATCTTTCCCCAAGTTCCGTAAAATGACAAAAGCTCATTTATCTAAAAGAACATATTATTCAGTAGGAGAGTTTCTTAATGACTAACTAAGAAATTACAGTAATGTACAAGTAACCAAACTTATCTATATTTGGGTGTCACATGCAGCAGCTTAAATTTATTAGTTCCTATGTCTATAAATAGTTTACTTTGTTGTATATTCACTTTGCAATTTCTATAAATTGTTGCAATATATCGATTTTGTTTTTTTTTCTTTACTTTATTAACTTACATTTTGTATTTATGTATATATATTTTTTTATATTGACGATTTATCAAATTTCAGAAAATTGTATTTGTTATTGTTATTGTTAGATATTATTTATTTATTTTTTCTGACTTTAATTAAGCTTTGTCCATAAAATTTGTATTTTCAGTGACAATAAAGCATATTTCTATTCTATTCTATTCTATTTCAAAATAATTTTAAAATGTAGCTTTTATCAACTTACAAACTATAAATTTAAAATTGTTTTCAAATCTTTTACCAATTCGCTGTAATCTTCCGTCCCGTTAGTGGTTACTTACCCTGTATATCCATAAATAAATCTATTCCTACGCCTTCATTTCCAATAAAAGACCAAGTGGTGTTATAAGATGGTGGTTCTGAAGAGTTCTATTGTTGTTTTTCCACTAAACTGCTTTAAAATTTTCAATCAGAACGTGTGACGTCTCCCCGGTCCTCTTTTTCCTTCCACTTTCCCTTGTATCTATAACCAATCGCAATCTCATATTTTTTATTTAATAGCATATTTCGAAAGCAGCTTATTTTTATTTCCTTCATAGATACTGTTGGGTATTTCTTTTTCTATTTTGATCTCTTTTAATATTTTTGTGTTTGTTACGTGTTGTGCTACTGATGTGTTGTCTACATCTGAAATATGACAAGCCTTTTTTCAGTTGCATCCGTAATTGTCCAGGCTTCAAGTCCATTAAAATGACAGAGAATTCGTAACACATCAATATTTTATTTCGAATTTCTATCATTATCACATTGGCAAAAAATCATTTAGGATGAGTATATTACATAATAATTAACTTTCATAAAATTCAAAAGCACAAAAACTGAAAAGTATTTTTGCAAAATTACTTAAAAATGAAAAGGAAAAATATAAAAATTAGAAGACACTATTTAATACTGTATTAGTATAATGTCTGACGGGAAAAAAGAAAAAAAGGATAAGAAAACCCAATGGAAATTAATGACAAAAGTTCACGAATATTCGGGAGATCACTCTATTAAATTGGAATATACTGTCAGCTTCTATAACTTTTATTATAAAGCATACGTATATGTATTTCCAAAAAGCTTTCACCTTTAATTTTCCCTAGATATTTGTGTGTATACACACTGATAACTATAATAGTAGAGATGGTGACTTCGTAACTGAGTTACTATGGAGAACGGTAACTAAAAATTTTACTAAAATCTGAACTTTCAATAAATCAATTAATAAATCGAAACTAGCAATACATATGTAGAGTAATACGCTTCTCCAAGAAATTAACGCACCACCTTAAAAATGGGCAATTGTTGAATGTTGATATCTCGAATTTCCTATGCCTGTTGTTCAATTTAAGTGATTTTTTAATTTTGTTTTAGCCTTATTCTTTATAGTCCACTGAAATGTTACATTTTTTAGTCCATTCATTTGTTAGAGGAGTCAATTTTATTTTTTTAATGTGTAGTGGGGCTTAGTAGAAGCTTAAGTTCGTAAACAACGAACCTTATGGAAAATTTAAAAAGACATCAAATGTAGCAAATTTATTTTTCTACAATTTTGTTTATATTACTTTTTATCGTCAAGTGACCAACACAAAAGGTATAAACAAAATAATTGAACATTTTTTAACAAGTTTCCTTTTGGAGGTTATAATTTTTTTCAGTTCATTTTACAATAAAATAACATTACACCAATTTTGCGAACAATTTCCACTATAAAGTTGTTTAATTTTATTTATTTGTCTAGGTTTTACAGCGCTCCAAACTTGACCAGATTCTTGAATGCTCATAGGAATACAATAAAAACAAAACATTAGGCTTATTTTCTAAAGTATTTTTACTACAAAAGCGATATTACGTAGGTCAAAATTTTTGACGTAAGAGAACTGTCAAAACATTAGAATGTGACTTTTCATTATTGCCATGTTTATTATAAACATGGCAATAAAGAAAAGTCACATTCTAATGTTTTGACAGTTCTCTTACGTCAAAAATTTTGACCTACGTAATATCGCTTTTGTAGTAAAAATACTATACCTATATATTTTTTTATTCATACAATTTATTATGATTTTAACTTTCCTATGCTATTCTTAAACTATTTTTGACCTTTCACCCCACTAAAACTTGGAGCCCTAAGCTTATCGAAAAGGGCCAAGTAATTGTTTGAGGACAAATTCCCCGATCCAGAAGAAGAATGACGCAACCGCAGAATGCAAAATTCAGAAGAAGAGCAAAAAACGATTTTTCAATATTTCAAATAGGAATTAAATGAAGAGAGATCGTTCGAGAGCATCGGTATGGCGTTTTTTTTTTTGACAACGATGGCTTTCACTTTCATCGATATTGGTTCGAATTTCATTATCTTAATTTAATCTCCCCATTTTCAACCCCATCTACAGTTGCGTTATTATGCATCTGAAACAAGGTCTAGCATAACGCGTGTTTGAGTAACGACTCAGTTACCCTATAATAGTGGCTCAGCACATTGTTATAATTCTGTCGTTTTTGTATCATCTGTACATAGTATTTTAGAAGTTAATTCCGCAATAAACAGGAATTGGCAAAATTTGCAGTTACATCATTCTTCTTCCGCACCGGACTGAACATCTGACTGCTATTACTGTTGTTATTATAATTTATCCTAGGTGGCACAGCAGTCGGTTCCCCTCTACCTAACTTATTCTTACAGTTGTGCTACCTATTTTGCCACGTGTAGTCGTATTAAAAATTGCGAAAAGTATTTTGAGTTTTATAGATAATAATATTCAGAATCTTGTGGGTAAAATTTATATTTTTGTGATTAGATAAGCATTTGGTGTTTTATGTAAGCGCGCATTACGAGTGGTTGTTATTTTATTTGTAAAAAACCTCTGGGGCAAATTATTTGTCAGTGGGAAAGTCGAGCCATATTTACTCACTGTTGTCGGCGAACGCCTTTCGTCTCTTTATATGTCGGAAATAAAGACGATTCTCTGGAAACCCTGAGGTAAAACCGATTCGCTAAAACAGTGACAAAAATGCATTTAATCTCTTCCTGCTTCCTCCAACACAAAATGCAGCCCGTTTCCACAGTCTCCGAGTGTATCACCAGATTTAGTTACGGCTCGGTAAACATTGTGATCCAAAAGATGGGGCCTGGAAAAACATGGAAAATTTTGGATACCAATCCAAACTTCCAAGCCTCCAGTAACCCCGAGCTTATTAAATTCATCTTTTGCAGATGCAATCGAAACAGGATGTGCATGTGGTTGCCGAAAAGCAGACCTCAAATGTTCAGCAGTGTGCTTCCATTGTGGTGGTGAAAGCTGCTGCAACATCGTGGACATATCGACATTAATTATTGAAGAAAATGAATTACCGACAATGACGCCAACTCTAACTCTCATTATACCACAAAAATTCACCCCGGATACTGATTCAGATCTTGACTCGCAGCCTAGACGATCGAAAAAAATTAAAAAATAATAGCTATGATGGATCTTTTTCAACATATAATAATAAATAATATTATTTTGTCTAGAAATTGTCCGTGGATTAGCCCTATTGGGGATACCACACAAAAAACTCGCCTCCAGACTCTACGTCATATGTGATAGGAATTAATAATAGCATAGGAATGTTAAAATTATAATAAATAAATATATACATAGATAGAAAAGTAAGCCTAATGATTTGTTTTTATTGTATTCCTATGAAAATTCCACACCTGTAATTTTGAACCAATTAAAATACGTTATTTTGACAGATCACCATGGCAACGGAGGTATTTTATCTTTTTTGCTCATGGGGTACCCAACAGCGAATTATAGTGGAAATTTTTTGACGTTTACAATAACACAACGTTTTTGACAGACTGGTTTTTATTTGTTTACATAATTTAGTTTTGATTCATTTTCTATCACTTGTAGTTACTCAAAACTTATGTAAAATTGAAGAATATACTATTTTCTATCTTGAAATGGTATTCCCATGCAACTACAATGAGTAGAAATTACGAATTTGAAAGCCTAAATAATTGCTGACAAAGCTATGGCGCGCTATTAATCTGTTCATGCTGCTTTGGATTTTCAAATGCAAATTTGGTGTGGAATTTTCTTACCGAATACCACGCGAAGTCAAATTAATATCGGGAAATTTTTTTTTGATCATGAATATTTTTAGAAAATTTACCTCGTCTGCGACTCGGGAAATTTTCAAAATATTCATGATCTCAAAAAAATTTCCGGAAATAATTTGACCTCTAGTGGTATTACTAGTGAGAATTCGAGAATCAGGTCAGTTTGGAGCGCTGTAAAACCTAGATAAATAAATAAAATTAAACAACTCTATAGTGAAAATTGTTCGCTGAAAAACCCTCTACAAAATTGCTATAATGTTATTTTATTGTAAAATGAACTGAAAAAACTTATAACCTCCAAAAGGAAACTTGTTAAAAAATTTTCACTTATTTTTATTTATATCTTTTTTGTTGGTCACTTGACAATAAAAAGTAATAGAAATAAGATTGTAGAAAATTTAATTTGCTACATTTTATTTGTAATTAACTTTTCTGTAGGGTTGCTAGTTTAGGAGATATAGCGCGAAAGACCTTTGCACCACTTTTTCCAAGATGGCGACCGGGGTACAAGGGTGGCGACCTCAAAAACTACACTACTTTTTTCTACTGAACCCTCCTACACATTAAAAAAATAAAATTGACTCCTCTAAGAAATGCAACCTTAAATGTAACATTTTAATGGACTATTAATAATATCGCTGTAATAATGTTGTTGCTTGACAGGTAAATTGTCATTGTATACCGGGTGTACCAATCAGACTGGGATTTTTTCTCAAAGTTCGCGTGACCCTGTGGAATATTCTAGCAGTTATAAAATACTTAAATTAAAACCCAACTTATAAATTCCAAATTCAATCTTTCAAAGTGAAATAACCAAAATATAAAGAACTTTTCGGCAAAAACTCATTTAAACTTTTTTAAACTGTTTAAAAAATGCTCTATTTCTAATTTTATAAAAGTCTCTAGCATAAAAACTAAGCGAGCTAGGTACGCTCAGAATAAAGTTGACCCCTTTTTTTGGTAAAAAAAAATCGTGAAAATCTTACCTTATTTTCTAGGTTAAACCCAAATAAAATTAATCGTTACCTCTTTACCATTTACATTTCAAACGAAACCGTCTAATTTTATTTTCTTTACCATTTACTTAGTATTTTCTAACTGATCTGTAAGTCTCCCTAGTTTACAGTGCTTATTTTTGAAAGGGTTATAGTTGAAACGGCTTGAACGAGTCACTAATCACGAGTGTTTGCAAACTTTGAACATCCATACCTTAATCAATTTTCATCTTAGAGAAAAATAAAATAAAACAAAAATGTATAAATATTATCAATTTATTTGCAACACGAAAATGCAGCAGCTGCATAATACTATGGTCAAATCTGAGAGTGCAGGAAGAGTCTATACCGGTTTCGGGGGTTGTTTCCCCCTCATCAGTAGTCCAATATCCTCTTCTCTCAGATTCTTCCACGTACCACACTTTAGGCCTTTCCGAATTATTGCAAAGAAAGAAATGTCACGGATGAACTAGGGCCATCTACCGAAAAACAAAGTAAGTTATCAAGCCAAGTAGCACAGAAAACGACAATAAATATCGTCTCCATACCACCAGATTGACAACAGGTGGAATACTTTCTTTGGTTACACCTCCTGAGATTTTAAAATTTATAAATCATGCAGGATGTCGAGGAAATTAAGATGAGAGAATTTTAAATAATTCACAACTCATCTTCTCAGCGTGGTAAAAGCTTCAACAAGAAAGATTCCTTAACCCGCCATTACACGCGCTATGAGGGAATCCCTCACCTTATTTGCTTATAAGCAATGAAATTGTGTAAACTAATACGATAACCTTAAGCACCCAGGAATGCCTTTAGCATGGTTCAGGAGACGGTATGAAAAAGTTATAGAATATTTCAGGCGGTCAGTGTGCTGTGTGATAGTTGAAAGAAGAGACATCCCTCTTCAAGTGAGGGAATTCCTCACTGCGCGTGCAATCACGGTGAAATCACGTTTCTGTTATCTCAAAGAAACTTTTAGGATTTTATTTAATATTTAGGTAGGTTTAATTAAAATATTATTGTTTGGATTAGGTTAGGAACAGTGGCACACCGAGGGGGGTTTGGGGGTTAAAATCCCACCTAGAGCATATAGAAATATATATAAAAGAAGGTAGGATAATGTAACTTGTCTTTCACAAATAATACAAAATAAACTTGCGATGCCCAAGCAAAACCCCCCTCCCCCCAGAGGAAAATTCTAGGTGCGCCACTGATTAAGAACCCATTTTTAAATTTACCTATTCTAATTGGGAAATAAGCCACAATTTAACTTGAAAAATTAATTTTATTGACGTTTCGAATTCCACCTCGTACGTCGTTATCAAAATACAAAATATTAATAGTTAATTACATAAATGCCACAAACAAATAGCTTCAGAATAGTTGTTAATGTTGTTAATTTTAATTTGTATTTTTATTAAAATGAATTCGCGTAAAGAACGTTAATTTCTTCAGTGGCTTGCTGAAATTGAGAATTAAGAAAACTTGCTTTTGATCTATATTATTTTTACTTTTGTTTTGTTAAATTAATAAAAAAATTGGTTTACGAGTCTTTCTATAATATGTGAGTAAAGCCCATTTTATATTTATACACGTTGACATTCATTCTTTCTCGAAATAAGTCGAATTGATGTAGGTGAGGGCGACGCTCATACGCGTGCAACCACGTCACAATAGAAGACGAGTGTAACGGCGGATTAATACTCGAACAAAAGAGTAAATGAATTAAAAATGTATAAACATTCGCAATTTCTTTGCAACACGAAAATGCAGCAGCTGAATAATACTATGGTCAAATCTGAGAGTGCAGGAAGAGTCTATACCGGTTTCGGGGGTTGTTTCCCCTTCATCAGTAGTCCCATATCCTCTTCTCTCAGATTCTTCCACGTACACACACTTTTCGTTCCACTTACCACACAATTCTGAAAGGCCTAAAGTGTGGTACGTGGAAGAATATGAGAGAAGAGGATATGGGACTACTGATGAGGGGGAAACAACCCCCGAAACCGGTATAGACTCTTTCTGCACTCTCAGATTTGACCATAGTATTATGCAGCTGCTACATTTTCGTGTTGCAAAGAAATTGAGAATGTTTATACATGTTTAATTCATTTACTCTTTTTTTTGAGTATTAAGGAATCTTTCTTGTTGGAGCTTTTACCACGCTGAGCAGATGAGTTGTGAAATATATAAATCCTCTCATCTTAATTTCCTCGGCATCCTGCATGATTTATAAATTTTAAAAATTTCAGGAGGTGAAACCAAAGAAATTATTCCACCTGTTGTCAATCTGGTGGTATGGAGACGATATTTATTGTCGTTTTCTGTGCTACTTGGATTGATAACTTACTTTGATTTTCGGTAGATGGCCCTAGTTCATCCGTGACATTTCTTTCTTTGCAATTCGGGAAGGCCTAAAGTGTGGTACGTGAAAGAATCTAAGAAAAGAGGATATGAGACTACTGATGAGGGGGAAACAACCCCCGAAACCGGTATATAGTCTTCCTGCACTCTCAGATTTGACCATAGTATTATGCAGCTGCTGCATTTTCGTGTTGCATAGAAATTGAGAATGTTTATACATTTTTAATTCATTTACTCTTTTGTTTGAATATTAAGGAATCTTTCTTGTTGGAGCTTTTACCACGCTGACCCGATGAGTTGTGAATTATTTAAAATTCTCACATCTTAATTTCCTCGGCATCCTGTATGATTTATAAATTTTAAAAATCTCAGGAGGTGAAACCAAAGAAAGTATTCCATCTGTTAATCTGGTGGTATGGAGACGATATTTATTGTCGTTTTCTGTGTTACTTGGATTTATAACTTACTTTGTTAAAACCAAAATGTTTATAAAAGCAAACCCTACATTTTTTTACTCTTTGAGATTTATTGAAGTTATTTTGAAAAAAGGGTAATTTGTTTAAAATTAAACAAAATTTTCCAAAATTTCTTTAAAACAAATTTTTTTCAAAAATAAAAATTTCGATCATATAGATCAAACAGATATAAACAAGACATATACACATACAGTAAATGGTAAAGCGGTAGCGATTTATATTTCATTTGGATTGCTAAATGGGGGGGAAATTTTTTACATTTTTTTTACCAAATAAAAGGAGGCCAACTTTATTTCGAGAGTAACTCATTTAGTTTTGATGCCAAAAACTTTTCTATAAAAAATAAAGTTTTTTTAATCACTTTAAAAATGTTTCAATGTGTTTTCCCCGAAAAGTGCCTAATTTTTTGGTTATTTCACATTGAAATTTTCGATTTGGAATTTGACGAATAAGGATGCATGTTTCATGAGCTACAACTTTGTTTACAAGGCATATAGACATAAGGTAAATGGTAAAGCGGTAGCGATTAATATTTCATTCGGATTGCTAAATGGGGGCGGGGGGGGGGGGAGATTTTTTCATTTATTTTTACCAAATAAAAGGAGTCCACCTTTTTTTCAAAAGTAACTCGTTTAGTTTTGACGCCAAAAACTTTTCTAAAAAAAATTAAGTTTTTTTAATCATTTTAAAAATGTTTCTGTTTTCCCCGAAAAGTACTTAATTTTTAGGTTATTTCACATTTAAATTTTCGATTTGGGCTTTGAAGAATAAGGATGTATTTTTCATAAGCTACAACTTTGCATTTACCGAGTCTATATACATATACATACCTCATTATTACATATTGTTTTACTTCTTTATTACCTCATTTTTGCTAAGAATATTTTTTTCGACCAAATACATACTTACTTTTCAGTTATCTGAAAGCCTGAAAACGCAGTTTTTGTTGAAAAGTAAACATTTTCAAACAAATAGAAAAGAGAAAATTATCTTTCAGCTCGAAATGGAGAATCCTTAGTATTAAATCCGTGGAATTTCTTCGAATTAAATCTAAAGCAGTATTTCCTTAAACATTTTCAGTTGTAAGTAACTCAAAAAGTATTGACTTAGACCTTTAGAGATATAAAAGGTATAAAAACCTTTAGAACAAATAGACAAGTAAGGATCTGTTTTTAGGTGGATGTGAGAGGTGGCATTCAGATTTTTGCGGATGACGTTAGGTGATAACTTCGTTAATAATTATTGAATTATACTCCTTCTCAAATGTGCCCGAAACATTAATAAAAAAAATAAAATATTTAAAAACTTCAAAAAATTTCGTTTTTTTTTCTAATTTTTTTTGCTTATAACTTAAAAACTATTCATTTTAGAACAAAGTCGCATAGGAATAAAACAAAGATAATTAAATTTTTTATCAGATGCGATTGGTTAAAAATGTCTTAATTTATCACCCTTGCTTCAAAATAGGACTAAATATAAAATAATGGGGAAAAACAAGCCTGTCTTTATTCAATGATTTTCCATCATTTAGGTTACACTTGGAACCTTCCTAATTCGCCTAGAACATTTTTGTAATGTGCTAAAACCGTACACCAAATTTCATTAAAATTGATTTACTAGATTTTGCATAATAATTTTGCAATCTAAACTTTTTTAAAAAATTAAAATTTTTTAAAATCTTGCACAACAAAAACTAGAACATATAAAGATTTGTCGATTTTTTTACATATAAAGAAGTACTCCACCTGTCTAATGCACTTTACAGAATTGAAATCGGATTATTCAGGCAGCCTCAGCAATGATTTAAAGTTATAAACAATTTTTTGGCTTATAAACAAATTAGTGCTGTGGCCAGGAGGGGGTGCTACGTGCTCCTTTATTTAGATGGACTCACCCAAGTTTTTTATGTATTTTGACCCGTATAACACGAATTTTTTGGGTAACAGTTGATCCGGATGTCGATAAGATTGTTTTAATCCAAGAACTTGAGGAATTACATTACATCGATTTCTCGCAAAATAAAATATTTTTTGTATTTCTTGGGCAATTCTAAGCAAAAAATGTTCTTACAAGTTTTTTCGTAGGATGTATAGTTTTCTATATAAACGCGGTGGAACTTTCAAAAAATCGAGAAATTGCAATTTTTGAAAGCGAATAAAATTTGATTAAAAAATAAAATAGCAATTTAGTATAGTATAGTTGATCCAAAAGATGGCATAACCCATACATCCAAAGTGAAAGTTATCCTTCAACACCAAATTGTTCTATATGGTCCACACAATGTCCAGAAAAAAGTCACACCATTTTGAGCGTCGGTTTTGGGGGGAGAGGGGGGAGAAATCGGTAAATTCGTAGTTTTTTAGCCAATATTTCTAAAACTATGCGGTTTAGCATGAACAACCCTCTATACAAAATTGTTCTACCATTAACTTTGAAATAAAAAAGGCCCTATGCATAATCTTTCTAAAATGAATGGTTCCAAAGTTACGGAGGTAGTATAGTATAACTGGTCCAAAAAAAGGCCTAACCCAAACATCCAAAGTAAAAGTTTTCCTCCAACACCAAAATGTTCTATATGGTCCACATATTGTTCAGTAAAAAGTTACACCATTTTGAGCGTCCGGTTTGGGAGGAAGATGGGCGAGAAATCGGTAAATATAAAAAGTATCGAAAACCTTCACTTTTCACCCTCCGTAACTCTGGAACCGTTGATTTTATAACAATTATGTATACAACCTTTTTTGTTTTAAATTTTATGTAGAACATTTTTCCATAGAACATTCCTTACGCTAAAGCATCGTTTTAGAAATATTGACGAAAAACGTAAAAGAACTACTCATTTACCGACTTCTCCCCCATCTCCCCCCCAAACCGGACGCTCAAAATGGTGTAACTTTTTACTGAACAGTATGTGGACCATATAGAACAATTTGGTGTTGGAGGATAACTTTCACTTTGGATGTCTGGGTTTGGGTCTCACTATACCATACTAATTCTGCTGACAGCATTTGAAAGTTTAAGTCAAATTATACCGGTTTTAATTATTTGCATTGCTAAAAACTAATTTTTTTATTATCAAACAAAATTTATTTATAAGCCAAAAAATTGTTTATAAATTTAAAAATTTGCTGAGGCCCCTTAAATAATCCGATTTTGATTCTGTAAAGTGTATTAGATAGGTAGAGCACCTCTTTATATGTAAAAAAATTATCCAACTTCTAAATGGTCTACTTTTTGTTCAGAAAGATTTTAACAAATTTGAACTTTTTTAAAAACATTTAGATTGCAAATTTATTATGCAAAATTTATTAGGTCGATTTTAATGAAATTTGGTTCACGATTTAAGTATGTTATAAAGAATTTCCTAAGCTAATTACTAAGGTTCTAAGTGCCACCAAAGTGGTTAAAAAATATTGAACAACAACAGACTTATTTTCCCCCCTTATTTTGTATTTATTGCTATATTGCAGAAAAGGTAATACCTTAAGGCATTTTTTACCAGTCGTATATCATACAAAATTCAATTATGTATCTTAATTTTATTTCTCTACGACTTTGTTCGAAAACGAATCGTTTTAAAGTTATAAGCAAAGAAAGCAGAAAAAAATCGATGTTTTTCGAAATTTTTAAATATTTTAATTTTTTTATTAATGTTCCGGGCATATTTGAGAAGGAGCATAAGTCAATTATTATTACTGAAGGTGTCACCTAACTTTATCTGCAAAAATCCGAATGCCACCTCTCACATCCAAAATTAGACGTTTTTTCGCAGATCCTTACTGGT
Organism: Diabrotica virgifera virgifera; assembly: GCF_917563875.1. Classification (NCBI taxonomy): domain Eukaryota; kingdom Metazoa; phylum Arthropoda; class Insecta; order Coleoptera; family Chrysomelidae; genus Diabrotica; species Diabrotica virgifera. Next base: position 187,632,631 of record NC_065447.1, on the reverse strand, counting down.
CTAAAAAGTTGCTATCCAAATTTTCAAGCAAATCCATTGTGACGCTGAAAATTTCACTCCAAAACGATTATTTACTGGACTATAAAGCAATACAAGCGGTTTTTTGCAATAGTATGGTCCTTATTAGTCGGAGAGATAGAAGCGGATTTTGTGCGTGATAAGTAATATGGAAAAACTATACGGGGATATGTTGAATTAGTTGTGTACATCACTTTCACCAACGGCCGGAAACCAGAGTTGGGGCCGAGGGTAGTTATAAGGGGTAAAAGTCGCGGATTTTATTATTTTTTTTATGACGCTTATGATCGAGATAGTGCACCAAAATTTGGGAATAAGTAGGTCATGACGTAACTAAGTAAAATCTCTAGGGGCGGAACGCTGCGTGGCCGACAAAGGGGTGGGGGTAGGGGTGAATATAAAAAATATAAAGGGTTTTTTGCGACGTTCTTGATTGAGATAGTAGACCAAAATTTGGGAATAAGCAGATCATGACATTGATAAGTAAAATCCCCAGTACCGGAAACCAGAGTTGGGGATGAGGGTAGTTATAAGGGGTCAAAGTCGCCGTTTTTATTATTTTTTTTGTGACGCTCATGATCGAGAGAGTGCACCAAAATTTGGGAATAAGTAGGTCATGAGATAACTAAGTAAAATCTCCAGGGGTGGCACTCCGCGTGGCCGACAAAGGGGTGGGGCAGGGGTGAATACAAAAAATATAAGGGGTTTTTTTGCGACGTTCGTGATTGACAGAGTGCACCAAAATTTGGGAATAAGTAGACCAAGACATAACTAAGTAAAATCCTCAGAGCCGGAAATCAGAGTTGGGCATGAGGGTAGTTATAAGGGGTGAAAATCGCCGTTTTTATTATTTTTTTTGTGACGCTCATGACCGAGATAGTGCACCAAAATTTGGGAATAAGTAGGTCATGAGGTAACTAAGAACAACCTCCAGAGGTGGAACGCTGCGTGGCCGATAAAGGGGTGGGGGTAGGTGTGAATATAAAAAATATAAGGGGTTTTTTGCGACGTGCTAGATTGAGATAGTGCACCAAAATTTGGGAATAAGTAGACCATGACTTAGCTAAGTAAAATCCCCAGAGCTGGAAACCAAAGTTGGGGATGAGGGTAGTTTTAAGGGGTCAAAGTCACAGTGTGTATTATTTTTTTTTGTAACCCGGCACAATATTTGTCCACCACGCAGCGTTCCGCCCCTGAAGATTTTACTTAGTAATGTCATGATCTACTTATTCTCAAATTTTGGTGCACTATCTCGATCACGAACGGCAAAAAAACCCCCATATATTTTTATACTCACCCCTGTCTACCACCCCTTTGTACCCCAAGCAGCGTTCCGCCCATGAATATTTTACTTAATTACGTCATAACCTACTGACTCCCAAATTTTGGTGCACTATCTCCATCATGAGCGCCACAAAAAAAATAATAAAACCGCGACTTTTACCCCTTATAACTACCCTCGTCCGCCACTCTGGTTTCCGGCTCTGGGGATATTACTTAGTTATGTCATAGTCTACTTATTTCCAAATTTTGGTTCACTATCTCAATCACGAACGTCGCAAAAAACCCCTTACATTTTTTTATATTCACCCCTGCCCCACCCCTTTGTCGACCACGCAGCGTTCCACCCCTGGAGATTTTACTTAGTTACGTCATGACCTACTTATTCCCAAATTTTGGCAAGCTATCTCGATCATGAGCGTCACAAAAAAAAAATAATAAAAAACGGAACTTTGACCCCTTATAACTATCTTCCTTCTGCACTCTGGTTTCCGGCTCTGGGGATTTTAATTATTTATGTCATGGTCTACTTATACCCAAATTTTGGTGCACTATCTCAATCACGAACGTTGCAAAAAACTCGTTATATTTTTCATATTCACCCCTACCCCCACCCCTTTGTCGGCCATGCAGCGTTGAGCCCCTAGAGATTTTACTTAGGTACGTCATGACCTACTTATTCCCAAATTTTGGTGCACTATCTCGAGAATGAGCGTCATAAAAAAAATAATAAAATCCGCGACTTTGACCCCTTATAACTACCCTCGGCCCCAACTCTGGTTTCCGGCCGTTGGTGAAAGTCATGTACACAACTAATTCAACATATCCCCGTATAGTTTTTTCATATTACTTATCACGCACAAAATCCGCTCCCAGCTCTTAGACTATAGGTAAATCATATTATTAAAACGATAGGTAGATACCTAGCTGTATGATGAAATTAATTTATTTTTGGTTATTATTACATATTATTTCTAAGATAATAAAAACAAAAATTTTCAAAGATTTGATTTATACAGCAACACAAGTCTTACAATAAAAATTTTTGTCTTTATCTACTGAAGGACTAATTTTTATAATGCACGAATTATGATACGCTCGGCTGCACTTGTAGCATCGGATACCTTTATTTGAATTTGTAATATTTTTCGTACAAATGAAACAAAGTTTGCCGACAGCTATTGAATTATAAACAAAGTCATTCTTTTGGGGTTCATCATCACTTTCAGAACTGCTGAATACTTTTCGTACGTGACGTTGAGGTATTTTTGTATTATTGCTTAATCCGCTTGTCCCTGCTGCATTATCGTATTTGTTCAGGCGGTCAATGCCCAGTTTGGATCTTTTACATTTAGTTTCATTTTTGTTTTTCACTGTATCGTTTCTGCTTTCTTGTTTTGATGTTTTTCTCCCAATTTTTTTTGTAGCTTTTTCTTTTTGCTTGGATAATGTGTTTCTTTTCTTTCCTCTTCTTGTTTTTTAATTGCCAATTTCTCCATCTGAATTCTTTTCCATCCTGAACTAGTTAAAACAAACGGTAATCTTTGGCAATCCTTTTTTCCTTTTCTTTCTGGTGTTTTAGGCCAAATAACGAAATCTTGAGTGCTTCTATTATTTTGGGTATTTTCTTTATTGCCCTCTATAAATGATTCTTCAACTATAGGCACCTCCTGAGTTAAAATTTCTTGTGATATATCACTTGTCGGCACAGTTTCTTCTAAAGGTTGAGTTTCTTCTTTATTTTCCTTATTAGGTAATTTTTCTACAGATTTTCCCTGTGTTAGGTACATTTTCTTCTAATATATCATTTGTTTCCATAGTTTCTGGTAAAGGCTGAGTTTCTTTTTTTTATTTTCCTATATAAGTAATTCTTCTACATGCTCTTCCTGTGCTATATTTTTTTGTAATCCTTCACCTGTCTCCATAATTTCTTCGAAATGATTGTCGCTTGATAAATGTTGGTTGCTTTTTTCCCCTCCATTTACATCTAGTCCAAAAAGTATATTTTCGTCGAAAATAATTTCCATATTTTCTATTTCTGTGTCCACTGCTCTACTGATTTCTAGGTTTTCTGAATCGTCACGAATTTCCGCATTAAGATGGCTATTGCTCTTTTCAAATTCTTTATATAACTTATACAACAAGATAAACTCATCATGACTTGCTTCGTCAAACTGATAAATTTTTTTGAATATGGCTATTCTCTCTTCGCCAACTATTTCCTTGAATTGATTGAAAGAGATAAACGAAATATTAGGTGAAACTTTTTTCTCTACGTTTGTATCTGAATATATCTTAGTTTTCCTTTTTGTTCCCAGACATTTGGTAAAGTCTATACCTGATGCGTTCCATGGATATAATCCACTTGCTTTAAACCCATTTTTTATAGTTTCAGCTTTTGCGTAGTCTTCTATGACACCTTTCAGGACTGGTGCAAATTTTTCTTTAGTCAGCATTTCATGGAGATTTTTTCTTCTAAATTCTAAAACTGCTTTTTTCCAACCTGTTTTTAAGGGTTTGAATGCAGCAACATCTGCTGGTTGCATTAACCGTGTTGCGTTGGGATACAACGATATTAAAATTATCTTTAGTTCGGTACACAGTTGACTCAACTTTAGTGTTTGATGTGTAGAACGGCAGTCTACAAAAAGGATTATTGGAAAAGTAGTGCCATTTTTTTTAATATGGATACAAAACATTACCGATGTACTCGTAAAATAACTCGACTTTCTTCCAACCATTATCACTATGTCCAATTCCCCAAGAAGAAGGCACTGAATTAACTATAGAAGTCGGAAGTCTTTTGTACGGATAAATAAGCATCGGATCAGTTACTTGACCAGATGCAGAAAAGGTAAACATCACGGTGATATTCATTTTTGCTTGACCAGAATCTACCTCATAAACATTCCGTGTTCCACGAGGCGCAATAACTTTAAAATTTTTTGGGCGCAGATAAAAACATGTTTCATCCCCATTAAAAATTCTAGTGGGGTCTTGCAGAATATAATCTAAATTTTTTACTTTTTAAATATTCCTCGACTAAAGAAAACCATTTACGAACATCTCCTTCTGAAACAACTGAACTAGCCGAAGTAACTGCTTCTGGTGTTCGGTGAGTTAAAATTTCATGTCGCTTAAGAAAGCCTCGATACCAGCCTTCTCCAGGAAAATTGTTCTTAAATGGATTTTCACGTGGGTTTAAATCTAAAAATTACTTAACAGAAGCTTGAATATCTACTTTCCTAACTGGAAATCCTTTTTTGTAACTCTTCAATATCCATTCTTCTTAAATAGCTTCCTCCTCCTTGGTCAAAATACTGCTTGGTCCCAAAGTTATCTTATTAGTAAACTTATCACTTTTTTTAAACTCAAGAGTTTGACGTGGTACTTTAAAAATCTGGGAAGCTTTTCTCTGTGACATCCCATTTTCGATGGCCTTTAACGCAAGCAAAACATCTTCTTCGGCATATTTTTTTTTTTCGTATTGTGCACCCTCCTTTACTTTGGGCATCTACAAAAAAATATCTATGTACCTATGTGCCAATCACTAAACATAAAATATTATCAATAAAATGTATTTTTACAGTGAATGGCCAGGTGGCCAATAACTGTCTAATATAAAAAATTACAACCATTGATTGGCATAGATAATTTAATGAAAGCGAAGCACATTCATGCAATTGTCATTTTAAACATAATAAAATAACTTAAAACTATAAATTTTATGTAGCAAAACATACCTTATAAAATATCCTTTCTTCCAATACTGGCGGTTTTTACGATTCTTAAGTATTTTTGATAAGAAATGTTCATACACAGAACACCATCTGATAGATCTGTCGATAAGTTTTTAAGGTTAGGTAGTGCAATAAAATGAAGTCAGATACTAACTGTACAGGGTTGCCTCTATCATAAAATAATAACAGTTGTTAGTGAATTTCGTTACATTCTTAAAATAATGTAAAAAACCGACAATGTGCCAATAGCTGATGGTGGCCAATCACTGTATAGCTTACCCTATTCAGGATTTGCCTCTATTACCTCTACTTCTTCTACGATAGGTAGATACTTGCTTTTCCGATCGAACCTTTTCATCAATACATGCCCTGATTCTGCTAGGCATGACGGTATTTTATTCCCATTTGGACATCTACGTGTGTGCACGAACATTCTTTCATGTGGCGTACAGTTAGTTGCGGTACATAACAATGAACGAATGGAATGCAGAACATTTGGCAGATATTGTTCCCAAGTCTCAATAGGTGCTTCATGTGATTCACAGGTGAGTTGGATAGCTTTCCAGACAGTAGAATTCAACTTCTCCACTTGACCATTTCCTTGAGGATTATAAGCAGTAGTTCTACTAGTCGCGATCCCTCTGGAGTTGAGAAACTCTTTGAATTCAGCTGATAGAAATTGCGTCCCTCTATCCGAATGGATATATGCAGGCATTCCAAACATCATGAATAAGGTATCTAAATTCTTGATTACTGTTTTGGCACTAATGTCGCTACATGGAAAAGTAAATGGTAATCTGGAATACTCATCTATTTCCGTAAGAATATAACGATTATTGGTATTCGAAGGCACTGGTTCTTTAAAATCGATACTAAGGCGTTCGAAGGGAGATGTGGCTTTTATGAGCTTCGGAAGAGGTCCCTCATTCTTAAAGTGCCTAGGCTTGATTTTAGCACATACTTGATAGTCACGAGTCATATTCTTAACTTCATCGAGAGAGAAAGGTAAATTCTTTGATTTTATCCAGTGAAACATACGTGTTACTCCTGGATGACAAATTGCTGTGTGATGTGACTTGAGTTTTGATGCACCTGCCGTCGTGGTAGTAGCGCAAGAGCAGATGCGTGATAAAGCATCCGCTGCTAGGTTGTCTTTTTCCTGGTCGATACACAATGTCATATTTATAAGGCGCCAATTCAAGTCGCCATTTTTGTATTTTTTCATTTTTAATTTTACTGGAATGCTTCGTGTTGAATATAAATGTTACAGACCTTTGATCAGTGATGACTGTGAAAGGCTTTCCTATAAGAAAATGACGCCACTTCTGTAGAGATTCATCGATAGCGTACGCTTCTTTATCCACAGCAGAATGGCGTTTTGAAATAAAACGTCAAAAGCGATAGCGTAGGCTTCTTTATTCAAAGCAGAATGACGTTTTGAAATAAAACATAAAAAATGCCACCAAAAAATAGTTTCAGCACAATATTGTCAAAATTGTTCTTATTCGTTTTTTTCTTAAAGCTGTTGGTGTTTGATTTTGATTGATTTGATTTTGTCAGTATTCTTTAATCCAGTTCTCCTCCTGACAATCTTATACTTTCTTTGTACTTGTATAGGTTTTACATTGGCTTTTGCAAGAATTTAGATTTAATGAAACATCTTTCAGCCGGTGACGATTCCTAGTGAACTGAATGATTCGAATTCGCTTTCGTAATCATAACGCTCATCTTTATCGAGTATCGAGTAGACGACGAAGTCAAGAACCTAGAGAGAAAATAATATACGATGCGAGTCACGCAATACCCCGCCAGGATAAAACTATTTCTCTAAGGAAACCATTTAATTTGCCGCCGTTGGCAATCATCCTAGAAATATATATCAATTGTTTGGTAAACATAAGCACGTAAACGATTGTAGATTTTAATAGAACTTTGTAAATTACATATAAAACTACTTACTAAGTGAATTTTGCTATAATACACTAATAGTCCAGGAACCGAAGCTTTTCACCTCGCAATTTTTACAGAATGGATGGATTTGCTTGAAAATTTGAGAATAAGTAGTGGATAGTCCAAACATCAAAATCTATATGATGCCCAAAGGCGCTTTTACTATGATGGTGGAAATATTTTATTATATTTTGACCGCAAGTTGGTAAACACATTAATTAAACAAAAAATGTTCCATACATTTTTTGATAATATTTAAAGTTTTCGATTTATTCGCTATCAAAATTGTTAGTTTTATTTCGAAAACATCAATGTTTTTAATCAGTTTTCTGCTAATAACTCAAAAAGTTTTCATTTTATCAAAACAGCATTGCTTAACGAAAATGTACATTTTGAAAAAATAACCAAACTGTTTTTTAAAATTTTCTTTAAGACCAATAGTAATCCAGCTGTACTTTATTATATATTAGCTCTTCTTCGTCAAATGCTAAATATTGTAGTTTAAAGCCAAAAGACGGTAAACTATGCATTTTCGAGGATAACTCATAGAAACTAATTTAAAGTATTTAAAAAGACCTATCTCCAAAAATTTAAAAAACGGTCTTTAGTTCTAAAATTAAGTGACTTATAATGAAAAGAATATCAGTCTCTATTTTTTTCAGCGAAAAAATTATCGGAAGCAACCCACTAATTACCACCCTAATTAAAATTAGTCATTGACCTTATTCGGTCTTCCTTATTTAGGTATTATTACTAGATTCAAAAAGTTTGACCTGCGTAGAACGATTTGTTTAAAAAAACTGGAGTTAAAAGAGAATAACGAATCTTAGTAGTTTGGTAAAGAAATGCCGTTTTCTTCAAGATAGAAAGATTAGCATCAGAGATACGAAAAAATATTTTGATATGAAATTGTAGCTTATTTAATTCCCAAGAACATAGTGTGTGAAAATGTTTTCTGTGGCAAATATTGTGTGACCTATTGACAATTAAAACTTGTAATAACATGCAAAAACCACCTTTACAAACCCGTTCAAAATTACCTCTTTTTGCGACTGAGGGTTTCAAAAGGATTTAATATCAATAGCCTTAAAGGCACTATCTACAAAATACTTGTTTACCAAACTTTCTAAGATAAAAAATAAAAAAGTAACGGTTAAAACCAATTAGTCCAGAAAGCCACTGCGCATCCGCTAGGAAAAATATTCTAATTCGGATTTTTTGCACAATCTTACTCAAAAAGGACTCCTTTTAACAAATTTGCATGTTGCCAGGACCAAAAGGTGGTCAAAATTTTTTAAACGTTTTTTTTTTTGTTTTTTCCTAAAATTATTTTTTTTGCATGGAAAACAGTTTTTTTAGGTTTTTTGGATCATTCCAAATAGAAAAGGTCTTTAGTGACTTTTCTCTAAAAATGATAGTTTTTGACATATAAGCGATTAAAAATTGAAGAATTGCGAAATCAGCCATTTTTAACCCTCAAAAACAATGTGAAAAACTGAAAATTTGAATGTCGCCATGGAAGGTAGATATTCTTTAAACATCGATTGATGAAATCCCTAAGAGTTTTCTGCAATACAATATTCAAAACTCCTTTGTTTTTTAATTGCTAATCAAGCGTGCGCGACACTATTTTCCACAGACAGTATGGTGCAAATGAAAGGAATAAATTCGTTATTTCGTAAACCGGGACTTTAAGGAAAAATCCCGAAACAGGTCGATTTTGTTTTTAAGTTATGATATTGTGGCATATATGGTATACTAGTGACGTCATCCGTCTGGGCGTGATGACGTAATCGATGATTTTTTTTAAATAAGAATAGGGGTCGTGTTGTAGCTCATTTGAAAGGTTCTTCAATTCTCTATTCAGTAATGTAAACACTTACATAATTATTTATACAGGGTGTCCAAAAATTTTTTATTAAATTAAATTATTTGACAAAAAAAGAAGTAGAAGGACACCCTCTATAAATAATTATGTAAGTGTTTACATTACTGAATAGAGAATTGAAGAACCTTTCAAATGAGCTACAACACGACCCCTATTCTTATTTAAAAAAAATCATCGATTACGTCATCACGCCCAGACGGATGACGTCACTAGTATACCATATATGCCACAATATCATAACTTAAAAATAAAAATCGACCTGTTCCGGGATTTTTCCTTAAAGTCGCCGGTTTACGAAAAAACGAATTTATTCCTTTCATTTGCACCATACTGTCGGTGGAAAATAGTGTCGCGCACGCTTGATTAGCAATTAAAAAACAAAGGAGTATTGAATATTGTATTGCAAAAAACTCTTCGGGATTTCATCAATCGATGTTTAAAGAATATCTACCTACCTTGGTAACATTCAAATTTTCAGTTTTGCACATAGTTTTTGAGGGTTAAAAATGGCCGATTTCGCAATTTTTCAATTTTTAATCGCTTATATGTCAAAAACTATAATTTTTAGAGAAAAGGCACTAAGACCTTTTCTGTTTGGAATGATCCAAAAAACCTAAAAAAACTTTTCTTCATGCAAAAAAAAATAATTTTAGGAAAAAAACAAAAAAAAAACGTTTAAAAAATGTTTGACCACCTTTTGGTCCTGGCAACATGCAAATTTGTTAAAAGGTGTCCTTTTTGAATAAGATTGAGCAAAAAATTCGAATTAGAATATTTTTCCTAGCGGATCCGCAGTGGCTTTCTGGACTAAATAAATATTTTGAAAAAAAGAAATGGGGAAATCCAATTGGAAGCATAATATTGTAAGTCAGCGGTACTTTAAGTCATTGTATTGTCATATCGACCCATGCAACGAAGACTATAGTAACTCAAAAAACGTTACATTTGACTTACTATTATGGTATTATTCTTCTTTTTAAGCTTTATTTGGTAGAAAAGTATGGTATGAATTTTAAGGCAACCAGTAAAGCATTTGCATGTATATAGTAAGTTTACTGACTCACACTCCTTCAGACGAAAACCATAGTAAGTTGAGTTACTCTAGTCTTCGTTGCAAGAAACAACGGAAGGTATTGCAAGTTTGAGTCAAACTGTTTGACTTACTATAGTTTTCTCTAGTAAGACTCTAATTTTAGTTATTCCGATTAACTATAGAAATGTGATTTATTACAATTTTTTAAATAGTACTGATTTGCTTCATATCAATAAATCTGTTACATACTAGTCAGTCTAGTCTAGAATAAGTATTTTTTCGTTAAATGTTTCGACGAAAACTATAGTATGTCTACAAAATTTTGCAAAAAACCTATTTTTTGTAATGTTTGGTCTGCGAAATCCCTTAAAACCCTGTATGTATATAATATAACAGAAATTTAAATTTTTAAGACGTATTTCTTCCAAAAATAACGTAATTTACTGTTACTAAGTATAGAGTAAGTATGTTTTTTTCATTAATTGCACAATCACAAAAAAGAATATGAATATACGCAGTCACTCAACACGCGATGGAAAGAGCAACGCGAGGCCTATCACTTAAGGACAGGAAAACAAACACATGGATAAGACAGAAAACCAAAGTCACCGATGTGGTACAAAAATCATTAAAATTGAAATGGGAATATGCTGGATATGTAGCTAGGGGTAAGACCCCATTTTAACAGTCCCCGTTTCAGCGGTTCTCGATTCCACCGACCCTTTTCAGCAGTCCCCGGTTCAGCGGTACCCATTTCAGCAGTCCCCGTTTCGGCGGTTCTCGATTCCACCGACCCGTTTCAGCGGCGTTTGGTTCTGCAGCATGCCGTTTGAGAGGCATCGTTCAGGAAAATGAGTAAAAACAGGACCCTCTTGGGGACAGTAGTTTTAACAATAAAAAATGAATTTATAAAATAAACAATAAATTGTCCCAAAATCACCCTATATATAGCTTTGCAATTGCATAAAAAGTAGGGTAATATGGTAAATAATTTGCCAAAAATTTATGTTTTATTTACGTATTTTCAAATAATACTACATTATGCAACGAGCATTTTTAATGATGGTCATTTATGATGCCAGTATGAAAAATACGACAAGCCTGGAAGAAGAAAGAGAAAAAATGTTTCAATCGCGCTGCAGTCATTCTTGACGAAGTTGAGTTAGATGATTTATTTAAAGAAATAAATACACTTTGTAGAAGGTGAACTATAACTTGCAAACAAGCAATTTTTAAGTTGTAGACGTTGACTAGAATAATCAAATTAAAATTCATGAACATTCTTTTATTTTAAATTTTTGTACTTAATTATATAAATTTATTCAAATAAATTACTATTAAAATGAACACAGAAATTTAATTCTAATTATTGAACTTACACAAACATTATTAAATAATGCAAAAATATAATTTATACTTATTAGATGCTTACCTAGACAAATATTAATAGATTCATCGAATAAAATTATAATAAAACACAAATTACTTTATTAAGGCAGTATCAAATTAAAAAAATATGTATTGCATTAATTTATAATTATTATAGAATTCATCTAACTAATATACTTTATTTAATAAAATTTACAGAATCCTTACAAAATAATAATAATTGTAAAATTCAATAACTTTTATAATAAATGTAATCAATTTACTTTTCAGGGATTTTCCATTATTTTAAAGGGTCCTTACTTTTTATTATTTCACTGCATATACAATACATAAATTGGATTATAAAAATGGTAGATTCTTATATAAAAATCTGTTCAATTTTCACCTATTAATATTTGTAAACAATTGAAATATGATTTATTAAAAACAAATGTTAACTTGATTTCTACTGGTCATATAAGACTATTTTTTTCTTTTTTAATGTATATTTTTTATTATATATTTATCTAATAATAAACTTTATTTAATAAAATTTTACAAAATTCTTACGAAATAATTGTAAAATTCAATAATTAAACAAGATGTAATCAATTGATTTTTCCATGATTTTCCATCATTTTAAAGGGTCACAACTTTTTATATTTCACTGCATAGGCAGTTCATAAACTGGATCATAAAATGTAGATTCTCATATACAATCTGTTCAATTTTCAGCTCTTAGTTTGTATGAACAACGGAAATATAATTTATTAAAAAATAAATGCTAACTTGATTTCTGTTTGTCATATAAAATTATTTTTCTTTTTTTATATGAATTTTTTCATCAGCTTTTTCATTGAGTCTACATGCAAGCACGGAACATAAAAAAATATCTAAGTTATTCTAATTGTTTATAAGATAAAAAGTCAGGTCTTTTTCAAACAGTTTTTTAATAACAATTTCAAAAAAATGTTAACATTTTTTTAATACGTCTTAAAATTAAAGTCTCAAATATTCGACGGCGATCTGCTAAATATCTCACAGAGTCACTGTAGGGCAAGAACAGTTGTATAAACAATTGCTCTGGGGATAAACAAATTGAATAACTTATAAACTATTTGGTCGATCTAGTTGAAATTTAGCACACTTAAATAACCAATTAATTGACATAATTTAAAGTCCTTAAATTTTACGTCATTGTGAAAAAAATAAAGTTATTAATATTTTTAATTTACTGCAAAAATGAGGGTTTTTGCAATTATCTCGGTCAATTGTTTATATATTACAATAAGCTTACCACCAAATTAAAGAACTTTTTATGATCTACATTTATTTGAAACATTTTTCTCTAAAATGTACAAGAAACGTTTTATAGTCAAAAAACTGCTTTTTTCATTCTTTACAATTGTTAAAAATAAGCAAAATCAGCTGTACGTCTTCACGGAATTATCATCAGTTATCCTTATCTACCGTTTAAAACTTTGAAAACCCTGTAGAACATCTTTACGTGAAATCGATGATTTTTTTCGTATTAACTGGGGTATATACCAGATACTTAGATATTACCTGTATATTTTTAAACAAGAATTAGTTATAATAATATCCTACAATAAAACTAATTACTTATCATTGTCATATTATTATTTTCTTATTGAGACCGCTCTATTGGGGACCGCGTTTATGGGGACCGCTGAATTGGGCACCGCTGAATCGGGGTACCGCTGAAACGGAGACCGCTGAAACGGGGACCGCTGTATTGAGACCGCTCAATCGGGGACCGCGCTTATGGGGACCGCTGAATAGGGGTGAAACCGTAGCTAGGAGCGATCTAACAAATGACACAGAACAATTCTAACCTCGAGACCATACCAACACAAAAGACCCAGAGGAAGGCCTCCTATGTAGGGATGGCGGTTTTTGACAAAACACCGATTTTCGGTTATACCGTTTTTTTTTGCTTACGGTTTAACCTGGCGGTTATAACCGGCCAAAAAAAAAACAGTTTTTCCAAAAACTTGTTTTGGGTTTTTTTAATCCAATAGGTTACAATGTTACATTTACAATGCACTTTAGTTTGCGATACTCCACTCGACTCGATACTCGATATCAATATGATCAAAATTAGTACTATCGAAAGAACATCAATATCAATATAAATAAAACACAATTTTTAATTAAACCATTTTATTCTATTTATTTATTATTTTATTATTATTATATATTTATTGATTATTATTAAATATAATATAGCGTAAGATTAATACATACATAATATACAATTTAACCCAACCATTTCAACTTATAAAAAAATTCCCAGACTTTTCAAATAGTCCTGTCGCCAGGGGGGGTACAACGGCCTTCTTAATTCAGATGGACTTACCCAAGTTTTTTTTATGTATTTTGGCCCGTAGAACACGAATTTTTTGGGTAACAGTTGATCCGGATGTCGATAAGATTGTTATAAACAAAGAAGTTGAGGAATTACATAACAGCGATTTCTCGCAAACAAAACATTTTTTTGTATTTTTTGGGCCATTCTACCCAAAAAATTTTCCTACAAATTTTTTCGTAGGATGCATAGTTTTCGAGATAAACGCGGTTGAACTTTCAATAAATCGAAAAATTGCAATTTTTGAACCCGAATAACCTTTGAATAAAAATAAAATAGCAATTCTGCTTACCGCCTTTAAAAGTTTGAGTCAAATATATCTGTTTTGAATATTTGTATTGCTAAAAATTTATTTTTTGATTGTTAAAAAAAGGTATAAACACATAGTGTTTCCCGTGCCTAATACATGCGTTTTAATGCATGCTACGTAGAAATAGACCCGTTTGCACTTTTACCTATTCTACCTACTCGTTCGATTTTAAACGAGAAATCATTGAAAACATCACTCAAACACTAGGTGTTTGTAGCTTTTTTTACCAATAAAATAATAAATTTTTAGCAATACAAATAATTAAAACCGATATAATTTGACTTGAACTTTCAAATGCGGTAAGCATAATTGCTATTTTATTTTTTAATCAAAAGTTATTCGGGTTCAAAAATTGCAATTTTTCGATTTTTTGAAAGTTCAACCGCGTTTATCTCGAAAACTATGCATCCTACGAAAAAATTTGTAGGAACATTTTTTGGTTAGAATGGCCCAAAAATACAAAAAAATGTTTTGTTTTGCGGAGAAATCGCTGTTATGTGATTCCTCAACTTCTTGGTTTATAACAATCTTATCGACATCCGGATCAACTGTTACCCAAAAAATTTGTGTTCTACAGGTCAAAATACATAAAAAAAACTTGGGTAAGTCCATCTGAATACAGGAGGCCGTTGTACCCCCCTGGCGACAGGACTAAAATGGGATTAAATAAAATAATATCAACATAAATATTTTACTTAAAAATAAATTGGATAATGCAATTTATCTTTTATTTTCACTACCATCAAAAAAAAATTATTATGTAGGTATTTCTTTTAACACGTTTGTATATTTATATAATTTATAAAATAAAATTTGAATTATTATGGTTTTGTTTGGAATAATTACTTGAGAATAATAATTATGATTGGGATCCAAAATAATACCTAACCTAATCCTAATCACCGTAAAAACCTAATAACCGGTTTTTAATTTAAAAACAAAAAACCGGTTAAAACCGGGACAAAAAAAAACAATCACTAAAACCGGTTATTGCGAAGTAAAAAACCGGTTTTAGGTTAAAACCGGTAGGTTTTTCCCATCCCTACTCCTTTGAGAGGGACAGATAATCTGAAACGGACTGCCGCGTAGGGAAAAATTGGCTACAAGTAGCGTACAGTAAAAAAGAATGGAAACAAGACTTGAAAGGGCTTATGTTCAGATGGGGACGTGAATGCTTGATGAATAAAAAGAAGAAGAAGGTTAGAGGTAAATATTAGAGGGGCAATGACGAATCATTCTCAGGAACTGACAACAATAATTAACAAGATTGCAAGATGCATTAAAATACCAGGAGAATGTAATTTGATCTTTAAAGATTTAATACATTAGTGTCAGCATTGATTGATGTATTGAGGTCTCTGCCAGTTGGTCTGTGTTCATTGAACTGGCAAGTACCTAGTTTTTTCGAGCTGGGAAGCATGGTGCCCTATAAGCATGTACTTAATTTAATCTTGTAACATCGACTGGTAGTCACCATATTTTTACAAAATTAAAAATGTAAACCATGTATTATGAAGTTATCACTTTAAATAGTGTGCTAGTTACAATTACTTAGCAGAATGCACTGAGGATGTTCTGAATTATAACAAAAACGTTTTGCACGACATTTTATGATGTTTTAATAAACAATTTTTATACCAGTATACAACTTGAAGTTTTTACTTCTGTACGAGTTTTTTCTTTATTGAAATATTCATTTCAGTACTGTTTATTTTGCCGCATACTGTATTATGTCTATTACAAACAGTACACTGTTTTATTTAACTACAGTTATTGTAGTCTTAACTCTTTTTGTATAACTAGTAAAAATTTCCAAACTCGTGACTCTAAATACCCTCCAAATTCTTTAACGGTCGTCCAAGGATCTGCGTTGTTTCCAATTATTCCAGTTCATTTGTTACAAAGTGACAATCACCTCTTTTAATTTGATCATTAGTTACCTCTCTACGTGACAATGAGCCAAGTGTAATTTGAAACAACGTAATCGATAAACAATTAGCAGAAAAAGGTTCAAATTGGAGAAATGCACCTATTCTACGAGAAGAAACTCCCAATTGTTTGATTAAAAACGTTTAGGAAAAATTTGTTAGATACACTGGAAACATTACAGACACGTAATATTATAGGGGAGTCAATGTAGATTGAAAACTTGTATTGTTTCGGAAAAATCAAACAAGCTTGTATTTTTCTAAAACTTTTTTGTTTATTTATAAATTACTATATGTTAGAGTTCTACTTACAGATTTAGCCGCTAGTTGTTTAAGCAATAAAAGTTGTTTTGTATAAACCATTTCTAAATATTGGTGAATTCATCATTTTACATCGATAAAATTTTTTTCTATTTTGTTTTTGATTATGCTGAATCTGACTGAGAAGTTATAATTGGAAAATTAAAAAAAAAATTGAGCTTTTATACAATGTGCCTGCGTAACTTGAAACCATAATATGGAATACTTTTTATTATCAATTTTACGAAAAATTACGAGAAATGCAATTAGGGAAGCTGGCCCCGCATAGGGATAAGGCAAAGAGAATTATGATGATTTTATTATTAATTTTACGAAAAAAAGTTATTATTTATAAAAAGCTCTGCATGGTCTAAAATCTAAGGCACAATAATAATATAACAGCTTTCAACATTTTTTGTACGAGGTATGTTAAAAAATATGAATTTCGCTCAAGAGTAAAGTACCTTGATAGTTCACAATATTTAAATGAGAAGGATGTAATTATATAGATAGTCAAACATACTTTTTGATTTTTAATACCTTTTTATTAAAATCATAAGGTACTTTACTTTTGAGCCAAATTCATATTTTTGACATACCTCATACAAAATTGATAAAATATGATATCTAATGGTTGCATCTTAGATTTTATACCATACATAGCATTTTAAGAAGAATAAATTTTTATGTAAAATTGATAATAAAGATGTTGCAAATCGATTTCAAGTGACGCAGACATACTAGAAGAAAGATAAAAATGTAATACAAAAAACCGAAAAATATCAGTTAAAAAAAATGTTTATACAAAGTAATCAAAACTTTTTTCTGTACAACTTACCTAATATACATTAAATACAAGTAAAACTTAAAACTTGTATTTAATGTATATTAGGTAAGTTGTACAGAAAAAAGTTTTGATTACTTTGTATAAACATTTTTTTAACTGATATTTTTCGGTTTTTGTATTACATTTTTATCTTTGTTAATTTTCTCACAAAGAAGTTGTTTATTTCATTTTTAAAGTAATATAATCTAGAGAATTTTAAAGACTACATCTTAAGCTTTAAAAAAGCACTTATAAAAGTGTAATATATTAGTCTAAATTTGAGTAATATCCTTTTAAAGTAGTAGTAATTCTGTAAAACTACAACAATTTCAAAAATTACATTTTTTGAGACGTCGCGCGTCGTATCATATGAATTAAATTTTTAGGATATTTTTAATACAAAAAACCGTTAGTCCAATATTTTGAAAGTAAGTTGTGCAAATTTCAAAGTTTTAGTGGTAAAATTATATTAGTAACACATTCTTAAATTATTTTTAAACAAAATTCATCTAAGTCCCACTTTCCGCCCACACTGTACTTATGCAGATAACTTTTTTTCTTTGTATTAAAAGTTAAAGGTAACTTTAATGTTGTTTTCTCATTTTCACTTTGTAGAATTTAATTTGATCAATTAGTTAAAATATTAACGATGGTGTAAAGGCCAAAGGGCGTAACCCTCAATTTATGAATTTTACAGGAGGCTTAAAAAACTGAATTACTTATACTATGTAGCTAGTTTCAAAATTTTTTTACTATTTACATGTAGCACTTCATCTCCTGAATTAAATAAATACAACAAAAATTTATATTATTACTTAGATATACAAGAAAAAATAATTTTGAATCATATTTTGTGGGTTACGCCTTTTGGTTGGCTTGTTTAATTATTTTGGTACGACTATTGATGAGGGTTACGCTGTAAATGTCAGAATCCCCTTTATGTTGGTTGGTATTACTTATTACGGTAATGTGATATTTATTGTGTAAAATGATCTGATATGTATACAATAATAAGTAATAGTAATCCTAAATATTGCTATAATACGTAATTATTAAATATTAAACAAAATACAGAGTGGGCCAAAGAAAACAGTCTACCTCGATATTTGGCAGTATTTATTAGATTTTAAGAAAATGAAAAAATAGGTCGATTTTTGATCTAAGGGGGACACATTTTTACGGTACATACATCTGTCATTTGTTATCCGCCTCCCTTCCATTTCCCCCACCTTTAAACTTCATTCTCGGGAGGAAAAGGAGCACTTTCCCCCTTTGTTATACAAATAGCTATATTGTCACTGTTTTTCCTACAGCACTATTTAATTTTGGTAGTATATTTTGCATATAGGTATTGCGTTGCACTTAATACTTGGGAAACTGCAATAACTAATGTTTTACCGTTAAGACACTTTGCACACAGGTTGTCACACACAGGTTTATCAGCACCTTTTGGTAACTGTGCTCTGTTTTTAAACCAGAAGGAATATTTCAAATTTACCACGACGTAATGCTTGTTTTTAATTGATCCAACCTCTGTGTGTTGTGCTATGCGTTAGTCAAATGTCCTGCCAGTTTGACCGATGTAAGTTTTCGGACAGTCACCACATAACAGAGGGTATGGCCCCCACTCTGTAATTAACCTTTTTTGGTCCTTATTTTTCTTCATGAATTTGCTTAAGATGTTTCTTCTGAAATCTGGCATTGTTCCTTTCTTTTTTATTGTTTTATTTGTGTTTTTTTATTCTTTATGTGTCTGGCTGTAATATCAACTAAAATAGCCAAACACATAAAAAAGATAGGAATAACACCAGCTTGCAGGAAATAGAAAAACTTAGGCCATTACATTAAAAATAATGAGAGCCGAAAAAAAGCAATTACAGAGTAATGTATACAAATTGACATGTGGTGACTATCCAAAAATTTACATCTGGTGGTGACTTTCAATATAGTCTGGGCTGATTATCGGAGAATAGGCCATTTTTAGGAAAAGTTAGTTACCAGCAATTTTATTGCTGGAATCGAATTATAAGATCCTATATATTAATAATATAGGTATGCAAAGTCCTCAGATAGTGTGCTACTTTTTTTATATACAAAATGGCGCCGGAAAATCGTGTTTTTTCAATTATTGCTCTATAACTCCGAAGATTTTAATTTTACAACAAAAACATTCAAATAAAAATTCACCGTGATTAAATTCTGCAGAGAGACGTGCTTTTCCCGATCTGCTCCGACGAAAATTTTTCTCGGAAAATGCGGGTTTTCCCAACAAAATCTTTAATTTTCAAATAAAGTAATTATCTAGCAATAATTAAATAATTTGGTGACTTAAAACCCTTTTTGGTTTAGATTATAGTTCCAGAAGCTGGTGAAAATTAAACGAATATTTTAGCAACAATTCAATTGTTAATTATTAATTTACGGTCGCTACAATAACCAAAATAATTATGATGCACTGATCAAACCTTGAAATCTTATAAAGATGAGATGCCTATTTAACATTTTGTCGACAAAATAAAAATTTTTTATTTTTTTGCATAATCTTTAAATGTTTAAAAAAAATAGTTATAAACAAATTAACGTTTCTTAGAAAGTTTTTATTATATTATAAACTACAAAAATAGCTATAATGCGCATTTCAAATATCTTTTTTCTGTCCTGTAGTCATTTTTCAGTAATCCTTCTTAAGATCTTCAAACTGCCTGGGATGAAACACGGCCTGGGATGACTACCGGGTGGATCGAGTAGCTTGGTAGTTATCAGCCGGTCCTAAGCCCGGATAAAACTGGAGGGTTGATAGGCGAGGTTAACAACCTACCTATCGTAAAATGAACCACTGCTCAAAGAACCAACGGGGTGTCTCGGAACTAAATTTTGAACAGCTAATAAGAACAGCTGAAGACAGAGAAAAGTTTGTAGCCAACCTCCATTGAGGTGAGGGCACTTTAAGAAGAAGAATACAATTTCTTTAGATAATAAATTTATTCGTCCTTTTCGGTGTGTTTCAGGTCTAGTATTTCTTTTACCTCCTCTCTTTGACCGCTTCTTTTAAAACGTCATATTTATTTTTGTAAACTATAAAAATCATGCTCAAGTTCGTTTAAGAAGCATTTCCAATGCTCGTTTTTAATCCTTCCTACAAGTAGATGTACTTAATTTCCTATTCTTCTGCCATCATCACACACTTGTTGTACCTTATGTAGGTTCTTCAGATTGATAAGCTTTTTATTTTGTTTGCATTTGTCTTTCATCTCTGTACACAGCCACGGAGGTTTTCGCTTTGGATGAGACTCGCTTTTATTTACTTTGTAGCGTTCGAAAAAACTCCAACATTAATTTGATATCCAATTCCCAAAAAGTACATCTATTTTTCCAATTTGTTAATGTTATATCCCACATAAAATATTTTCAAGCCGTCCCTGTTTGAAGATTTCCAAAAGTTAAGAGATATTACATACGTAAGTTGAGATTTTTACCCCTACTCCCCTTCAAAAAATGATTGAACTCGTCCAAAATGCTAACCCCCCTTTGAAAAAATGGTTTAGTCCAACTGAAAGTAACTGAGTTTTTGTCAAGTAAGCATCCCTAAGGATCAAAATCGCTCGGTACTTACGTCGTACTTTTCCTGTTTGTGGCTTCAGAGCGAAGCGCAATTTAGTCCAGTTTTAAGATCTGTTGGAGTAACATCTGCTCCCATGCTGTGACTCGCTTGAAAAGGGCGTAGTCCCTTGCCCCTTAGCCGGTAATGTGTAGAAGGTCGTTTTGTGAAACTATGAAGATCTAAATCTATAGTGAGTGCTCTAGGAAGATTTTTACACATGATAAGGGATTTATATGGAAAATCGACTACTCCTATGAGTTAACGACGCAGTCTAGAAGCCGGTTGTCTTTTGTTTCCTGTCTTATGTATGATGGTCAAGCCCTGATTTCACAGAAGAAATGTGAACCGCCACTCCTCGTGTCGAAAGAACACTGATGTTTTCGTTTCCCGTTCCAGTTCCCAGAGCCCTTTGAATCGAAATAATGAAGAACCCCTTTTCCCGTGTAGTTTGTGACCTGTGACGATGGATTTTGTTAAAATAATTAAGGTATACATTTTTAAATTTTGTAAGGATTCCAAAAGGATATAAAGTTTGTTGGTAAAGAATTTTAAAATATAATAATAATTTGCAGTTTGCTTTCATAATGGTAATAAATGACAGTGACTTTGACATTTGACAGCTGCGTCAAATCTTGTGTTGACGTACACTGCTAACCAAAGTTGTTGTATTTAATTTTGATAGAAAAATAATGTAAAGTTGAAGTTTTTTTGTATTAAAATAATGCAAAGTTGAAGTTTTTTTGTTGTATTGAAATAATGTAAAGTTGAATATTTTTTTATCCTGTAGCAATGTCAATCATTCCCTGTTTTTTTTTGTTTAAAGAATTTAAAAAAAAAGATGTTTGGAAATATAGATTTTTTTGTTTAAAGGAGAAATAAAGTTTCTAAAGGTTTAAAATAATTAAAATAAACATAAAAAAATGTACCTTCTTTTATTTGTTTTCTGTAACCCCTATTTTGGAAAAATTTTAACTAAATTCTAATACAAATGATGTAAGTTGTAGAGTAGAAGAAAGAAATGGCATAGAAGCTAACAGAATGAGATAAAGTAGCCCAGTTTAACCCCATAGAGGAATCGATGATGATTGTCCCCCCATTTGGTACCCGTAAGTAAGAAAAATGTCCTGTAAGTACCCACATGTGAACCAGAGGATTTATTTCGAACGGCGTCCTTTTTGTTAAATAGTAGAAAGATCCTCTAGTCAGAGTAAGTACCCTTTAGTATTTTGTTATGGTAGTTTAGTCATCTTAACACCCTCTCCCCCTCCCTAACGAATCTACGACCTAGCTCCCGCACAACAAATGAGCTGCCGTCTCGCATGAAGGTTTGCATGTCTGTTCCTTCTACTAGCCCCATTTCGACCCCCCCAGTATTTTTATAGTTAGTTCTTTCCTTGTTCCCATATGAGCAGACATGTAAAACGCTTCAACTTATCTTATTTTTCGCCCAGAGCTTCTTTTGTTGAATCTAATATGTTTGCTTTATTTTTCCATAGCATTCCTCGATTGCACCGATTTATACACTGGGGTGCAAAATCCACCGGACACCTTAAAAATGGGTCATTTTTGATGTCTCGAATTTCCTAAACCTGTTGTCCGATTTAGGTGATTTTTTAATATGTTATAGCCTTATTCTTTATCAATATCGCTTTAATAATATTGTCGCTAAACAGGTAAATTTTCATTGAATACCGGGTGTACCAATGAAACTGTGTTTTTTTCTTAAACTTCGCATCGCCCTGTGGAATATTCTAGCATTTATAAAATACTCAAATTAAAACCCAACTATAGCCTTATGTTTTCTCAACATTCTGTTTTTAGACTAATTCGCTTAAGTAGGACCATAAAAAAGTTAGGAAATTTAACAACTAGCTATGTTCTTTATCAATACAGGGTGTTTCTAAATAAGTGCGACAAACTTTAAGGGGTAATTCTACATGAAAAAATAATGACAGTTTGCTTTATGGACCTATGTCCGCAAATGCTTCATTTCTGAGATAGAGGGTGTTGAAATTTTTCTTACAAACTGACGATTTTTTATTTATTGCTTAAAAACCAGTTGAGATATGCAAATGAAATTTGGTGGATGTTAAGACGTAGTTATTGTTTATTTTCTGACATACAAGTAAAAATTTATTATTCACCATTGGCGCGCATACGGGTAATATAAGCCATCATATTACCCGTATGCGCGCCAATTGTGAATATTAAATTCTTAATTGTATGTCAAAAATATGCAATAACTACTTCTTAAAACACGCCAAATTTCATTTGCATACCTCAACCTATTTTAAAGCAATAAATAAATCGTCAATTTGTAAGAAAACTTTCAACACCCCCTATCTCGGAAATGAAGCATTTGCAGACATATTGTTAATAAAGCCAACTGTCATTATTTTTTCATGCAGAATTACCCCTTAAAGTTTGCCAATTATTATTTAAAAACACGCTGTATTGATGAAAAACATGGCTAGTTGTTAAAGTATTTAACTTTTTTATTATCCAACATAAGCGAATTAATCAAAAAGCAAAATGTTGAGAAAACATGCCGGTAGAATATTCCACAGGGTGATGCGAACTTTAAGAAAAAAACACAGTTTGATTGATATATCCGGTATATAATGAAAATGTAACTGTTTAGCAACAGTACTATTACAGCGATATTGCTAAAGAATAAGGCTATAATATATTAAAAAAATCACAGGTTTAGGAAATTCGAGACATCAAAAATGACCCATTTTTAAGGTGTCCGGTTAATTTTGCACCCCAGTGTATGTGTCTTTTCTGCTATTATTTTTTGGTATAAATACATTATTGTGTCATAATATTTACTTGTTATCCTAGATAAATAAGTTCTTGTTATTCTCTTTGTTTGATCCTCATTATAGCTAACTTTAATTTGCAATATTTTTTTGGATTCTTAATTTTTTTTCATTCTTTATTTTTTGATCTTGTCCTAAGATATATCATCTTCATGCACTTAGTTATTACTCGTCTATACAGTAGCTCTTGATGGTAAAACGTATAGATAGGGTAACTATTTTTTTTTTCTTTAGACTAGTAGGATTCTACAGTATCTCTTTATCGCTGCAATTATCTAAATTTTACTAATACAAAACCAAATTTAAAAACAATAATGCAAAGTATGATCCTAATTTCCTCCACATAGTCTTTTATTAGCACTAATTCTAATTTACAGACAATATCTAAAGTGTTCTAACACCATAAACGATCACAAATTCTCTGTTCTAATTTCCATACTAGCTCATATTCTCATTTCTGTAGACAAATATCCATCAGCCGCAACATAAACCGCTGCTGTTAAATCAGACTGTCCGTTTCCTAACGAATTAGGCTAAATACATTCATCTTCGCACATGACCCCAAGATAATGTATTCATCATCATCATCATTATCATCATCATCATCGTCAACATCATCGTCATCATCATCGTCATCGTCATCGTCATCGTCATCGTCATCATCATCATTATGGCATCTATACTCCTAGCGGAGTAATTGCCGCCCTCTTTGGGCTCTTCCGATTCATTTGTCGCGGTGAATCAATCCGCATTAATATTTTGGTTTTACAATCATTGGTTGTGTGACTTGGCATCTTCTACAATTTATCTTCATTCGGTCCTATTTTTGCTTATGGTTACCCATTCTCCATCTTCCTGAGGTCCCCGACTATCTGGTTCTCCCATCAGGTTTGGGGCCTTTCTCGTGATCTGCCTGATACAGGTCTTCATTTAGTACTTTTCTTGATAACGGCTTCTGAACTTCCCCTTTATATATGTCACATACATCTGAGTCTCTGTGACCTTATAAATCTGCCGATGTCTTCTCCTTTTAGAAGTTCTCTTACTTCGTGGTTCACAAGTTTTCTAACTTCATGATTACCTAAACTAAAATCGAGTTGTCTGCAACCTCCAAGATAAGACACGACAAACGTTCGTTAATGAGGTGCAGGTGACCTTGATGGTTTTTGTTAACTCTGTTCAGGTACAAGTTTAGTTGGCCTGCTATTCTCTGACTTATTTTCCTCTCTAGGATCCTCAATCCTTCTACCTCTTTCTGTTTCAGACTTATGCATCATAATATGTGATTACTGGTCTAATTGCTGCTCTATTAATTTTCAGTTTAGTATTATGAGTAAGTTTCTAATTTTTGAGGAAGTTGTTGTATTTCCAGTAGGTTCTGTCTCCTGCCTGGTTTCTTTCATTAATTACGATGCATCTATCACTAGTTCCATTAACTTAGTCTCCAAGATATCTAAAGTGTTCCACCTTTTTAAACTCATATTTACCAATATTTAAACTAATGTTATTTTTATTTTTTCCTTGAGAATAGTAGGTATTTTGTTTTGTTTTTATTTATTGCTAAATTCCTTTTGGATGCTTCCTTATAATAAAACTTCGAAAATTCTTCCTTTAAACTGTTTAGGTTTCTGCTGATTAATGCTACGTCGTCAGCATACGTCACAAGTTGCGACGTCGATGTTATAATTGTACTGTTTTTTTCTGTAGCTGTTATTATTCTTTTTGTGGCGACATTAAAAATAGTGATGTTGATAGAGAGTCGCCTTGTCGTACTCTACTTGCTATTTCTACATTTTTGGTGATTCCGTTATCTGTTATTATTGCTGCAGTCAATCCCTTCATTGTCTTATATCATCTTTTTTCATCATGTGTTCTATTTACAAGCGATTGATGGTAAAACCTACAGAGTTATCTATTTTTTTACTAGCATATTATTCTCCAGTATCTCTTTTTTGATGCATTTATCCAACTTTTTAATACACAAAAAACCTAAATGAACAATAAAAAACTCTTTATAATCCTAATTTCCTCCACATATCTCTTTATTAGGGCTAATACTAATTTCAAAACAATGTCTATAGTGTTTTAACTCCATAAACGATCACAAATTCTGTTATAATTGCCATACTAACTCATATTCTCATTTCTGTAGACAAATATCCATCAGCCGCAACATAAACCGCTGCTGTTAAATCAGACTGTCCGTTCCCTAACGATTTAGGCTAAATACATTCATCTTCGTACATGACCCTAATAAGATAATGTATTAGCAGCCTTATACGGCTCATGTTTGCAGTCTGAGGACACTTTCCTGTCTTGAAATAATTTCGGATTATGTTGAGAATTGGCTTTGAAATATTTGTTATTAGCCAGTGCTGTCCCAAAAGGTGTAGTAAATTTAAACTAGAGGGCAAGCATGAGTAAGGATTTGTGTTATTTAAAAGTTGTAACGGCAAAATAATCGATAATATAAAATTAACCAATAATTATAGGTAATTAGTAATTGAATATCCCTCTGAAATAAAATACTACGGAAGAGGGGAAGAGGGGACAGGCGGGGACCATGGGTCTATTCGCTTTGTTTCATTTCAGGTAGCCCCATCTTTTGGATATGAAAAAACTAGCAAAAACTACTAAAAGTATATAAATCGTCAATATAAATAATGAAGTGAAACAAAAAACAATAACAATCTATTGCAAAATTTAAAAAAAATTGAAAATTGCATATTCTACCTTAAGAAATTTAATAAGTTAAGTTAAGCTGCTGCATATGACACTACTTATATATAAGAATACTGCAATTTCTTATTAGTTAAGAAACTCTGCTATTGAATAATACGGTCTTTCGGATAGATAGGCTTTTGTCATTTTACGAAACTTAGGGAAAGATGTTGCAGATTTAAGTTCTAGAGGGAGATGGTTGTATAGTTTTTTGCAGAATATAATATATATTTCTTTACTAACTCACTGGACGGGATCGGTAAATAGATGTCAAAGGTAGAATTTCTGGTGGAATAGTCATCATGACTAGGTTTTTCTGGAAAGACATAGATGTTTACGAATTAAGCAGACAATTTCTAAAATATATAAAGAAGGTAGTCTTAGAATCCTGTGATCTCTGAAGGAGCTTTTGCAATGTGTTGTTCTTCTGGGACCAAACAGATATCTTATTGCTCTTTTTTGTAATTTAAAAAACATCGGATTAGGCAGCTGTATTTACCAGAATCCCAAAAAGGAAGACCATATCGAAGATGCGACTCGAACAAAGAAAAGTAAGTTATTTTGGAAGAGGCTCAATTCATTTCCGTCGAAACAGATCTTATTGCATAGCAAGATGAGGATACTTTCTTCCTTAATAAATCGATATGAAAGGACCACTTAAGGTTGCTATCTAAAAAAATACCAAGAAACTTCAGAAATCAAAATCAACGATACTGATCTACCTGTTATGAAGAGGTAGGGATTCAAGAGCTCCTTTATAGGATAGCACTACTGTTTTATCTACGCTAAAAGAGAGTAAATTAGAATTGGACCAGGATTTTATTGTGAGTAGATCATAAGTTATAGTAGCATGAAAAGTTGCGATATTTGAGTTGCTCCCAGTGATACTGGTATCACCAGCAAAAAGAAAATCTTTTTCATCGATTTTTAAACTAGTAAACTAGTCAATAATAAAGATACGAAAAAACAGAGGTAGAACAACTGAACCTTGTGGTACCCCACATACAATATTTTTGAGACTAGAGTCTGTATCATTTGCTCTAACCAGTTTTTTCCTATTATCCAAGTAAAATTGAAACCAATTCAAAGAAATACCTCGAATTCCGTAGATCTAGTTTTGTTATCAAAATGTCATGATTTACACAATCAAAAGCTTTGGCAAAATCACAAAAAATAGTGTGCAGTGTGCAGATTATTATTTAGTGCTTGATAAACCAAAAACATGGCATTGTTTATGTAGTACAGGAAACATGGCATCAGTGGTACATTTATTAAATAAAAAGCCGAAATGATTTTGTGATAAAATGTTGTTTTCAACGAGAAAAGACATAAGTAGGGCTCTTATGAGTCTCTCAATAATTTTGGAGAGTACCGGTAGTAATGCAATAGATCTAAAATTGCAGGCATTATATTTTTGACCACCCTTAGACTGTCTTTAGTCCTGTCGCCGGTGGGGGTACAACGGCCTCCTTAATTCAGATGGACTTACCCAAGTTTTTTTATGTATTTTGACCCGTAGAACACGAAGTTTTTGGGTAACAGTCGATCCGGATGTCGATAAGATTTTTATAAACAAAGAACTTGAGGAATCACATAACAGCAATTTTTCGCAAAATCAAATATTGTTTTATATTTTTTGGGTCATTCTAAGCAAAAAATTTTTTTACAAGTTTTTTCGTAGGATGCATAGTTTTCGACATAAGCGCGGTTAAACTTTAAAAAAATCGAAAAATTGCAATTTTTGAACCCGAATAACTTTTGATTAAAAAATAAAATAACAATTCTGCTTACCGCATTTGAAAGTTCAAGTCAAATTCTATCGGTTTTAATTACTTCCATTGCTAAAAATTTATTTTTTTATTGTTAAACAAAGCTATAAACAAATAGTGATTTCATGATGTTTTCAAAGCATTTCCCATTTGAAATCGAACAAATAGGCGCACATACAGACGATTTCTACGTAGATTACGTACATTAAAACGCATACATTGGGCACGGGAAACACTATGTGTGTATGGCTTTGTTTAACAAATAAAAACTTAATTTTTAGCAATGCAAATAATAATCAAAACCGATAGAATTTGACTTGAACTTTCAAATGCAGTAAGCAGAATTGATATTTTATTTTTTAATCAAAAGTTATTCGAGTTCAAAAATTGCACTTTTTCGATTTTTTGAAAGTTCAACTGCGTTTATCTCTAAAACTATGCATCCTACGACAAAACATTTAAGACCATTTTTTGCTGAGAATCACCCAAAAAATACAAAAAAATATTTTGTTTTGCGAAAAATCGCTGTTATATAATGCCTCAAGTTCTTTGTTTATAACAAACTTATTGACATCCGGATCAACTGTTACCCAAAAAATTCGTGTTCTACGGGTCAAAATACATAAAAAAAACTTGGGTAAGTCCATCTAAATTAAGGAGGCCGTTGTACCCCCCCTAACGACAGGACTACTTTGGGCATTCTGGAAATTTAACTTTCTCAAAAGAATTATTAATTAGAGTGATGTGGACTCCCAACACATTTTCAGAGAGATTTGAGAAAATTTTTACTGACAGTCCATCGGTACTACAGGAAGATTTGCTTTTGACTATTTGTCTAGTCTCTTCACAATGTTCATAATGCAGTCAAGTATAAATCAAGTAAACAATATCATATTGCTTACGTTTTATTCTGTGTATAAATCACAATATATTTTTTAAAATGTCTTTAATTCAACACAATCACTTACAATTTCCATAATTAAACTACATATCATCGAATGATCAATCCTTTCGCCTCTGAAATTATTCTGGCTTTTTGTGATTGTTACAGAGAAATTAAGCTCGAGATTTGTTACTGAATAAATAAAACAAATACTAATATATTATGCAAAATTCAGTTAATCCCTGTATCTCATCTCAGGGATTTATTATGGGTTAGTAGAAGGTGACCCGGTTATTTCTGAGCATTAAAACAACCTATAACTACAAATATTTATTGACCATAAAATAAAAACAGAAAATAGGGGAATTGCGACAAAATAAGCAAATGTATAATGGCTATTGAAACTATTAACTATAAAATAAATAAACAGTACTGTTGAGGATTAAAAAACCTAACTTATCACATTTATACACCCTGATAAGTACCTAGGAATATGGTAAATATGATTATAGGATACACCCGGATCAGTAAAGTGTACCCGGATTAAGCAAAAATCAGATATATGTACCGTAACCCTACTATATTAATATTATCAAATATGAGGTGAATAATTTATACCCTGAAGTGTGAAATACCTACTTCTTGTAAGTCTACCTGTGGAATTAATTAAGTACAATTAAGATATAATACCCTGTAATTACTGTGTTAAAATTAATACCTTCTTATAGCGCTATGTTCTGGTGTACAGCGAGGGTAACAGGAAGGACTTAGGTCTGAACAAAGTAGTTGGTATAGACACAGTATAGGATAGATGGTATATATAAAAATAGAGGTTATAGTACTGACTTCCTCTTCTTGCTCACGGTGTAGTAGGTGGGTTTTCCAGCTGTTATGACTCTGGTGGTAATGGGTGTTAGGACAGCCAGGAGACCCAAGTTGTGTCCTCAGGAAATTGGCCTAACAAGGAGAGAAAATACACTGTCAGTAGGGACTATACGAAACAGTAGAAATACTAGAGGCTATAAGCTTAGTAATAGCTTTAAAGATATTTACCTGTGGTGGTATGTGGCCAACGGATAGGGGTTGTTACCAGGACCTTCCCTTAGCGTCGAGCGATAAAAGACAGCCTAGGAAAGACACAGGGCATTAGTCCAAGCATACCACAAAGACAAAAACTATTGATTATAGTATAAACTTCTAAAACACTCACGTATTCCAAGCTAAGGTTAAGTCACAGTAACTAATTAAAACTTTTCACCAGCTTACAAAATATTACTAGCTTTAAATTCGTCACTGGTACAAGCCTTTCAAATACCGGTGAGTTTTCATAAACTCAGCTAAATTATTGCTGATGAATCGGATTTGCAAAGTTCTCCACTTTACAATGGCCGATCTCGTCAAGCCCCAATTAAAGAGACCGGATATCAAACGCTTTTCCTTAATGTCATTCGAGTCCATCGCTCATAACGAACATCTGAGCATGGAACCACGGTTGATTTAGTTACGTGACAAGAACCTATGCACAACCTATGAAGGAGAGAAAGACAGCCTATTTCTAGAATCTCAAACCATTCCTAAACAAATCAACAGAACTGAACCTTTTTGCGAACAAACCAACTGTTTTAAATGAACTACCATAGGCGTAACCAGGGGGTTTAAAGTATTTAAATATCTTTCAGTTTAACATACCTGAATTATTTGTGAAAGTTTAATAAAAACCGTAACAACACCACATCACCTAAAAAAGAGACTTTCGAAAGAAAGTTGAGAACATCATTTTGTTCAGACGTGCATAGGTGAACACTCACAAAATGGTTATACAAAATCAAAGTGATACAACTTAAGGAACATACGGTTTCACCAGTTATATAAAATTAACCTAACCTACCTACATAACATTGGAAATCATCATTTTGGAGATGTGTATGGGTGAACACACACACAACAGGGTCATACACAATCAAAATGTGATCCCAAAGTAAAAGACGTATGGCTTCATCATTATCCATACATCATAAAAAGACTACAACTTATGACAGGTTGAATTTCAACTCAGTACTGTCCAACATCAAACACCAGCACACCTGGAGAGGGCTCGACTTGGTACCATTAGCCAGAACCTCCATAGATGATGGGCTCGGCGTAGCTACCCATGGGGCTAGCCCTGACCCCCCAGTACCAAGCCCCCAACCACAAGCCTCAACTCTCCCAAAAGAAAGGATGTAATAGGGAACTTGCATAAATTTTTAAATTCGAAAAAATGTTATAAATCACAACACAACATAATTTAAAACATGTATCAAAGATAAAAAAAGTTTTGTTTGTCTTTCGTTTGGCCCCTAAAGACGATTAAAAATTCAAATTAAAACAGGTGGTCCAAAACGCTTCGTGACGTCACTTGGTTTTACATATACATTTTTCCAATAAAGTAAACAGAATTTTAAATTAGACGTTATAAACGTCAGTAGAAAATACATTTATGTGACGTTACAAGTGTTTTTGATAGCTTGAACTATTCATAGAAAAATTCGTACTTTTACAAAATGGTTTTATTTTCAATAGTAAACCTTCGTTCCTTTCCTTCAAAAACAGTATAAAACTATAATTTTAACAAACTGGTATATATTATTACAATGACATACGATAAATGTCATTAGAATATAAATATTTTTGACTTATTCCACGACGATGAGCTTGCCAAATACCCAAGTAGGTGGAGGCCAATAAACTAAAGAAGGAGAAGAAGAATATACCTAAATATAAGGTTGTGTCTAGGTATACGTTACCGTGTACGCAAAGAAAAAAGTTACAGTGTCAGTGATTTCTTATTTTTTATTTGTTTAGTGTTTGTTTTTAAATTAACTACGTAGTGTGGACAATTATTTAGTTCTTTTAATGAGTTTAAGAACATTTTAAAACAGTACGAAAAAGATAAGAGACTATAAATTAATATATATTTTTTAGTTATAAATGAAATAGTATGTATTACCGTAAACGATTAAAATAAAAAGAAGACCTAAAGCTTTCACAATAATAATTAACTTGTTCTGAAGCTATTATCCTTGTGGCATTTTTGTAATCAACTATTCTAAATGGGAACTAAGCCACAATTTAACCAAAAAATGATTTTATTAACGTTTCGACGTCTAAATCGGACGTCGTTGTCAAAATACAAAATATTATTAAATTAAACAAAAATGGTGTTGCTTAGTAAAAAATTTTTCTAATAATTTATTTAATCTGACTAATTTTTGTATTTTGACAATGACATCCGATTTGGACGTCGAAACGTTAATAAAATCATTTTTTTAGTTAAATTGTGGCTTATTTCCCATTTAGAATAGTTTATTATAATAATTAACTTACGTATAAAAATTATTTTAGCAATAATTTGTACGTGTCATATCAACTTAATACATATATTTATTTTGCTAACCTAAATATATACTTTTATATATACATTGATTTATTACAATTAAGTTTGAAACATCTAAATAGTTCTGCTTCCCTTCCCTTAACAAGTATTTTTCTATCAAACAAACACTAAACATATCAAAATAGCATGTACCAAAATATACAGTCACTGCGCACGTTAAATAATGAAGTCACTGGCTTGATCAAGTTTAATTCGCGTGTACCTAACTTTTTTATTTGCGTACACGTTAGAGTGTACCTAGACACAGTGAAATATAATCATAATAATAACTAATGTAAAACTATGTGACATCACGGGTCGTATGAACTATTTTATACCGCAGAAGACTTTAAATATGTATTTCTAAGTTATTACGAGTTTTTGAAGCGTAAAATTTTGGAAATCTCGTTTTTAAACAAAACTGAACATTATTATGTAACAAAAAAAATGTGCAAGTTCCCTATTGTGTAACCGCTGAACACCTACTAAGTGAAGGGCCTTAAGCAAAAAAAAAATAAAAAAATACAAACAATTCTCCCTCAGGACATAGAAGGAAGACACCCAAGGGTGGTCAGTCATCAAGCAACCAAAGAAATGACAATGGAATCCCCTAGACCGAATTGGTACACTGATTCGAGAAATGGATAATAAATAAACTCAGGAAGCTCAAGTTACACCTCAGATTACTGCTGCTTTGAGGTCTCGTGCAGGAGCTCTCAAATCAGCCTAAAAATCTACAAAGCCATAACACCAACAACCCAACAGCACACCACAAACGGAGGTCAACTCTGCACAACCAAATCAGCCAACTTCAACCAAGAAAAATGACTAGACAAACAATTAGAGGAAAGGATGCAAATATGGGCTACCCATTTTATTTTTCTTTGTAAAAAATGAATAAAAATTCTATTTTATTTCCAAAGGTATGCAAGAATACCTACATTTAGTTACTTATAACCTGCCCAAAGTGCAAATTGATTAAAAAGTATACAACTGTTTTAAATGTATAAATAATGAAAAATTGTACTTTTGCGCCGTTTGAATAATGATCCTAAATATGGGCTACCCCAAAAAATGTGTCTTAAATTTGTGTGAAATGAGATAAATGCGTGACAAATATATTTTAATATCTAAAATACAAAAAATACATTAAATAACTCATAGGCTAAAACTATTTGCAAAAGTCACACAGATATTCTTCTTTTTCGGCCCCAGCGCACTCGTTATGTGCCCACAAATGGAACAGAAGCACTTGACCCATATTTCACCAAAGGTGTAACCAGGATGATCCTAAGGGGGGGGGGGGTTACATCTACTTGAAGGTCTCTGGTGGGTATGGAATAATAATGGTGTTAAGCGTATAGAGCTCAAAGTACATCCAAAAGGAGGAGGTCATAACCCCCAAAACCACCCCCTGGTTACGCCTATGTATTTCACCAAGATTATCCTCTGAAAAAAGTACTTCGCAAAACATACACGTTACGTCAGCTGCGTCTTGTGGAGGCTGTGTGGAAGGAAACTCATTGTTATCGCTTTCATCATCTGCAGGCACATATTCCTCCTCATCCTAGCTACTAGAAACCGATTTCTTTTTTTGGTTCTTTGTGACTTTGGTAAGCTGCTTACGTTTTCCTTTTTTTATTTCTTTTCCTTTTCTTTTTTCTTTGCCTTTTCCTACTTCGTTTTGCCTACATTGCTACATAGTTCTAAATATGGGCCACTAGCCCATAATGAAAACAGAGGCATAGCCCATATTGTAAACACGCTTGCTTTGCACAACAAAAGAAGTTATGTCTAAAAGCAGACAATTTGAAGAAAACTCATTAGCATATATCAAAGACTAACAATAGAGCTTCAACGTGACACAGACTTTTTTTTGAAATTCGTGTATATTTTTAAATACTGGAATTTATCAACTTACCCGAAAAAGTTTTGACACTCGCACCAACCGACAAACAATTATTATAAACTGGGAAATATCTACCACAGTGGTGCCATCGCTACGGTGATAGTTTAACTTCGTCAAATACAATTTGAAATAGTCAAAATGTAGAGATCTGCAACGAATAGCTGTGAAACCCACCTAGCCCATATTACAAGACCAGCCCATATTTACAGCCTTTCCTCTAATGATTTTTTTTACTAACAAAATTGTTTCACTAACATTCAACGAAAATGTAAATTTCCATGAGACAACTCGTTTGGCATGATGTAATGCCTGAGAAACTAATGTAATGGTCCAAGAGCTGTGAGACATTTTTGAGTAGGTATTTTAGGCAACCTGAAAATTTTTCAGGTTACTCTTTCACGATAGCCTAATACAAAAATGCCGGTCTGGCTGGAGGGTAGCGGTTATTTTCCCCAAAAATCCCCCCCAAATTTAAACAAAAGGGTAAAAATTGTTATTACAAAAAATATCATTGACGTGATTTTAAAGAAAATTTAAATATTCAAATATAAAGAAAATAAACAGGCCATGCGATTTGAGGGCGAATTTAACTCTGCAAGATACTTGCATGGGCGCCCCAGGATTATTTTCAGGGGATGCATCTGAATTCAGAAGATTTTATCTGAATCTGTACATACTATTAAGGAGTATAAAATATACAACTATACATGCATAGCTATGTACATTCCTTCCGGACATGGAGGTGCAATTGTTATTTTGACAGGGTATTTTTTAATATTAAAAATAAATATTCTAAAAAAGCACTATAGGTAAGCAGCAGTGTGAGAAAGATCGTATACCGATAGCTGTTCGCGTCCTCTGTTGTAGCTGAGCGAGTCCGTTCGCTAGAGAAAAATCACGTGACCTGGCGATATCCATGTTGTTGTTTCTCAAAACGTTAGAGTAATTATTATATATTATAGTTTTTTAAGTAACTTTTTCTTAATTAAAGAAAAATAATACGTGCATACAATAGATTTCGCAAATATGATAGAAAAAGACAAATTTATTATTATAAATATATATGTAGAAAAGTATAAAACTATAAACTAAATTAATTCTGTTTCCGAATCTTGTACTTCTTCTACAAACTCCTCATCTGAGCTTAAATATTCATTCTCTTCTTCTTCGTCAGAGTCCCCTCGAGACTCAGATTCCTCTTCTACATGATCTGTAAATAGTTGTAATATGTATTTAGAATTAATTAAAAATTAATTAGTAATTAATTAGTTGAGTTGCTACGTATTCTCCGTCCTTTTATACGGAGTCGAAGCCTGGACAATCACGGGCGCATCTGAAGAAAGACTTGCCGTTGTTGAGATGTGGAGTTATCGAATAATGTTAAATATATTATGGACACACGTAACAAACACGGAACATTAAGAAAGATGAAAAAGGCAAAAGAAATACTTAACTGTTAATAGTATGTACTCAACACTATGAAGTAAAGAAACATGAGCTACTTTGGTCATATACTAAGAAATAAAAAACGCGATATGATTGGTTATATAAGGAAAAGTATTAAGCATTGGTTATATAAGTAAGAATACGTAGCAACTCAATTAATCACTAATTAATTTTTCATTAATTCTAAATACATATTACAACTATTTACAGATCAGGTAAAAGAATCTGAGTCTCGAGGGGAGTCTGACGAAGAAGAAGAGAATGTATATTTACTTTAGCTCATTTTTCTTTCCTTCATAGTGTTGAGTATTTCTTTTGCCTTTTTCATCTTTCTTAATGTTTCCCTGTTTGTTAAGTGTTGTGCCCATGATATTTTTTACATTTTTCTATAACACCACATCTCAACAATGGCAAGTCTTTCTTCAGATGCGCCCGTGATTGGCCAGGCTTCGACTCCGTATAAAAGAACAGAGAATACGTAGCAACTCAATTAACTAATCACTGGTTAATTTTTAATTAATTCTAATTACATATTACAACTATTTACAGATCATGTAGAAGAGGAATCTGAGTCTCGAGGGGAGTTTGACGAAGAAGAAGAGAATGAACATTTAAGCTCAGATAAGGAGTTTGAAGAAGAAGTACAAGATTCGGATACAGAATTAATTTAGTTTATAGTTTTATACTTTCCTACCTATATATTTATAATAATAAATTTGTCTTTTTCTATCATATTTGCAAAATCTATTGTATAGTACGTATTATTTTCCTTTAATTAAAAAAAATTACTTAAAAAACTATAATATATATAATAATTACTCTAACGTTTCGAGGCACAACAACATGGATATCGCCAGGTCACGTGATTTTCTCGAGCGAACGGACTCGCTCAGCTACAACAGAGGACGCAAACAGCTATCGGTATACGCTCTTTCTCACACTACTGCTTACCTATAGCGGTTTTATTTATATGCACGCGTAATTTATTTGATCACATGGCAATTGGATAATTTCACCACCATGTCTTTTTTAGAATATTTATTTTTAAAATTAAAAAATACCCTGTCAAAATATCAATTGCACCTCCCTGTCCGGAAGGAATGTACATAGCGATGCATGTATAGTTGTATATTTTATACTCGTTAATAGTATGTACAGATTCAGATGAAATCTTCTGAAGTTCAGATGCACCCCCTGAAAATAATCCTGGGGCGCCCATGAAAGTATCTTGCAGAGTTATAATCGCCCTCAGATCACCTGGTCTGTTTATTTTCTTTATATTTGAATATTTAAATTTACTTTCAAGTCATATCAATGATATTTTTTGTAATAACAATTTTTATCTTTTTTTAATTTTGGGGGGGATTTTTGGGGAAAATAACCGCTACCCTCTAGCCAGACCGGCATTTTTATATTAGGCTATCATAGAAGAGTTACCTGAAAAATTTTCAGGTTGCCTAAAATACCTACTCAAAAATGTCTCACAGCTCTTATACTATAAACTTAGTGAGAGAAGGAAGCTAAGTTCAGAGTTTCAAAATACGTGCCCACCTCTAACCCAATGTAGCAGTCTCTGACAGGAAGATCATAAATCCAAAGAGCTGTCACCCAACAAAATAAACTGTTAACTCATGTCCATGAACCGGCAAGTGTTGTCAATAAGGAGACTCCAAAACAACAATTATTCAGAGTCCTCAGGTGGATGTAATTTAATGTCCTTAGCATGCCATACGCCAACATTACGACCTGAAGCGTCAAATAATTCGTACGTCCACGGGGATACGACTTTACCTATGGTAAACGGACCAACATATTTTTTTCGCAAATTTCGCAGTAACCTTTTTAGCCGCGTCAGAAATCACATAATTCTTTTGGCCTACCATATACCGATCCGGTCGTCTACGAAGGTTGTACGAAGCTTTGGACTTCTCATATGCCTTACTCAAACGCACACGTACATCAGAAAAAAGTCTCTTCATCACTTCACTATTTGTCATAGCATCAATAGGTGGTTGATCACTATCCTCAAGATGTTTATCGGATACTTTACCGAAAGCACGTATTTCTCTACCAAACATAACAAAATTTGGGGTATGTCCATGAGATTCATGAAGAGCAGACCTAGCGGCGTACGATATCTTACCAAGAAATTGATCTCACATAGTATGAAGTTCCGAAATATAGCTTATTAACATGGATTTGAGACCACGATGTGTTCTCTCGACAGAATTGCATTGAGGATGATAATATGCAGCATACCTGTGTTTAATTTAAATTCACTAGTCAGAGCTCTAAATTCCTTACTCTTAAATTGACCATTGTCAGCAATAATGATATCCGGAGCACCATATACAAGAATTACATGATCCTCTAACCATTTTAAAATGCTATGAGTTTTCGCATTCCTCAAAGGAGAGAACAAAACAAATTTGCTGAAGACATCTATAGCGGACAAAATAAAAGTATAACCATTCGTTTATCTGGGTAACGGATTCACTAAATCACAACTAATAATCTCCCACGGCCTCTTAGCAACCGGAGTCATGCTAAGCATATGACCAACAGGAACTGGAGCCTTATTATCTGGCTTCGCCATTAAACAAGCCTGACATTTGGATATATATCTAGCAACATCACACTTCATGTTTGGTAAATAATAGTACTGAGATAAACGTGCGGTTGTTTTAAAAATGCCTTGATGTCCACAAGTGGGTGGATTGTGATTTTCACGGATAATTTTAATACGTTCACCTTTAGGTACCACTCTTAACCAAACATTCTGTGGATCGAGCAGATCTTGAGAAGGATGTTTACTTCTCTTATATAAGATGTTATTTTCAATAAGTGATCCGTGATGACAGTAAACTTCAAGGTAAGGACGCAACTTCTCTATCCCAAACAATACGGCCAATGTTTCCTTCTCTTAGGATAAACAATTTATAATTATCTAAGCAACAAGTTCACCAATCGGGCTTTACTTTTTTTTTGGAATTAAAAGGTCTTCATTTTAAAGCCTTAAAGAATAAAAAAGTTGTTTTTACAATAAAAATAATGCAATTTCAAAAAACGTTGGACGGAAGGGCCGCCCGAGAACTTTATCGTACCGATCTATTATCGTTATCGTACTAGATACTGGCATTCTATAAAAATAACAAAGTTACTCGTTATTTTGATATTTTAGAAACACCTTATATACTTGAAAATATTTTATGGTTCTACGCATCATTAATTCCCGCATTTGAGATAATGTTCGGGGACACACTATAGATTATTGCATAAATCAATAGAATATTAGTCAGACTTTCATTTCAAATTAGTCCATTTTTCTGAGAAATTAATAGTTTACAATATTTGCATTTTACTGCATGGATTGTAATGAAATTTTGGGAGTAGCCCAAAGCCCAATCTCCTAATTCAAAGTCTATCCTATATACTATGGCGCTTTTATCATGGGGGCGGTTCTCACCACTTCTCGGGGATAGAACATTTTTATTTTCGAATTGCATGGAGCAAAAGGAAGAATTTTAAGAAAATTTAAAAATGCGCTCTATAATTTGATCTTATTTTTTCACCCGTCCACCTTTTTGAAAGTAGAAATAACACTATATTTAGAGGTATTGCAAAAGAAAAACAATGCATTTAAGTTCTGGTGAATGAGGGGTTAAATGTATGTACTTCTCATTTTTCCTTAAAGTACATTAGTTATATATTTTTTGCACCATATCTCGCTTAGTTTGAATGTAACGGACATTTAACGGTGCTCGTTTTAAAGGCCTTTTCAAACACTACAAAAGCATGAGCACTTTGAGCATGCACCAAAAAACAAACTCTTTTTACCTACCATAATACAAAATTTACGAAGGAACGAATCTCTTTGTTATTTATAATTAAAAAAAAAATTTATATAGTGTTTTTAGTTTGATGCATAGTTTTTAAGGTATTCACAAAAAACCGTCCGAAAACGTGTCATTTTTAAATGAAGCTATTAATGCAAGAAGGTGTTAACCAGCAAATTACATAATGTGAGATAATTAAGTTCAAAGTTTATTGACTAGAACTTTTTGCTAATAATTCAATTTGCATTTTACAAAAACAAGTGTTAAGTAAATGAAACCACAAGTTTTTGAGGATACATATAGTCCTATAAATCAATAAGACTAAGAGAGTTTTTATAAAAATTACGAAAAAAATGTAAGTTAACACCTTTTTGTACAAACATATTTTTACATTTGAGAATCAAATAACACATAAAAAGGAGTTCAAAAAAGTTTATTGTTAAAAAAACTAGAAAATTTGTGTAACTTATAGTTAATAAAACAAGGATTTAATTATCGTCTTCTTTTCTGAGGCCATGGTAAAAAGCCCGGAAGTTTTCTGGAATGTATGGCATTTGCTGTTGAATATTTTCATATTTTTTAGATGCTATTGGCCTACTTTTATTCACTGGCCATAAGATTTCACCTGTACTTGAAGTTGACTGGCGCGTTGCAGTTCCTTTACTTATTAAAATGGAAACTTCTTTCCAATTGTCATCATCATTTAGAGAATATCTGTACTTTGTTTTACCAAATTCCGTAATTTTTATCCACTTTACATTCTTTAAATGATATTTTTTCACCATTGTCAGCTTTTTTTATTTATTAGTTTCAATTTATTAGGAATTGTTTTACATCCACAAACTTATCTTCCATTCTAATAATATGAAAAGGAGTTTTTCTCCTGCACTGTACCATGGTGTTTACATACTCATCCACTGTGTAAATATTCTGATGCTTTCTTACTTTTTCGAAAGCAAACAAAATCCCGGTTGGAATCCATAAATGTATAGCCCACTTCAGGGAATTTTTATGTTCTATTGTATCAAAAACACCTTGTTTTATCAAGTAATGCCAAACACATATAATAAACCAGTTTTTGTTTTGACCACCTGCTGAGTCACTCCAGACTACAAGATGTTTTTGCTATGGTTTCAGAGTGGTTAAGAATGCTAGCAGGCAACTTCCAACTTTCTCAGGTCCACGACCTCCCTTGTCTTCTGTCCAAAGATGAAAATACCCCTTGCCGTTTGGCTGGTTTTTGTTAATAACGTACACTCCTAAGTTATAGAGCCATACCTACCTTAAATAAAAAGCAGTCTAGTGGAGATTTTAGGTAATGGAAGAGTTTTTTGCATGTCAAAAGTAATGTATAGGTATAACATCAGTTTTAGCCAACTCCATATCTTTTTTTTTTGTTCTTCAAAGGCTTTCTTAAATTTCTCAGAATGTCCATCTGTTGCTTTACCAGAGTCGCAGACTTTGCGAGTATCCGATCGGGGAGTACCAAATCCCAAGTTAAAATCTTTAACACATATTCTCCTGTACATTGCTTCTGACACAACATTCTCCAGTTTCCTCCTGACACAATACGCTTCGTATAACTCGAACATCTTATTTATTGATAAGGTGGGTGATAAATACAGCCGAGAAGGGTTCTTATTACGAGCATAGTGGGACATTTCTGCTGAGAAAGACTTAATAGGTTCATGAACAATCATTTTGGTTTCTTCTGGTATTGCTTTTGGCCGATTGTGAT
This sequence comes from Diabrotica virgifera virgifera, assembly GCF_917563875.1. Taxonomy (NCBI): domain Eukaryota; kingdom Metazoa; phylum Arthropoda; class Insecta; order Coleoptera; family Chrysomelidae; genus Diabrotica; species Diabrotica virgifera. The sequence continues at coordinate 187,591,460 of NC_065447.1, read as the reverse complement.
GACGACCTCTTTCGTCCTTTTTTGCAGTTAATTTATCAGCTGTTATTTGATTTCGAATTAAATCAAATTTTTTAGACCAATATCAAGCATAGATAAAACTGCGTCTTTACAAACCTTCCAAGATTCTCCATCTATTTAAAAAAATATTCGTAAGAATTTGTGCAAACAGCATGTAAAGTAGGCCTCTTTACTCCAATAGGTTTCATCAAACTAAACAAGTACAGATTTTTGTCGTCATTTTGTAATAAATAGTAGTGGTTAAATAGTAAGCTTCTATCTTCATCCGTAAAACGTGAATCACATTTTAGTCGACATTTTTCTTTACACAACAGCTTACCTACACTTGACTTTTTAGCTGACTGCACCTGACCTTTATAGTTTATTTATGATTTTCCAGCAGCCTTGTTGTTCTTTTTTTTTTTCATTTCTCATCTCTCACAACAAAATAATTGCACCGAAAACAAACACAACGGCATGTAATAACACCTGATAAACAATTAATGCTTGATTTACCGCGCAAAAATAGGCAGATGTTCTTCTGCATATTCTGCAAAAAGGTGTTAACTGCTCTGTTGACACCTTCTTGCAGATACGTCGAGAGTTATCACCTTTATGCACTTCAGGTCCTTTGATAATGGGATATTAACTCCTTTTTTATATACATTTTTAGGGCTATTAATGCCATCTTTTAACAAAAGGCTTTACTACTTAATAGAAATGGATGTTAACACCTATTTGCATTTGATAAGATCAAATTTACAAAAATGTAAGTTAACACCTTCTTGCATTAATAGCTTCAAATGAAAATGGCCAATCTTCAACTACGTATAACTCAAAAAGTATTGAGTTCTCAAAAAAAAGTATAGATCAGTTTTTGCTTAAAAATAGGTTCTCTAGCCACTTCCATGCTTATTTTGACCAATAAATTTTCCACCCCCTTGAAGGGGTGGGAATTGTCCCAAGATAAAAGCGCCATAGTATATAGGGTAGATTTTGTTTCTTGAGCTATTCCCTACTTACTGTGAAAATATCAAGTACATCGATGTGGTAGGATGGAATTCAGAGCCAAATACCCTCATTGACTGCCCTATAATAATGCTCTGCTATGATCGCGTGAGAGGGGACACACACAAGATTATAGCAAAATTTCAATTTTCTGTAACTTTTCGAGTTTTTGAGTTACAGCAACCAGTTTTATGTCATTGGAAAGATCATTTTACATTCTTTCAAAATATGTAAAAATATACAGGGCGTATGTAAAAAATTAAGATTTTTTTTTCATTTCCGGTTAAACCGGAAGCCATATTGTGGGTAAAATTTATTGTGCTAATAGATAACAAAGTACTATATAAATCTGCCAAATTTAAAATTTTAGTTTCTATTACAGAGGTAGTTACGGGAACTCGAATATTTTTTTATAAAAAATTCATAACTCCCCTCCTGTGAGGAGTTAAGAAATCTGACTAATGTTATTCAATTTACCGATAGGATATCAAAAATATATCAAAAAATAAATAAATTCCTTGTAGCCATTTTTGAGAAAATTTAGTTCAAATTTATGTCAAACTTTGACCCCTTAAATATAGGCAACACATAACTTTCTCTGAAAAACGATAATATTCTTGTTATAGCCCCATCTTTAGGCTATATAAATATTTTTTCAAATTAAACTTATCTTAAACAAGTTTTTATATTGGTAGGGAAATGTATCGGGTGGGCGGTCGGCCATGCTGGCGGCCATTTTGGATTTGGAAATGTCAAATGCCGTATTTCTATTTACCTATCGATGAGCTAACTTTAAGTTAAATTTCATTTGTTTCGGTCAAAATTTGCAAAAATGGGCCCCAAATAACCCCCCTATTTCGGCCCCCCTTTGAGAGATTTTTTTCAAAAGCTTAGTTTCTTGACAAAATTCTCTTAAACTTACTCATACCGAATTTCATCGAAATCGGTCCAGTAGTTTTTGCTGGGCGGTGGCGACATACGTACGTACGTACATACGTACGTACGTACGTACATACGTACTTACGTACATACGTACATACTTTCGACATGTTATTTTTATTTGCTTTTTAGACTCAGGGGGACTCAAAACGTCGAAAAAAAGTGAAATCTGAAAAAATTTTTTTTGCACGATCCTATAACTTTATCTATTATACTCATAATGCGTATGTAGTACGATAAAAAAACGGCCGATGTGGAACTTTCACAGGCCGTTTTGCAATAATAAATTAACGAAATTGAACTTTCCATATCTCAAATTGTAGCATTTTTAATTTACTACAACTTTCTGTTTAAAAGTTTTTCACTAAAATGAATATCCTAAGCTGCAAAATTAAAAAATTTTAAAAATTGCAAATTCAACAAATGAAAAACGTCATAAATAAAAAAGCGCACAACATTTTTGGTTACATTTTAATAGAAGTTATTCCTGGCATCGTCCTTTACAACACCTGATAGGTTTCAAAAATTCCTGGATTATATCCTAAAATCGATCTATTTTTCACCAACAGCTTTGACTATATTTTGTGTGTGTGTAGCCAAGTCGACTTTCGAGATAGGTATACCTAATTTTAGGTAAATATGTATGTCAAAAAACAACAACTTTATCATCCATCAACATTTCAGCAGTTATTTATTTGCGAAAAGATAAATCTAAACAAGTTTCATTTTGAAAATAGTTAGTTCAAGTTGTTAACGCTCCCGAGTCGACTCTGACTAATGCTTCCACAATGCGGTTTTGGAAATTATATGTATCCCAGAATATCAATCAAAATGTTACTTTGTCTCTCTTTACTGTTCTTTGTATGACGTTTTCTTTGATTTATGTGAATATAAGTGAGTATTTAGGTCAATTATAAAGCTGTTGTTTGCAGATAACTAATTAAAATTTTAATGTAACATTTGATGCGCTTCATTAAAAATATACATCGTGATATATCGTATACAGTGATGAGCGCGCTAATAACCGGCACAATAACGCAAAAGATGGAAAACATATTAAATTGTGAGATAAAAAGAAATAAAACTAGTAGAGGTGTTAAAATTAGCGATAGTAACAGATACATTGACATTATATTGATCGTTTCCCACCTTTAGACGTATCAGAGGAGTATGTAAACTAAAACTGTCACTGTGAGAGTAGCATTTCTCAAACTCATCCGATACGTCTAAAGGTGGGAAACAATCAATATAATGTCAATTCTTAAGTTACTATCGCTAAATTTAACACCTCTACTAGGTTCATCCCTTTTTAGCTCACAACTTAATTATGTTTTCCATCTTTTGCGTTATTTTGCCGGTTATTAGTGCGCTCATCACTGTATTATTCGTATGTAGGTATGCATTACGTGTATAATCATTATACATGTTTACCTAATTAATATTACACGCGTATATTAAAGTTGTTTTAATTAGGTCGATTCTTTAATTATTAGTATTTCCAGTAATTTTTTAACCGATTTGCAATAAATATTTCAGCGTTTATTATACATTCGTATAATAGCAACAATTCGTATATTCGTATAAAGCGAAACAAATAAAATGTAATTAAACAAACTATTCTTTATTTGTTACGTTGGGAATAGGGATGGCAGTTTTTGACAAAACACCGATTTTCGGTTATACCGTTTTTTTTTGCTTACGGTTTAACCTGGCGGTTATAGCCGGCCAAAAAAATCGGTTTTTCCAAAAACCGGTTTTCGGATTTTTTAATCCAATAGGTTACAATGTTACATTTAAAATGCACTTTAGTTTGCGATACTCCATTCGACTCGATACTCGATATCAATATGATCAAAATTAGTACTATCGAAAGAACATCAATATCAATATAAATAAAACACAATGTTTAATAAAACCATTTTATTCTATTAATTATAATATTTATTTATTATTTTATTACTATTATATGCATTTATTGATTATTATTAAATATAATATAGCGTAAGATTAATATATACATATTGCAATAATATACAGTTTAACCCAACCATTTCAACTTATAAAAAATTTCCCAGACTCTTTCAAATGGGATTTAAAAAAAATATCAACATAAATATTTTACTTAAAAATAAATTGGATAATGCAATTTATCTTTTATTTTTACTACCATCAAAAAAAATTTATCATGTATTTTTTTAACACGTTTGTATATTTGTATAATAGGTACATTTTAACTCATTTAATACTTCCTGTATGGGTGTATCGTTTTGAAAACGTAGAGAAATCCTTGGAGATTCGTATTCGTGATCGGTAATTCGATATTCATAGTCAGAACATTATTTTTGGTAATCAGAAAAAGTCATTCATTCACTTTCAATGTCAAGAGTTAAGTGTGGAAAATAGATGATGTTTGCGTCTACTTCAACCAGATCACTTCTTATGTAAATATTAAGATTACAATTAGCTTTTCAACGAAATATTATAATAAAACTTAATTATTTCTGGCTGATGTGAGTTTGCACTTTCAGTTTGCTTCTGTATTTATAAAATAAAATTTGAATTATGGTTTTGTTTGGAATAATTACTTAAAAATAATAATTATGATTGGGACCCAAAATAATACCTAACCTAATCCTAATCACCGTAAAAACCTAATAACCGGTTTTTTCTTTAAAAAGAAAAAACCGGTTATAACCGGGACAAAAAAACAACCGGTGAAACCGGTTATTGCGAAGTAAAAAAACCGGTTTTAGGTTAAAACCGGTAGGTTTTTCCCATCCCTAGTTGGAAACGTAATCCTTTAATTAAAAAAGAGAGTGTGTACTTTGTACGCACGTGATGAAATACGTATGATTTCAAAGAAATAAAAATATAATTAGCACAGTTTAATTTTATTTTTATTTAAATATTACACTAATTTTAATATTTAAAATAATACCAAAAATTCAAAAAGTAAGGCTACAACATGAGGTTTTCAACTATTTTAAATGGGAAATAAGCCGCAATTATACTAAAAATAGTTATTTATGAAACAGTTCGTGAAGTATGCTTTTTGCGAACGCAAACGATTTTTAGAGCACGAGCGAAAACGGAGCGAGTGCTATAAATCGCGTAAGTTTGCAAAAGTACTTCACACACTGTTTCATACAATATTTTATCTACGATAAACAAATAAAAAAAGCTGTAACTCTTCGTCACTGGAATTCATTTCTATTTAACAATTTTTAGAACTCTGACATTTAAAAATTCTAACTACTTTCAAACCACAAAACTGTCAAAACTTTTGTTGTAATTCATTGCTCATATTGTCATCACCATGACAACGCGAAAGTTAAGGATTGTCACCACGACAACTCGAAAGTTACAAAAAGTGCGAAAAAGTAAATCCCATTTAAAATACATTGTTACTTCACGCACACTTTAAATCCTTCAAGCACTGCTATCTATAATGACAGTTTTCACAAACTAAAATCTTATATAACATAGAGTAGATAAAATGATTTTATTAACGTTTCGACGTCCAAATCGGATGCCGTTCTCAAAATACAAAATATTGATAAATTAAACAAAAATGTTGTTGCTTAGCAAAAAATTCTTCCAGTAATTATTTATTTAATCTGACTCATTTATATCGGCAATTCAGACATATATTATACGGTATACGACAATTAGACCGAAATCATTAGGCCGAACTCATTGGACCGAAAAGTACTACCGAAACCTCAGTAGACCGAACAGTATTAAACCGAAATGATACATAAATTAAAAAAGATTGCAGTAAATTATGCTAAGATTTTTTATATAATATGTCTTTTTGTTTATTGTATTTTTGTTGTATTATTTTATATACAGTCTCTTTCAACGAAAATTTGACCCCCCCTCCAGAAACAGCTTCTTCAAAATTAAAAAAAAACACGTCAATTTTTAATAAGAGGTTGATGAATTTTCTTGCAAAATTCATGTCCTTAAATGTAACCCCCTACTGCCCCGCATCGACCACCACTTTTTTTTTAAATAGCAAGTGTGGTCGAGTGGCATATCATTTGAAAGGAAATTTTTTTCTCCAAACGACGTGCTATTTTGTTTAATTTACGTAATAAGTTTGAAGATCTTTAAAGTTATTCCGCAAATTAAAAAAAGAATTAGAGGGTCCTGTAACGAAAGGAAAATACCTTTCAAATGATGTGCCACTCGAATACACTTGCTATTAAAAAACTGGTGGTTCATGCGGGGCAGGGAAAGGAGACGAATTTTGCATGAAAATTCGTCCCCCTTTCAATACACATTGACGTATTTTTTAAATTCTGAAGAAACTTTTGGTTTCTGAGTTACTGGGAGGGGTTGGTTAAATTTTCGTTGGAATACTCTGTATAGACTGTGAAAATTGTTACTTTGTGCAGTCTGATGTGAAATAATTTTCATCCGTTAAACAGATTAGTGAAGTTAAAAATAAATTAAGAGTATAGTGACGTTAACACTATTTTAACTGTTTGTAGTAACCAGTTAAATAACATTTAGTTGCAAATTATATTTGTGTTATCTCTTTTACTGCAACAAGTAAAAATAAATTAAGTGTAAATTTTATTTGTTTCTAATTTGCTCCTGCTTTTCGGTCTCCTACTGTTCGGTCTAGTGAGGTTTCGGTAAAGTGCTTTTCGGTCTAATGAGTTCGGTCTACTGCTTTCGGTCTAATGATTTAGGCCTCTTTACAGTAAACCATATTATACATTTTAAAGTAGAAGACTTTAAAATGATATTGAAAATATTTATGAGTTGCGTTCCTGGGAACGTATTTATGAGAGTATAAGTCTGTTCTGTCGGACAAAATACATGTGCCGTTTTCGTGGTCTGACCGTTCCAAATTTTTAACCTGTTCCACAATTAAAACTTCCCCTGTTCCAGTGTTCCCATATATCAAAGTTTGTCCGACTAGACACTCTTAAGCTATTAACAAATTTTCAGCTTGCTATTAATCAACTTTTTTTTCATACGCGGGATCCAGACCTATAATATTTGTACTGTGCTTATGTTAACGTAATGTTTGTTATATATTTTTTATATTACATATCTAATACTCTTAAGTGGTATATTGTAAAATAAGTACGGAATATTTGGTATTTCCTTGAGTAGGTATTAAAATTTGTAACTCAAGCCGTAGTCGAGTGCAGGAATTCATACGATAAGTAAATGAACATTCCCTTAGAAATGTATATTTTATTCTCCTGCAACTCTACATGGCTTTAAAATAAAACAAAATAAAAGAACGTTGCAACCTTCTGCCATAAAAACTTGGCATTATACCTTTACAAATTGAGTATACCAGTTTCACAATTTAGTGGAGTCAATGGAGTTTGTACTTACGGAAATCAGACAAGATAGAAATTTTTATAATTTAACTAAGAAATGTATAATAAACAACATATTCCTATTCTCATGATCATCTTTCAGTGCGTCACAGTTTTTCGATTTCTTTCTAACGCATTAAATTGTATGTGACAGAAAAAAAGGCACGTCCGTGAATACAGACATTTACAACATTTATTCTAGTTATTCTAGTTGTCGATAGATGGCGCCATAATAAAAAATTATTTTTTTTAATAAGTTAATAATATTACAAATATAATCTGTATAATTTATAAGACTATACAAATCAAAGAAAATACCATTTTATGAATGGAAGAAACACATTTGATTTGTTTTTATTCCAAATTGAAAATAAAATGTGACAACTGTCAGATTTAACTAAAATGTCATGTTAGAATAAATGTCATAAATGTGTATTATTACGGACTTACCCTTTTTTCTATCATTTGTTACGCACTGAAAAATGCTCATGAAAAGGACAACACTAAATGTTCTACTCGAAAATTAGGTGCTTCATTTTTAGTAAACAAATGAACTGCGAAATTAGTTGTTTTTTAAATACATAAAAAATATAAATTTTAGAAAAAAACTGACTTGACCATAAAAAAATTCAGAAAATTTTACATAAAAAATTTTATATAAAATTTTCCCAAAATTAAATCTACATATTCTATAACTTTTGATTTATAACGCTAAGTCACCCCTTTCACTAATATTGGCGCCCTCTATATCATCGTTCGGCGGAGCGCGCGGATGGGTTAAATTAACATAATTTTTTAATTAAGTGATCAAATTAAACTTTAGAACTTGGAAATGAAAGAAGAACATTAAAGCTAACTTATAATTATAATACAAAGAGAAAATATGTGCATAAGTAGGTACAGTGTGGGCGGGAAGTGGGCCAATAAGCTTAAGCCAAATTTTAATATTAAAGATATTTTAAATCTGTCCGATAAACTTCATAATCTAATAATTAGTTTCTTGAAAAATATTCAACTATTTAACAGTTAGTGATCTTTTGTCTTTATAGTTTATACCTTCTTCTTATGGTGCCTATCCGTTACGGATGTTGGACACTAACATGGCTATTCTGACTTTGTTGACTGCTGCCCTGAAAAGTAGTGGTTAAGTTAAACCATTTTCGCAGGTTATGCAGCCAGGATATTCTTCTTCGTCCTGGACCTCTTTTCCCATGCAGTTTACCTTGAAATATGGTCCGAAGTAGGTGATATCGTTGTTCATTGCGCATTATATGGCCCAGGTATTCCAGTTTGCGACGTTTTATGGTTACGACTAGTTCGCGCTCTTTACCCATTCTATGTAGAACTTCTTCGTTGGTAACTCTGTCCATCCAGGAAATCCTCAACACGCGTCTATAGCACCACAGCTCAAATGCTTCGAGTCTCTTCAGCGATGCTTCAATTAAGGTCCATGACTCCACGCCATATAAAAGAACGGAGAATACGTAGCATTTTTGTAAACGAACTTTTATTGCTGATCTTGCTTTCTCGATCCTTATCTTAATTTCCGTCGATTGGTCCCACTGTGCATTTAAGTTTGCACCCAAATAACAAAAGTTGGTGATTTTTGTTACAGGTCGTTGGTTAACTAGTAATTGACCAGGTGGTATCCTATTTTTGCTTATAACCATGTATTTGGTTTTTTTGATGTTAAAATCAAGGCCAAACCTGCTACTTACTTCTGCCACCCTGGAGACAAGTATCTGCAGACCTTCAAGACTATCTGCAAAAATGACAGTATCATTAGCGTATCTGATGTTGTTTAATCGTTCTCCGTTTATAAGTATTCCCTCGTCTATGTCCGTTAGCGCTAGGTTCATAATGTGCTCTAAATATGTATTGAACAATAATGGGGACAATATACATCCCTGTCGCACACCTCTTTTTATCTTTATGTCGTCTGTTAACTGATGCCCTACTCTAACAGCTGCAGTTTGTTCGTAATAGATATTGTTTATTATACGGCGATCTCTGCTATCTAGACCAATTGAATTTAATATTTTCATCAGTTCGTCATGTTTTATTCTATCGAATGCTTTCTGGTAATCAACAAAACACACAGATATATTACAATTCACGTCTCTACATCTTTGAAAGAGAACTTGTATTGCAAAAAGTGCCTAGTTTTTACCCGTTATTTAAAACTCAGTGATTAATAATTGAAATAATTAGTCAACTGATTCAGACAGCTATGGAACGGAGAATGCTCAATATTAAGCTCAGTGATCGCAAATCCAATGAAGAGATTAGAAGACGATCAACAGACACAGATGTGATCCAGAAGATTGCCATGTTTAAATGGAACTGGACAGAACACGGGAAGATGAAAGACAACCGTTGAACGAAGCGAATTCGAGTGGCTACTAACAGACAAAGATGTGATCCAGAAAATTGCCATGTTGAAATGGAACTGGACAGAATACGGGAATTATGGAAGACAAACGTTGAACCAAGCGAATTCGAGGGGCTACCAAGGGCAAGCAAAAGAAGTAGAGGCAGACCTCAAACAAGATGGACTGATGACATCAAGCGAATGGCTGGCCACGAGTGGACGCAAAAAACTGCAAACAGATATAAATGGACACAACTAAGGGAGGCTTACATCCGACGATGGATGGAATAGCTATTGCTGATGATGATTTAACGATTTAAATCAGCGGTTCTCAATCTGTGGTACATGTACCACTGGTGGTACCTTTAATTTTTTGAGGTGGTACACAAAACGCAAAAACAGCCAAAATCAGCACCACTATTATAGTTAATTAGATCACCTAGTTAGATATGTATTTCAGTTAGGTGGTACCAAAAATAATAAAAAGTATTTGGTGGTCTTCTTCTTTCTTCTTTATGTGCCGTCTTCTACCGAAGGTTGGCGACCATCAAACGATAGCTTTATCTGTTTTGTGCCGCATGTATAATGTTCGCAGCTTCTGGTATTTGAAACCATTCTCTCAAGTTTCTCAGCCAGGATTTTTTCTTTCTGCCCAAACCTCTTCTACCTTCAATCTTGCCTTCCACGATAAGCTGTAGCAGACTGTACTTACCATTACGGAACACATGGTCCAGGTATGACGCTTTCCTCCTTTTAACATTTGTTAACAATTCCACCTCTTTACCCATTCGTCTCAATACCTCTGTGTTGGTCACTCTGTCTGTCCAAGGTATTCTCAGTATGCGTCGATACAGCCACATTTCTAGAGCCGCTAACTTCTTTATAGTTGCTGCTGTTAACGTCCACCCTTCTACTCCGTAAAGTAGCGTAGAGAGAGTACGTAGCATTTCGTGGCGCTCCATCGGAGGTTAACGCTTAGGTTGCGGTTGCTTAAGAGCTTTCTCATTTTTATGAATTTGGATCTTGCTATTTCAATTCGGACCCTAATCTCTACGTCTGGGTCCCACTTATCATTTACTGTATATCCCAGATATTTAAATCGGTGTACTCTTTCAATACGTTCGGCTTCAATATTCAGGTCGATATGTTGAATGTTTTTTTTACTGATCACCATAAATTTAGTTTTCTTTCTATTGATCTTCAGTCCAGATCGGTTGCCAGTTGTATTTACTCTATTTAGCATCATCTCTAAATCTTCGATGTTATCGGCCAGTATAACAGTATTATCTGCATATCGAAAATTACTTATTGGTACGCCATTAATCTTGATGCCCTCATTGTACTCTTCCAGTGCCTCTAGAAATATTTGTTTCGTGTACAGGTTGAAAAGCAGTGGCAAAAGAATACAGCCCTGTCTAACCCCTCATTTGGTGGTACATGACACAAAAAGATTGAGAACCGCTGATTTAGATATTAACTCTTATAATAATTAGTTATAAATCCTCATTGTTATTAATTACTGTATATCTAATATTGTTTCTGACAACGGCCATTTCAGCCGAGACCTTCTTCTTTTTCAGGTGCCGTGTTCAAACGTTGGCCGTCATCATGTTTAAAAGTTCATGAAACCTCTCTGTATCGGCTGCTGCGCGAATTATTCTTCTACCGTGGAACCACACCATTGTCTAATATTAAGCAACCATGTAAGTTTCTTTCGACCAATCCACCTCTTTCCCTACACTTTTCCTTGTATTGTAAGGCAAAGTAGATGGTATTTAGGTCCTCTAATTATATGGCCGAAGTATTCTGTTTTTCTCCTCTTTATGATGTTTATGAGCAGACGTTCTGAATTCATCATTTGGAAAACATCTTCGTTGGATATGTGCAAAACCCACGATATATTTAGGATTCGTCCATAGCACCACAATTCTAACCCTAGTTTATTTAGCATTGTGGTTTTTAACGTCCATGTCTCACAACCATATAATAATATACACGACACGTATGTAACATTTAAGGACCTTCTTGCGAATATTCATCGACAGGCGTCGGTTATATAGAACTGGTTTCCAGGTCATAAAAGCCTTACGTGATATTTCAATCATGGTTGTCATCTCTTAATTCCAGTCGCAATTTACATTTAACCAACTGCCAAGGTATCCGAAATGGTTTACCCGATCTCCTCAGCTGAGATACATAAATTGAAATAAAAAAATAACGTTTAGTTTTACCTATAAATAATAATTGGTGTTTGAAATAGGTATATCATTAATTAGTGTAAATTTGCTTATTGAAAAACTTTTGATAAAGAAAACTGCAATTTCATCTAGGCATTAACCCATTTAGCGCTGAAGGTGCGAAAACGCACCATTTTTTTGTAGAATTTTTTTTGACAATTCGTTAATTTTTTTTAAATCTTTGTATTATTTAAGTAACCAGAAGATATAAGTGTAAATAAATTTAATTTTGTTTAATTTCCAAACTCATGCTTTCATCACAAAAATATTTTCTAAATGTCCGACATTTTCAATCCTTCGACACAACTTTATTTTTACTGTAGTAATTTTATTGGCATAACACTTTTGTGGTCAAATAAATTAAAACATTATTTTTTTAACCTATTTGTACACCAATTGTTATAAAAATACAAAAAAAATTTCTGAGTCGTCAAATCTCGTGTTTGAAAATAATGGTTCGATAACGAACCATTGGCGGAAGTCGACATATAATCCTGTCTGATCAAGAATAAGTTCAAGGTGATGCACAGGCAGTAATTTGTTGGGATATTTCTTTATTATGTGTAAAAACACGTCTCCACTATGCTTGCAATTGTGCGCACTCTGCCTCGACGCTCCAATTTGTGGCAGTTTATATGTAAGGGAGCGTATACCGTATCGATTGGAGCAGTTGCAGGGAGCTCGGAGCGCAAGAAGTTCGTGAACATAGTGGATGGTTGGCGCTCTCGGACCATGCAACAGTGTGCACTCCGCCTCAATGGTCCAATAGGTGGCGGTTTATATGTAGAGGAGTGCATGCATGTAGATGGGAGCACTTGCAGGGAGCGCAAGAGGTTTGTAAACATAGTGGATGGTTGGCGCTAACGGACGGTGCAACAGTGCGCGCTCCACCTCGGCGTTCCAATTGGTGTCGGTTTATATGCAGAGGAGCGCATACCGTATCGATTGGAGCAGTTGCAGGGAGCGCGGAGTGCAAGAGGTTCGTGAACATAGTGGATGGTTGGCCCTCCAGGACCGTGCACCAGTGCGCCAACGACCGTGCGGCAGTGCCTCGGTGGTCCAATATTACGAACGTAGTGGATACGTACCTTTAGAAAGACGGGTATTCTGGTATTCAGTTTTGTTATAATCTAGGGAGGGGGAGGGGGGAGGGGGCTACATAAGGGAGGTTGTGTAGTGTTGTAGACAATATGTCGATTTGTTGAATTTATGCAAATGGCACAGTGCAAGATACTGGATTGGAAAGTGTAAACTGGAAATATCTAAAATAATTTCTAAAATAATTTCTAAAAAACATAGAGGGCCGTTCGACTTAGTTTTTGAGAAAAAAGCTGAAGAAGGTGTAGGCAATGTTCTAACCATACTATTTTTGTTTATCAAAACTTCCAGGTCCATTTACACTTTAAATGTTTTGAAACTTTTCACAAAAAATAAAATTGTGTATTTCAATTTTTATATCTCATTTCCGCCAAAGGTTCGAAAACGAACCATTTTGTTGTTGTGACACCTGCCATTATCAAAGTGTAAAACATTTTTTTTACGAATTTTTAAGCTTATTTTATTCTAGTTAATCAAATATATTACATATTATTGCAGTATTTCTTTGCTTGGCGGTTAATGGGTTAAGAAAAATATTCCCGAGACAAGGTTTCTTTTTAAAATAAAGTTAAGTCATAAAGTAATTACCCAAAAATTGACAAAATGGCTTCTTAAAAGTTAATACATCTGTAAAATAAACTTCAAACTCGTTAACTGCGAACTCATTTTCCAGATCAATGGTTTAAGTAAATTCTTTAGCTGTAACAAACTTTGGCAAATTCTTTTGTGTAAAACTCAAAGGATAAAATTTGGTATAATTAATGTTTGCGTTACGTTCAAAATTAGCCAGTGTAAAATGTTTAGTGGTAGTCGTTGAGGTTTTGAAATACAAATTTTAAGATATCTTCCATTAATCCATTCACTCACGGTAAAATATTGAAAGACCTCCTAATTTGAAAGATTTTATATTGACATGAAATTCCCAAAGTTGCGTTTTTCCCAACGCAACATTTGTAATGGAATTTTTGTTTGAATGTATTACTAGTTGAATAACATTGTTATTGCTACATTTTATTTAAAAGATATGAACAGCTATATGAAGAAGACCCTTTCTCGGAAGCAACAATACAGGCTGGGGAGGAAATGTTACATGCGTTATCCGCCAATAGAACGAAAATGTGGTGTAAGCTGGTCACGTGTCTGGACATGAAACAAAACAGCAGACGTGCCTGGAAGTTGATCCGGAATTTTGGCAACGATCCCGATGCCCCGGCAGTCAACCTGACAGAAGTCACACCCGATCAGATAGCCCATCGTCTTCTAATGAACGGTAAGACGATATCAGGAAAGAACAAGGTGAGAGCTCCAAGAAACATCGACGAAGATAGAGATGTTCTAGGTACCTCTTTTTGTCTAGACGAGATGAGAGGCGCGATCTACCAAATGAAAGATAACAAATGGGCTGGCCTGGACGATATACGAACAGAACAAATAAAGAACTTTGGACTAAAACCGCAGAGTGGCTCGTAAAAATGATGAATTGGTGCATCCGTACATTACACATCCCTAAAATCTGGAGGAAAGCTAGAGATACAAAGAGTTTTAGACCTGTCTCTCTTTTGTGCCACCTTTTCAAGGCATTTGAAAGAATGATACTGGACCGGATCTCTGAATCTGTGGAGACTAAAATTATTCCAGAACAAGCAGGATTCAAATCCGGAAAGTACTGCTGCAGTCAAATTCTTAATCTCACCCAACATATTGGAGACGGTTTTGCCTAGACCTAACTGCCGCCTATAACACAGTTAACCATCAACGGCTACTCGCAAAACTCTTTAAAACTACAAAGTATTTTCGACTACCAATTTTGGTGAAATGTCTCCTCCAGAATAGACGCTTCTGCGTAACGCTCCAGTCCAAGAGCAGTCGGTGGAGGGACCAAAAAAATGGGCTCCTGCAGAGAAGTTTCCTTGCGCGATTCTATACAACATATACACCAACGACCAACCCATACACCAACAAACAAGGCAATTTATTTACCCGATGATACAGCTCTACCAGCTCAGGGAAGAACCTTCAATGAAGTCGAAGTGAAACTGACAGATGCCCTGGGAGACTTAGCTCTATACTACGATGAAAACTATCTGAAACCCAATCCCACAAAACCCAAGTATGTGCTTTCCACCTTAGAAACAAGCATGCCCGAAGGCCGCTGGGGGTAGAATAGCGTGGTCAGATGCTGGAACACAACGAGACGCCAAAATATCTCGACGTACGTCTAGATAGAACTCTGTCTTACCGATACCACTGTTAAGATGTCAAGATGAAAGTGCCAGAAATAACAAAATAATCCGCAAGCTAACTAATACGAAATGGGGAGCACAACCACACACTCTCCGCACTTCTGCCTTAGCATTATATTACAACCACTTCTCGTAAACCAAGCTTCATCTACAAACCCTTAAACTTCGAGGTAAATCGCCTTGGTGTACCTAAATCTTGCACTAATTATACACTATAGGTACGTAATTAACATGATACTTGCGATCGAAATCATGACAATACCACAGCAATACAATGTATTCTCGGGTTACAGGTAAATTATGATATGACTGTTTGTGTTTACAATTTTAAATATCTTCGCTATGTCAAAATAAATAAAACTGCCGGGTTGCCAAATGTAAATTTTAGTAAAAGACATTTATTTTTTTGAGGCAACAGATGACTTTAGAAAAAAAAATTATAAGAAAGTTTTCTTTTAAATGGTGCATTCTACCCACACCTTTAACCCGCCAGAGGTAACTATATGAGATTTTCTCTCACGGTTTTAGAAAAATGCGCACAATTTTTTTTCTGGGAAATTATACGCGCTTTAGTTCCTTCTAGTCTCCTAACTATTCTCTCTCGACAATCTAATTGACTCGTCCGCTCAGATAGTGACTCAGTTTACTTAGTATCAACATATTCTTGAGTCAGTGCGCTTCATGTGAGAGATTTTCTCATCAAGCGACCACCGGCGTCACCAACTGTGTATATAAAAATTAATTTTATTTTTCCCCTTAAAACCTAAAATAATATGATGTAATAAAAGGCGCCGTAAATGTTTTCGATGATATGAAAATCCTATATTCTGTTTCAAGGGTCAGTTGTAGATGGTCACTTACCATTTATATTTTTATTAAAGATAATAATAATAAAACAGAAAAACGTCGTGTATTTTTAAAGCAAATGGCTTTATCTTTGATGAAACATTATTTTTTTGTAAAATTTTGTAAAGAAAGGCAAAAGTTGGATATGTGAGAGAAAATCTCACGCGCGACCACTCGCGTAACAAGCTACCTAGCGACCAATGCCGGGTTAAGGAACGCATTATTTTCCGGGACACCCTGTATAATACCCCTCTGAAGATCTCTAATGAGAGCGAAACGGACGTAAGGGTGTTTATCATCCTTTCTGAACAAAATTAAATATAAGATGTCTCTTAATATCCGATGTGGAAATCGAAACGTCAAATAAACTTCTAACCAAGTAAAACGGTAACTTATACCCAATAAAAATAGTAAAATATCAAAAAAATATTACTTACCAGTTGTCCTGGACTTGTGTAATAATATTAATAATAATAAGGGAAGTGAACCCACCTGTAAACGAAAAAAGCAAAATTAGGTATAATAATTCCTTAAATAGAAACTTCTAAATTTAAAAATCTTTTATAAATGGATGTGTGGAAATAACTTGACGTATTTTATTTAATAGGGTTTGGGCCCACACTTAAAAATGTGATTAACTCCCTGGTGAGACTTCGTGTATTCAGTTATTCATGTTGATTCGGACCACTTTTCTAATACGGGACATTTTCGAGGGGCCGTTCCATAAAAAAAGAATGTGTGTATAATTTGTACGCACGTAAGAAGTTAAACTTCTATTATATGATTTCAACGAAATCAATATACTTTTAACAGTTTATTTATATTTTATCTAAATATTAAACTTATTTTAATACTCATTACTTTCCAAAAATTTTTAATATAACAATACCAAAAATTAAAAGAAAACAACATTGAAAAATGAAACAAAGAAATGATTTCTGAACAATAACTGTTGACAAAATTTTTAACAAAATACGTATTTTCTGAAAAAAAAATATAATAAATATACTTAGAATCATAAAATGTATAAAAATTTGCATTGCGAATTGAACCTGCGTCTATAAGGTTGTTAGATTTTGAACTTACCGCACGCAGAACTTAGCAAGCGAGACATTTGAATCATGTGGGGAGATATAGCAACTAAACGTTTTAAACTTTTTTGACAGTTGCTTATTCTCTTAGTTGAATTAAATAAGTTTGATTCTTACGGAATTAAAATATTAAAATACAACAAAATATAGACTAATAAAGCAATTTATTTGATATGAAGATTGGTAGAAATTGTATTGGTAATCAAAGGATGTAAATCAAAGCATTACCTACTATAGGTACCTACATTTTCCAAATAGGTAAATAGGTCCTAAACATTTAAAATTACGTACCTGTTGCTTTTAAATACTATTTAGAAAGTCACTACAATTATAAAATTGCTTTTTCTGTCTGTTCTCACAACAATAAATACTAATATACTACATACAATTTGTTTACCCATAACCATTGACGTATTAATAAAATAACCGACATATTGAACAGTTGTCGACAGGTCATTGTAATTAGCCAATCAGAGGACGTATAACGTTTAAGCTGCGCCGGGTACCAAAATTTTGATGATTTCGCGCACATATAAATTTACTCCCAACGCGCCTAAAGAAGTATAACTTCAAAAATATAAATGCATCTAAAATTTGGTGCGTTCGGCAACTGGAGCGTTAGCAATTGAGTTAACCAAGTGTCCAAATATTTTGAAAAGATCTTGCATCAGAAAACTACAAACAAAGGTGCAGGATCGTAAATACATAGAGAAACTATTGCTTTAATATCGAAATATCAATATTGTGCCTCAAAAGAAAAACTGTAGATGGCAAAGGTACTAATGAGAAAAATGAGCTGACATATAATTCCACTAACGCAGTGATTCTCAACCTGTGGGGCGCGCCCCCCTAGGGGGCGCGCTTTTAGCAATGAGGGGGCGTGAAAATATAAAAAAAAAACACCTAAAACATTCACTAATTTACTAAAATCAAAGCAAAACAAAATTCTGACAAACAAAAAAATAAAATACCCATGAACAAGGAGCTATACATAGTTATGAGCACTGAATACTAAATCAACTAGTTCAATGTAAATTAGTGACTTCCTTGGGCCTGTTTTGCAGAGCAAAGCTTATCGAAACAGGGTGTAATATTAGAAATAGACGCTCTCAGTTCTTTCTCTATATTTAGCTGCGATCTATATTTGGTCTTTAAAGCAGCCATCGCGGAAAATCCTGTTTCGCAAAGGTAGGATGGTGAAAACGGTAATAGTATACGGAACGCTCTAGTTTTCAGTGCAGAAAACTCATCATTTACCCCTGCCCAAAATTCAAAGAGGGATCTAATATTAAACTGTTTCTTCCTCATTCCCATTTCAGAAGCCAACGAGTAAAGTACTCCTCGCTTATCGTCTCTGCTAATAGTGTATCATATAAAAACTAGTTAGTTAATTTTCTGTGTTTACCAACAAAAATACTGGTAAGACGATTTTTAATTAACAGCAAATATCGACAACCAAAAAATTAGGCCAGTTCTTACTGGCCATAAATATTTAATATTTTGGCATCCAGAATATTAAAATCAAATTATGGCATCAACATCATCTCAAACATCATCACAAACAGTACAACCCAGCTTCGCCGCAGTAACAAAAATCACACCAAAAAAACCTACAACAGCAATATCATGTCCCAGTAGAAGTTTCGCCATTGTTATGAACGCTCTTCCTGACGTCGTGCTATTTGAATACATCAAGGCAATCGGCGAAATTGTTACCCCTAAAGAAATAACCTTTGCTTCACGAATTTCTAACCAGCGTATATGCATATATCTTTCTTCCTTATCCGTGGTGGATAATCTTCTGCAAAATTATCCGACCATTACTGTTAGAAATCAAACAGTATCTATTCGCAGACTTATTACACCTGCAAAGAGGCTACTACTGTCCAACGTGAGCCCTTCGATCCCGAATTCACTCATAGAGCAAGCACTTAAAGAAGAACTTCGATTACAACTTGCTTCTCCTATCTCTTTTATCCGATGCGGCTCACCTGAGGACGAATACACTCACATTTTCAGTTTTCGACGCTCTATCTATATTATACCGGATAAATTAAATTATTACCGGATGAATTAAATACCTCAATTTTAATATCGCACGAAAATAACAATAATAGAATCTTTATCACTTCGGATAAACTTGAATGTTTCTTATGTAAACAATCTGGACACACTGCAGACTCCTGTTCTAACCCTCAAGAAATATCTACCAATCTTTCACAAAATACAACTTCTAGCCTAATCCCATTTGAAACTCCTTCTACTATGTCTCGTCCTTCCTCCTCCTCAAAAGAAGAAATCAATCCAACTAATAACGACTTAATAATTCCAAATGAACAGTCTCTAATGTCAGTGTCCTTACCTTCAAATCCTTGCATCAAAAGAACTTATTCTACCGACACAAGTCTCGAATCACCCACTTTATCGGTTACTGATAACCCCCCAGACTTAAACCCTATAAATGATAAATCTCCCACAGCCTTTGCAACTCCTAAAACAGCTCCTAAAAAGAAATTAAAAACTGATGACAAAGAACTTGGTAAAATTACTCCCTCTGCTCAATCAACTATTGAACAATTAATTAGTGCTAACCCAGAGAGATTTTCTTTGACAGCATTACAGCTTATTGCCTTCCTGGAAAATTCCTTTGGTAGCAGTGATCCTCTCAAAGAAGCTCATAACTTTACCACCAACATTAAGTCTCTTTTAGAAGACCTTACGCAAATATATCAAGCTGTATCTGATAGATCGCTTAAAAATCGAATTACAAGATTATCTAAAAAGCTTAAGATTACATTAAATCCCGTAGACGCTAACGAAGTTGCAAGCCTTTCATCCAATAATTCATGTACCTCCAACACCAATGATACCGATCTTTTCTAAAAATAATACAATAGTCACTTTATTATGGGTACCATCCCATGTTGGCATTAGTGGTAACGAAAAAGCCGATTGCCTTGCCAAAAAAGCTGCATCATCGATGAATACCATACTTAATGTACAAATCTGTAATGATCTAAAAGCCAGACTGAAGAAGCACACTCTATCCACCTGGCAAATTCACTGGAATAAAATTACTTCAGTGCTGCATAAAATTAAGCCCTCAGTGAACCTATTTACCTGCCCTAGTTTATCTCGGAAAAACATGGCAATCTTACGAAGACTGCGTATAGGACATACCCGTAACGCCAACAGCTTGGTATTAGTCCTAACTTCAAAGATGTCCTCAACAGTACAGACCAAATCAACAAGGTTATCAAATTCCTCGAGAAGAATCAACTGTTAAACAAAATATAATTATTGTTAACTGATCGTTTTTTACTTATGTTAACTACTACTAATGTTAACTATATATTTATAATTTGTAATTTATAATATTACCATGTAAACTGTAACTCGTGCTAATGGCCATAGATGTCACATGCACGTTAATTTAAATAAAAAAAAAAAAAAAAAAAAAAAAAAAAAAAAACTGTTTCTTGATTTCGGCATTTGCTGTGAAGTCTATGAAGGTTTCTTCTCCTGCAGTAGAGAGCTCTTCGGGTGTAATTTGAAACGGATTCCCGACCCACTCATAACTATTAGGTACGTATTAATTGGTCGTCGGCAAAAAAGTATCTTTTAAAATTTTTTGTCAGCATTGCTAAATGATTTTCAATGGTTACAAAAACAACTTTCACGTGTTGTTCTTCAACCTGGCAAGTTTTAAAACATTCATCCACATTTTCAAATATTTCTAGGTTTTTTGCTTTTAATTTCTGCTCCACAATTTCAATTTTCTACAGAAAGCGTTAACTTTATCATTCGTATCAAATATATGTGTATTGGCCCCTTGAAGTTGTAAGTTCAAAATATTTAGTTTCTCGAATATATCAACCAAGTAACTCAATTTCATCAAAAATAAACCATCGTGAAACATCTTGGCTTGCGGCCCCTTTTCTTCTTCTAGAAAAATGGCGATTCCATGTCTTAATTCAAAACACGTTGTAAAAATTTCCCACGTAATAACCAGCTTGCCTCACAATAAAATAATAATGCTGAATGTACCGCATCCATGTCTTTGCAAAGTACATAAAAGATTTTAGTTTTCAAAGGTCTCATTTTTATGTAGATAATTAACTATTGTTACAACCGTAGTTAGCACAATATTGAAGCCAGAGCTTCTCTGTTTATCATACAGTGTCTCTATTTTTGCTTCATTTATATAATCATTTAACATAGCAAATAATGCAAGCGACTTTCCTATCAATTCTATTGGTTTGCAGAAAAGTAGTTCTGCTGCTGATCTGCCATCACAAAATCGAACGTAGGCAATAAAATGAGCATATTTATTGCTACTGTTGCCTTATCAAGCTGAATAGAAAACGGCTTTTCACGCAGCTTCCTGATTAGCTGATCCTGCACATATTCAGCTATATCACCAATTCGGCGGGCAACAGTATCATTTGAAAGAGGTATAAACTCCAATTTTTTAGCAAAATTATCTCCAAACACAGTTTCTACAATTTTTGCAGTTGGTAATATAAGATCTTCACCAATAGTGTTAGGCTTTTTAGATCTGGCTATTTAATATCAGACTTTATAACAGGCAAGTAAAGCTATTTCATTCACAGTCAAAGTTTTTATTAAAATTAATTTTTGCTTTTCACGCCATTTTAATTTTAACTCGAAGAATTCTCGGGGTTTGTTAATGTACTCACTATGAAGCGTTTCCCAATGTCTTTTTAGTTTATTAGGTTTCATGCGGCTCAAGGTATATTATTATTGCATAGATATATTGTTATTGAACGAGGGGGGGGGGGGCGCGGTGAAAATAATTATGGAAAATTGGGGCGCAAATGGTAAAACGTTGAGAAGCGCTGCACTAACGCTAAAGATAAATTAAAAAGAACGTATTACCAGGATTAAATTCATTGTTCAGAACGAACGTTGTAGGACTTATCAGTCCAACATCAGTGAACTGCGTGTCCTTGCAAAATAGCCACAATATGCCAAACACTGGTTGGATTAATAAAATGTTCAAACTATATTATAAATCCAAGAAAGTAAAGCGACTTGAAGTCGATGGCAATGGATTGCCTTCAGGAACATGTGAGTACTATACTTTCACATAGATTTTACGTCTGCTTTGGACCAAGTTAAAGAACATATTTTCATTCTGGCAGAATAACTTGGTCCAAAGCAGATGTAAAAACTATGTAAAAGTAGAGTGCTCACATGTTCCTGGAGGCAATCCATTGCCATCGACTTCAATTCGCTTTATTTTCTTCTATTTATACAGTAAGGTCTCTTTTTATGCGGATTAATTTTATGCGATTTTGAAGTTATGCGGTTGGTATGTCATTCAAAAATGTCTATTATTAAAAATTAGTATAATTAATATTAACTATTCCCATCCAGTAGTCCGAGAGTATGCAATTCGGGTATTTCCCTTGTTACATGATGTACCATGCAGCTATTATATCAATCTGAATTTCGCATTGAAAGGTATTAGGTCTGGTTCCCGCGTATAAAAAAAAACTTGATTAATAGCAAGCTGAAAATTTTTTAATAGCTTAAGGGTGTCTAGTCGGACAAATTTTGATATATGGGAACACTGGAACAGGGGAAGTTTTATTTATGGAACAGGTTAAAAATTTGGAACGTTCATACCACAAAACCGTCACATGTATTTTGTCCGACAGAACTTCCAATTGATTTGTTACCCTTTCATTAAACTCTAATGCACAAATCAGACTGCTATTTATAACCAAATGGGCATTTTAATGAGTGGAACCCGTAGAACATGTCAAATGACAAGAAATATGACAGGTGATAAATAGCAGTCTGATTTTGGCACGAGAGTTTAATGAAAGGGTAACAAATCAATTGGAAGTTCCGTCGGACAAAATACATGTGACGTTTTCGTGGTCTGACCGTTCCAAATTTTTAACCTGTTCCACAATTAAAACTTCCCCTGTTTCAGTGTTCCCATATATTAAAGTTTGTCCGACTAGACACCCTTAAGCTATTAACAAATTTTCAGCTTGCTATTAATCAACTTTTTTTTCATACGCGGGATCCAGACCTATATAACTTGTAATTGTTTTGAAATTAAATTTAAATGTTGCTGATTTCAAGTTGCAGTATAATAAACAGCACATTTTGATTTCTGGATTGAAACATTAAATTAAGTGTCGTAAAATTTTATGTTCCATTAGAAGAGGTTTTTGCCATCTCAATATCGTTAGTCTGCGTTTTTAATTTCTTCTTTAATATTTTATTTGGCCCAATGAAGAAAAAAAACATCAAAGACACAATTTTTGGTGGACAAACGTCCACCATTTTATGTGATTTTAGAAAATCACGGAACGTATCCTTACTTTTTCAATGCAAGTAAAGTCTTTTTTTATGCGATTTTTTTATATGCGATTTTCTGAAGAACGTATCCACCGCATAAAACTAGACCTTACTCTAATGTAGCTTGAACATTATACCCCAGGCTGTGGGTGAAAAACGTGATATAATTCAGGAATTTTTGAAACCTGTCAGGTGTTGTAAAGGACGATGCCAGGAATAATTTCTACTAAAATGTGACCAAAAATATTGTGAGCTTTTTTTTATTGCGATTTTCTTTTGTTAAATTTGCAATTTTTAAAGATTTTTAATTTTGCAGCTTAGGATATTGATTCCAGAGAAAAACTTTTTAATAGAAAGTTGTAGTAAGTTAAAAAACCTACAATACGAACTATGGTAAGTTTAATTTTGTTTATTGGTTATTGCAAAACAGCCTGCGAAAGTCCAAAATGGCCGTTTTTTACAATTGCATTAATTATTGTACAAATAATTTTTTTTTTATTTTTTAAAGCTTTAAAATGAAGATCTTTCAATTCCAAACATAAAAAATTGTAAGGCCGGATTAACCAATTTGTTGCTTAGATATTATAAATTGTTTATCCCATAAGGTCAAATGTCGAAGGCTAAAACTTTTTGAAAAAAAATCGTAGAGAGTTGGTGAAACATCCAATCCCCTTCTAAAGAGTTATGATTTCATATTCTGATGTAAATAAATGCGTAAAATATTTTTAAACCTCTAATTTTTGGGTTTGAAAATAAGGGGGAAAATTTCGTTAAAATCATTTAGAGCTAAAGCGGCCCTGCACATCCTATGAATTTTTAACTTACAGACTATTGTTGCTGAAGACAAAATGAAGATTAATAAAAAAATTAAAAATTTCTACGACCAACTGAAACCGAGCTAAATGTTGGGTTTGCAAATAAGGGGGCAAATTTCGTTAAAAAACATTTAGAGCTGAAGCGACCCTGTACATCCTATGAGTTTCTAACTTACAGATTATTGTTGCTGAGGACAAAACGAAGATTTATAAAAAATAAAAAAATTTTATAACCAACTGAAGCCGAGATAATTGTTTCTTTTTTCTTAAATCGTAGTGCCTTTATTTATAAAATTTAAGAAATTATTTTACAGTCATTGACTAAAGAAAGACTTATCTTAAAAAGAAATATTGTAATACATAATTACATTTAATTATTAAAAATTATTTTTAAAATCGGTGCTTTTGCGAGCGGCCGAATTTTGCAAATCGCCCGGCTCGCTTCAAATCCGCGCGCTCGGAAAATTTTTACGTAACTTGTATTCAATTTTGACCGAAAACAATATAATAATGTTAACAATTATAATATACAGTCTATTTACCACTGTATTTGTTTTTCTTGATAAACTTTTGTATGTGAAATCTCATTCCTGAAGAAATAATATTACAAAAATGATACATAGGTATATGTATATGAAACATATAACTATATTTTTAATTTTTTCATTGTTATATAAATATAATAATAAAAATGTTACTTCTTATTATACAATATAAAACTTTTTCTTCTTGTAGTGACTATACGTTTGGATGTTGGCGACCATCATGGCAATTTGGCAATCCCCATTTGGAAACTGAGAACCAGGAAGGCGAAGGATTACCTTGCTAGAAATTTTACGTACGCCGTTTAACACAACAACTACAAATGTTTTTAGAGCAGCAGTACCGATTTAGTGTGCAAGTACAGATTGCCATGATGGTCGCCAACATCCAAAACGGATAGTCACTACAAGAAGAAAAAATTTTATACTGTATAATAAAAAGTAACATTATTATTATTTAATTTATATAACAATGAAAAAATTAAAAATATAGTTATATATTTCATATATACCTATGTATAATTTTTGTAAGATTATTTTTTCAGAAATGAGATTTCACCTATAAAAGTTTATCAAGAAAAACAAATACATTGGTAAATATACTGTATATTATAATGGTAATATTATTAAATTGTTTTCGGTCAAAATTTAATACAAGTTACGTAAAAATTTTCCGAGAGCGCGGATTTGAAGCGAGCCGGGCGATTTGCAAAATTCGATCGCTCGCAAAAGCACCGAAATTAAAAATAATTTTTAATAATTAAATGTAACTGTATTTTATATTAATTTTTATTTTAAGATTATATGTCTTTCTTTAGTCAATGACTGTAAAATCATTTCTTAATTGTTATAAATAAAGGCACTACGATTTAAGAAAAAAGAAACAATTATCTCGGCTTCAGTTGGTTGTAGAAAATTTTTATTTTTTACAAATCTTCGTTTCACTGTGGTTTCGTCTTCAGCAAAAATAATCTGTAAGTTAGAAACTCATATAATGTACAGGGCCGCTTCAGCTCTAAATGTTTATAACGAAATTTGCCCCCTTATTTCAAACCCAAATTAACTCGGCTTCAGTTGGTCGTAGAAATTTTTTATTTTTTTATAAATCTTCGTTTCCTCTTCAGCAACAATAGTGTGCAAGTTAAAAACTCATAGGATGTACAGGGCCGCTTCAGCTCTAAATGTTTTTAACGACATTTGCCCCCTTATTTTCAAACCCAAAAATTAGAGGTTTAAAATTATTTTACGCATTTATTTACATCAGAATATGAAAATATAACTCTTAAAAAATTTGATTGGATGTTTCACCAACTCTGTACGATTTTTTTTTAAAAAGTTATAGCCTTCGACATTTGACTTCTTGGGATAAAGAATTTATAATATCTAAGCAACAAATTAGTTAATCCGGCCTTACAATTTTTTTATGTCTGGAATTGAAGGATCTTTATTTTAAAGCTTTAAAAAAAATTATTTGTACAATAAATAACGCAATTGTAAAAAACGGCCATTTTGGACATTTCGTAGTATGTTTTGCAATAACCAATAAACGAAATTAAATTTATCATAGCTCAAATTGTAGGTTTTTTAATTTACTACAAATTTCTTTTAAAAAGTTTTTCTCTAGAATGAATATCCTAAGCTGTAAAATTAAAAATCTTTAAAAATTGCATATTTAACAAATGAAAATCGCAATTAAAAAAAGCTCACAATATTTTTGGTCACATTTTAGTAGAAGTTATTCCTGGCATCGTCCTTTACAACACCTGATAGGTTTCATAAATTCCTGAATTATATCCTAAAATCGACCTATTTGTCACCCACAGCCTGGAGTATTATTAATCCAACCAGTGTTTGGTATTGTGGCTATTTGGAAAGGACACGGAGTTCACTAATGTTGGACTGATAAGTCAGAAAACGCTGTGCTTTTGGGATTTTTAGGATTTTAATTCTTAATTAAATTTTATACCAACTACAACAGGGAGTTTTTACTTAGGTGAAGTCAATTGTATACCTATTGTAAATAAAAAAAGTGAATAGCAAAACAAGAGTACCTACAAAAAAATCTAGTTAAATATAAAATTATAAGTCCCTATTCTAGATGAACTTGAGAAATAAGCCTACGGCTCGTACTGAACGCTTGGGGAAACCTGAAAAACACTAATTTTCTGTCGCGTGACGTAAAATATTTTTTTAAAACCGACACTTTGATGTAAATTTAATTACTTATGTTATGTAATAATAAAATTATTAAGAGATACTAAAACTAGATACTGAATATTACTGCAAAAACTTAATAAATAGGGACATTAATTATTTTGCGGTAATTTTTGAGTTTTAATTTTTCTAACAACATATCGTAAGCCGCTTTCTTTGCTGCTTCCAAAATTTCTTCTGGAATTTCATTTTCTGTGTCGGACAATTCAAAATCTGAATCCTTATTTTTAAATTTGCCAACACACCAAACAAGTTTGGCAACCAACAAATTAAAAATCAACTGACACTTTTCACTTCATAATATATCGCAACGTTGTTGTCATAGTAACGGACTCAAGGAAGTCTATGTTATCAAATACTGTTGACAGTCAATAGTATTTGATGTTATGAAATAGCGATTGGATAATAAAATGAACGGGAAATTCGGCGATACCGTGTAATTTTCAGGGGCAACTCCGAATTGCATGAAAATTTGGATTTAGGTGCCACATACCCTACACTTCAAAGTTGAAATTGTGCCGTTGGTTGCTTTTACTTGGGGGGCGACAGTCACCCTTCTCGGGGGTGAAAAAACATACGCTCAAGATTAGACCAGGAATGGATAAATTTACTGATTTTAGGCAACTTTTAGTTTATAGTTTTTTACGTAAGTCAATACTTTTCGAGTTATTTGCCATTGAAAATGTTGATTTTTCGACAAAAAAAACTACGTTTTCAGACAGTTTTTCGCAAATAACTCAAAAAGTAAATATTTTATCGAAAAAAATATCCTTAGCAAAAGTGTAGGTTATAAAAAACCCAAAAAAATAGTGTATTAGTAAAGTCTATAAATCAAATAAAAACAAAGTTGTAGCTCATGAAAAATACGTTCTTATTCGTCTAATTCCAAATCGAATATTTCAAGATGAAATCACCGAAAAATTAAGCTCATTTCGGGAAAACCCATTTAAACTTTTTTAAAATGTTTATAAAAAGATTTGTTTTAATTGTTAACAAAAGTTTTTGCACTAAAAATAAGCGTGTTACGCTCAAAATAAAGTTGCCCCTCTTTTTTTTTGTAAAAAATCATGAAAATCTCGCCGTGTTTAGCTCCCCAAATGAAATTAGTCGCTACCGATTTACAAACAATTTACTTACCTATCTATTTTTTATACGATCTGTCAGTCTCACCCGTTTAAAGTGTTTATTTTTAACAGGGTTATAATTGAGAAAGCTTGAATGGGTCACTAATCACGAGTGTATGCAAATTTTCAATAGCCATATCTGAACCAATTTTTGCTTTACGGAGAAACAAAATGAAACTGGCATATTTATAATAGCAAAACCTACATTTTTTTACTCTTTAAGATTTTTCTTATCACTAATACTTTTTAAGTTATTTTGAAAAAATTAAATTTTTCAAAAATTTTTAGAAATTTTTTTTTTTACTATAAAATCAAATGTTTTCAAAAATAAGCACTCCAAACCAATCCAATTTACAGATCATATAAACACACATACAGTTAAAATAGATGGTAAAGCCAAAAGATTAATTTCATTTAGGGTGCTAAATAGAGGGAGTTTTTCACGATTTTTTTTAACAAAAAAAAGAGTCCAAATTTTTTTCAGTGTAACTCGTTATTTTTATGGTGTAAACTTTTGTAAAAAACAAATAATAAGCTTTTTTTCGATACTTTAAAAATGTTAATAAGGTTTTCCCGAAAAACGCTTCTTTCTTCGGTGATTTCGCGTTGAATTATTCGATTTGGAAGTAGACGAATAAGAACGTGTTTTTGATGAGCTACAACTTTGCTTCTACTCAATTTGTAGACTTTACTGGTACACCATTTTTTTCGTTTTTTATGGGCTACATTGCTGCTAAAAATATTTTTTTCGATAAAATATTTACTTTTTGAGTTATTTGGGAAAAACCGTCTGAAAACGTAGTTTTTTGTCAAAAAATCAACATTTTAAATCGCGAATAACTCGAAAAGTATTGACTTACGTAAAAAACTTTATAGAACAAAAGGTGCTTAAAACAAATAAATTGATCCATTTCCGCTCTTATTTTAGACACGCGTTTTTCACCCCCGATAAGGGGTAAATGTCACCCCCCCCCCAAGTAAAAGCAACCAACGGCACAAATTCAACTTTGAATTGGAGGGTAAGTAGAACCTAAATCCAAATTTTCATGCAATTCGGAGTTGCCCCTGGAAATTACACTCCAAAACGGACATTTATTGGGCTATAGGTACATGAAAAATTTTGCCGGTCCCTAACGTTCAGTTTTCGATCTGGACCGCTAAAACGATATTTTATGGTCAAAAAATTATCCAGAAAGTTTACATTTTCTGGTCGGTCTTATAGTCGGAGAGACAGAAGCGGATTTTTTGCGTGATAAGTAATATGGAAAAACTATACGGGGATATCTTGAATTAGTTTTTATCGTAAGGGTGAGGATGTGCAGGATTATCAGCATCCAAAATAAGAGCAAAACTTATTCATGTAATTTTTTAATGTCTTACAAAACAAACATCACGTTTGTTGTTAAATAATTAGGTGACACCGATTACTCAACACAAGTGCACTAGTTTTCAATAACGCTTTGTCAGCTATTCAATAGTATTCTTAATTCACGGCCAGGTCGTGTCAGCATTAGAAACATCAACACTTTCCGAGTTTATTTATAGTTACAGCAAAACATTGCGGATCATTCTTTTATCATGTTTTTATCAATTATCATTCGTGATTCAGATACCTGATTAGATAGTTAGACCTCGAGCACACCAGCTAGTTACTGACATATCTAGTAGTGATCAATAAACATAGTATGAACAAATAGTGTTTTAACAAATCTACCCTCTCCTCAGGGTAACTACCCCGTAACTTATGGAGTTCTATTATACGTTGACGGACAGAACGTCTATAGACGTCTAATTTACATTGATGTAATGTGACAGAACGTCTATAGACGTTGCATTTTTCCCTATTCTACTATGCAAAATACATATAGTGTCACAACACTGGCTTATACATTTGACGCACTGTCCGTCAACGTGTTAACCACTAACATGCGGAGTGACATGCCGCGCCGAAACTATATTTTGCTGTAAAACCGGTTTTCGGGTGTCCTCAGTCTTCAAAATACTTGGGCCATACAAATGGTGTCCCAATTTTATGGTGGCTGTAGTATTATGTGATCATTGAACAAATTAGCTGTTTACATTTTCCAAGTATTAAGTATATCGCTAGGTACACATAAATCTTCAAACATTAGATAGATTATACCAACAAGCATATTTATTAGGGTGGTTCGAAAAAAACTTTTTTTCTTATTTCAGATCGCTATAGTGCGCAAAAGTTGCCATTGGTATAGACTTGAAAAAAGCACTAATAATTATTTTTTTATTAATTTGTCTTCCGGTCGCGCAATGCCATCGAAGTTAGCAAAAATTGTGAAAAACCTTAATTTTTCAAAAATTTTTTTAAACAGGCCAGATGGTTTTAATTGCGTTCCTATACCATAAATTAACTACTAAAAGTACGTAAAATCAATATAAATGCACGTATTATACATTTGTTTCATATCTTCCGGTCGCGCAACATAATACAAAATGAGTAAAATTAGTAGGTTTTGCAAAATTTCGAAGTTTGACTGATTAGTACAATTTAATCATACGACTTTTAGAGATGCTATAGTTTAATTCAATTACAATAATATATTTAAAATCCAAGCATCTAAGATACATTTTGATATTCAAGTGGAATTAGGTCGCGCAGCTTCGTCAAAAACAGCAGACTACCGAGAGGCGAGGCGAAAGTGACGAATGCCAGCGAAGCTCGCGCAGCCACAAATAGAGATACATGTGGGAAGACCTCTACAATGGAGTATTTGTCTTCTCCATTACAACGAACTGCCATTCCGCCACCTTTTCCAACACTTAGATGGAAATACAACAGGCACTATAGGATATCCGGACCGATTGGAAAGGCCCTACCTGATTGTGAAAGACTACCAGTTGTTGTTGATTTTAATCGTTGGCATCGCTGAGCGGTGCAATAATGTGCTTCTAATATAACCGTCTCTGGAACTGTGTCCACACACTTTACTTGAAGCTACGGTCACTAGCTTAACGCATCTTTCAACTGCCTGTGTATGGCATGGCAAAGTATCTATACTCATAACAGGCTTGAAGTCATTGCTCACATATTGTTTTATCTCTTCATTAGTTAATGTTCTTAGCAGTAGAGGGGAGTAAGTGTACTGGTGTTCCATTTGATAATTTCGTAATACTATTTAGCTTCAAAGTTTAAGTTTGGTGGTTTAAAGATTCTGATAGGGTCACTTTCATATATTGCTTGCTTTTCCTTCATGATACGCCTAAAGCCCAGCTCTCGGATATGGTTTCCGTCATCAGTTACCATAGCCAAAAGTAAATTTTCGGGATGGGCAAAGTAAGCATTCCGTTGTAAAACGGGATCAACAACTTGAAGAAGCTCTACTGGTAAGTACCTTGAATATTCAATGATTTTGTAATCATGTCTAGGCCCATCTGTGAATTTGTGGTTTATTTTTGTGGCAAACCACATAGGCATATTATAACATTTGAGAATGAATGTGACAATCTCTCTCAGATTTTCAGAAGGGTTGGACACACTGATGTAGAAACGCAAAACTGGGTTTGCAGTAGTAAGCCATCTTGAATGTGACCTTGGGATAGGATCACGTACCCACTAAAAAGTCTTCTGAACAATGTCCTGACTTGATGACTTCTGATATCTCAAGCAAGTACAATTATTGGTGCTTAAGAGTTGACAAGCTTAAGAATACGCTTGTCAACTTTTGGAATCTTACAATCAATAGGATTAAAATCAATAAGTGGTAGTCTTTCACAATCAGGTAGGGCCTTTCCAATTGGTCCGGAATATCCTATTGAGCCTGTTATATTTTCATCTAAGTGTTGGAAAAGGTGGTGGAATGGCAGTTAGTTGTAATGGAGAAGACAAATACTCCATTGTAGAGGTATTCCCACATGTATCTTTATTTGTGGAAGCGCGCGCTTCGCTGGCATTCGTCACTTTCGCCTCGTATCTCGGTAGTCTGTTGTTATTGACGAAGCTGCGCGATCGAATTCCACTTAAATGTCAAAATTTGTCTTATATGCTTGGATTTTAAATATATTATTGTAATTAAACTAAACTATACAATCTCTAAAAGTCGTATGATTAAATTGTACCAAACAGTCAAACTTTGAAATTTTGCAAAAACTACTAATTTTACTCATTTTGTATTATGTTGCGCGACCGGAAGATATAAAGCAAATGTATAATAAGTGCATTTATATTGATTTTACATACTTTAAGTAGTTAATTCATGGTCTAGGAACGCAATTAAAACCATCTGGCCTGTTAAAAAAATATATGAAAAATTCAGGTTTTTCACAATTTTTGCTAACTTCGATGACATTGCGCGACCGGAAGACAAATTAATAAAAAAAGAATGTGTGTGTACTTTGTACGCACGTAAGAAGTTATACTTCTATTATATGATTATATGATTATAAACGAAATTAATATACTTTTTATTTATATTTTATTTAAATATTAAATTAATTTATACTTAATACTTCTCAAACATTTTTATTAAAACAGTGCCAAAAATTAAAATAATAAAAAAATAAAACACACACAAACACATTAAAAATGCCACAAATGATTTCTGAACATTAATTGTCGGAAATTTTTTTAACTAAATACGTATTTTCTGAAAATAAAATTATATAATAAATATACTTACAATCATAAAATGTATAAAAAAATAAAAAAATAAAAGTTTCTATTGGGATTCGAACCAACTTACCACACGGCTGGTATTTGCGTTGTATTGGGAGTCACTCGCATTAAAACTGCGCCACAGAGACAGCTTGTCATTATGTGCGAAGATCGTCTAACTAAACAGATTAACCTTTTGACATTTTTAACTTATGTAAATCAAATTATTTTGATTTTGAATTGAAATGATTTAGAATTGAAAAAATACAACAAAACATAGGGTAAGAAGACAATATATTAGGTGAATATTGATAGAATTTTGATGGTAATCAAATTACGTAAAAAAAGTATTACATACTACTTATGTATTTTGATAGGTTCAAGGTAGTTATCGGAGCCCGTATAACGACTAATAAATTTCGCAATCACTTGCGTCGTGCAAAGTGGCTATGTTCAAATATCATAACAAAATTTGATCAACTATTTATAAAACACTTACCAGTTCTTTAGCTTTGAATAAGCGAGATCTGCGGCACTCATACTAGGCACAGTTTGATGAGCTTTCACAGTGGCATGCAACAATCATCTCTTCTATGTAAATAAGTCCAAAAATATAATATGAAAATTATTTAAAAAGGCAGTATAACCATTAACTAACTTTTTGTGTGTTGTTTCTCTTCCTACAAATTTTAAAACGCAACAAGCATACATTATAACCAAACACAGTCCCACAGCTGTGCCACAGCTGCCATATTGGATAATTTTTGTCATGTTATTTGAACATCCAATCAGAACAAAGTTATAATGCGCATGCGCCCGGTCGCTAGGTTTTCCCATATAAAATTTCACCGTCATTACGCCCGTAAAGAAGTATAACTTCAAAAATTATAATTAGTGCTTTTTTCAAGTCTCTACCAATGGCAACTTTTGCGCACTATAGCCATCTGAAATATAAAAAAAAGTTTTTTTCGAACCACCCTAATATTTATTATTTTAAAACTATTTTTAATTTTCATGCATAATAATTATATCGAATCAACTGTATAATAATTAATCCTGCAGCATTTATTATTTGTTCTAATATTAAATTACACACTTCAAAAATGCCTTTTATTTAAAAAAGAAAGCGGTATTTTCAGGTAGAAGATTGTTTCGATAAATCTCAAAGGGCCTTGATTTACGAAGAGAAAATGAAAACTCAGTAATTTTTAAACGGAATATCTACGGAAGCCAAAGAATAATGCATTGGATTGTGACATCGCTTTTGTTAGTATAGACGTTTTAAGGTTTTTGAGGAATTTAAGTTTTTCATTTCAATGGATTTGTTGGCTTTTTCCCTTGTGGGATGTAATATATCTACCATAGAGATCGGTAACGTTTTTCATAAGGTTTTTTATATTTGGTGTGTGTATTTTAGTCTAGAAGTAAGAATGAATTTAGCTAACGTGGAAATGGAAATGATTAATTTCAATAAGGCTTTAGGTTTTCTCTTTAATTTTACAATTCCAGCTTATATTAAACTGTATATTGTCGTGATGATGAGTTTTTAAGACGTTTTTATCTTAACAGTAGTCCTTTTTTATTATCCCGGATTCGTCACTAAGATTTTGTTTTTGGAATTATCCAAATAGGTATCTCTTTTCTTGTAAGAGCTACGCAATGTTTTATAAATAAAAACACTGATTGACTCATAAACATAAATATCAAATAGAGGTTGGATTGATCAGATTTGAATGGGATCGAGCATTTATGGGATGAATTGAAAATAGCTATTATCAGGTAGAGGAATATAGGGCTATTCCCCAGGCAAGGATAACACATCTTTTTTAGTCGATGTCAAACAGATTGATCATCAACAGAAAAAAAGCACGTTTTAATTTTATGAAAATGAAAAAGGTCCTATGTAGCAAAGTTTTAACATTAGTTCTTAAAGTACGCCTAACAAAATGTTACGTATACAATGTGCTACACTATGGAGTGGAATCATGGACGTTAAATATAGAGACAATGAGACGACTTAACGCATTTGAAATGTGGACCTTATAGAAGAATTATGAGGGTTTCCTGGGTAGACAGAATTACGAACAACGAAGTACTAAGAAGAATAGGTAAAGAGAAGGAAGTTGAACTTACAATTAAAGAAAGAAAACTACAGTATCTCGGACATGTGATGAGACTCATAATGCAAGGAAAGATATATGGCAGAAGAAGCATCAGAAGAAGACGATTTCATGGGTGAAGGATCTGCGAGAATGGTTTGGATGCAGCTTAAAACAACTATTTAGAGCTACTGCCTCAAAAATTTAAATAGCTATGATAATTGCCAATATCCGTAGCGAAGATGGCACCTGAAGAAGAAGAAACATATTGCGAGCAGTCGTTGGTGCGTGAGGTGGACATATCCGCTAGTTATTTTTTTTGGTTGTTAATTTTGTTTTGTGTTGTTAATTTTAGTGCGTTTAATAAGTTTAATGTTGGTCTGAAGCTATTTTCTTGTGGTTACTCATACTGAAAGAGGAAGTCAATAGAAAGAAAATACCACGATTAGTAAGTAAATAACATATCGAGTTAGTACAAATTTTATATTTTAGTATTACTTATTGTATATCTATGTATTATTAATATTATTTATAATTTAAACACATTAAAGTCAGAATTTGGTATTAGTTTTTTGAAGGTAAATTAAATGTAAGACCAAATACTTACGATGTCGGGATAGTATCACGGGGTTTTTTCCTGGTTTTCCCTCGTGATTTACTATGGAATCTCTAACGCGAGAATTTTACTTTCATCGTTGCATTTGGTTGTCTTTTTAAAGACAGATCATATGCTATGATTTCTTTTTGACGGATATTCTTGAGTTGGGATTGATTTCATGTAATCGAATGAACTATCTTTTAGTAAAGTCGTCCCAGGAACGCAACTCATAAATACTGGCGATATCATTTTAAAGTCTTCTGCTTTAAAATGTATAATATACGTCTGAATTGCCAATATAAATGAGTCAGATTAAATAAATTATTAGAAGAATGTTTTTACTTAGCAACAACATTTTTGTTTATTTTAATAAAACATTAATAAATTCATTTTTTAGAAAAATTGTGGCTTATTTTCCATAGAAAATACTTAATAATAAGTTTAATTAATAAATAAACCTTAATAAAGATAAAGAAATAATAAGTACTAAAACGTTACAATGTTGCAGTAAAAAACTGTTGTCTTGTCGTTATCGTCTCTTTCTAATTAAATGTTATAAGCAAAATCAGACTGTTTCATTAATTTTTATACAGTCTTCTTGGAGCTCTTAACATGCAAGTTACTTGAAAATGAATATGTCTAGAATAGTCCAGCACTATTCATTTAGCAATAAAAAGTATAAAACTTGTCAAAAGGAAAACAAAATGTTTTAAATACAGACTCTGAAAATAAAATATACAATATGTTTGTTTGCGAGTGTAGTTTTAGTTTTAACAATATCGAAATTAGTTACTAAAATTGTTAGTTAAAATTAAAGACAACGGTTACATGAACTGTATTAAATTTAATTAAAATTGTGTTTCCTATTGAAATGTGCATCTACAATAATTATTATTTTGAACTTGCTGGTTTTGTTTAACTGCATTCGGCATCATCCCTTTATTGTACTAACGTTAATTAATTATTTGTTTCTTTTTGAAATGTACATCTACAATAATTATAATCTTGAACTTGCTGGTTTGGTTGAGTGCATTCGCCTTTATTTCTTTAGTAATTACTTAGATTGTAAAGTTTTCACCCCAGTGGGACTCAATCCCGGATCTCTTGCATACAAAGACACCAACAATCAAGACTTCATTGCAACAATGAAAATTTACATTTACTTAGTTAGTTGTACCAAAGTTCAAATTGAATTAAGAAGAAATATTTATTTGTCAGTTACCGTCAAAACAGGTTGGAATTACAAAATACCTAAATCCGTACCTCAGAACAAAAGTGTATTAAGTCACAAAATGTAAATTTTACAGGAGAGCGAAAATAAAAATTATTTTTTTTTGTAACATTTTCCATTTAATACACTAAATTTTATTTAGCAAATTCTTATAAATGTGAATAATGATCATTGTTCTTTTTACCACTAAAAACAAAATTTTTTGAAAATTACTGTTTTTGGAAAAAATGGACTTAACACATTTTCGCTCTGAAAAATAAATTTTTGACTGTGATTTAATATGTATTTTGCTACCTATCATATGGCAAAATCGGAGCTCTATTACAAAAAATATCATACCTGTTTTACAAAATTGAGGAAATGTTTGGATATAAAGAACTAAAAATATTATACGGACGTATTTGTAACAAAACCATTAATACGAGTACTAAAACAACTACTTAAAAATAAAAAGTCGGAATAAAAAAAACAGAAATGGTTGTAATGCAACTGTTTTTTGTTAACTAAAAAAAATAACAATAACTTTTTGAAGTAAATAAAAAAATAACTAAAAACTTAACAAATGCAGGGCTACTACCGCTATATCAGTATGTTATTTGAATTGTGTCTTTATGCACTAGCGTCTAGAGTATGAAAAAAATCGTAAATTCTCGCTGGAACCCACTTTAGCAGATCATTGAATTTTTTAGTACTTATTGGACTTAAGGTATCTCTGAATGAAATCAGAGAATCTTCTACAGATTGATGCTTTCTTTAACCAGTTCTTCGGTTAAGTCTACACTCTCAAATTCCAAATCGAAATCTGTTTTAAAGTACAGAATCCCAGTATTTTCTTGTCTGAATTCTGAATAACATACATACTGTTTGTGAAATTAAATGTTTTTCATTATCCTGTTTTATTTTTATTTTTATTTTGAAACGGCGCGCGGCGAATCGTAAGAATTGCACAGTTTATTAAAGTCTTTAAGATTAGAAATTGGCATTTCATACATTTTGAAATATTTGTTTTTTCCGAAAATTTTAGCCAACTGTAACTAATCCTATGGAGTAGATAATAATTTGAAGACTAGAGCATTTTTTAGCCTCTCGTTCTATAACTTAGTGTATACTGTCCACTGTCCACCTCCATGTGCGTATGCCCTCGCAAAAGGAATTTGTGAGTGATTTCTTTTATATTATGCGGATATCTCGAAAGTAGATAAAAGTAACACATAATCATTTGTAAATTCCGGTTTTGGGATGAGCAATAATTATTGGTCCAAATAACAATAAAAGTTGTGCTTTAAGGTAATGAATGAATGTATTGGACCAAGCATGAGGCCATTTCGTTTCCACCTCAACCAGCAATTGATTCATCCACATTAGACAGTTCGCCTGTTTTTCCGTTGAATCACAAATTGTATAAACCAGAGTTTTAGACTGTAAAAACTTTGAGGATCAGTTAGCTTTGGGCAAGGAAGACATTTTTGTAAATTTATCATTAAAACTTTTTGTCCAGGGCTATTGATGGACATCTCCTTGTCTATTTGTTTCAAATTTGTACCATCACTTGCAATGTTTTCCACTCAGCTTGAGATGTTGACTGTTTTAGATTGATTAGAAATTCATCACATTTATCACAAGTGTCTTTTGAAGGAACATAAATTAAATTCTGTATTAAAAATGTGATTGTAAAGCCATTCTTTGTCTACTTCGTTCGAAGCAAAGTTTTTCAAATCTCATTAATGCTTAAACGTTCTAAACATTGTAGCAATATTTTAGAGACCTCCTAAATATTTGTTCGCCGTCCTTCTTCGATTATAATGTGATTCTTCACATGGATATGGATAAGCCATTATATGCTTATGAATCCTATCCTTTACTTCATTCTTTACTTTATTTTTAGATGGATGCTTTCCTCGTTAGTCACATTCTAAAATTCCACTTGTTTGCATTTTTTTAAGTGACCATCTAACAATAGATTGAGAAATATCTAGAGTCTCTTTTCTTCAATGGTAAAAAAATATTTCCAGTTACAATGGCTAGCTTGAACATCTGTTCGTTCTTTTTTTCTTTTGATACACGTTTTTTCAAGATAAGAACATAAAAACTGTCTTTTTGGATCTATGGTTGTCTCATGATTCCAAAATTGTCGGTGAATTTTGGCTCTCTGAGGCACAAACTTGCAAAATTTTCAAAGATTGTGGACTTAATGCTTTGCCTGAATTGCATTATGTGGGACACAATACTTTTTGTTGGACATAATATGGTTTTGCCCTGGGAAACGTATACACTATTTTGGACCTAATACATTTGAATTGCAGAAGATACTGTTTTGCTCTAAGCGAAGTGTGGACTTAATCCTGTTCATACAAGGCTATTTTGGCCAATTTCAGTCGAAACAGATAATAAGAAACACTAGTGAATAGAGCGGAAAATTTTAAGCCCAGTGAGCTGAAAAAGTAGAAAACTGAAATTTTGGACTTAATACAGTTTTGCTCTGAGGTACGGAAATATATGTAGTAGAAATATTGTAAATAAAAAAAATTTCACACGAAAATGTAATTTTTTAACTTAATTCTTTTCACATACGCGTATAATAGTGCAGTCACTAAAGGTTGATACGAGCTATTCCCTCCGATTTCGGTAAACCTCCATCGGTTTGATTCATCTGGTTTTCGGTCCATGAAAATTGGTGAGTGGTCAGAGGATACGTCAAGGAACATGGTGCTACCTTGCACTTTTACCCCGGGTGTGGATTACACCCCTTTTAGGTGGTGAAAATTATTTTATTAAAAATATTAACGTAAATCGATAGAGGAACAAATTCTAAGCACAATTTGTTATTTAATGTTATTAAAATAAATCAATATTTTTTGAGTTTGAATGCATTTATGTCAGGACTACAAGCAGGACAATCCAAAACATGAATTCCGACAATAGTTAGATAGTCGGATAGTCCATGAAGGTTCGCGCAGTTTGTGGACGCGCATTATTCTGCATAAATCAGTAATTATCTCCAAAGAAAGGGGTTAAAGGGAACAAAATTGCCCTCCAGACATTATAGTATGTATCTGTCTGCTGTTAGAATTCCGTGTTCGGTGCAAATAATTTGGGTGCATCCGTTGAAAGAAGTACCCGCCCATACCTTCACACCTTCGACACCAAACGGCATTCTGGGTGAAATAGAGCAAGGTACAAATCTTCTCCGAGTTTCTTTCATACATGTTCGCGTCCTTCTGTATATTGTGAGCAAGAAAACTCGTCAGAAAACATTACAACACTCCATTGCTGATAAGTCCAGTCTCTATGATCATTCCAAAATATCATCTTGTTAGCTCAATGATATGCTGTTAATTTAGGGAATGCTACTGGCTTATCAGGAGGTAAACCACTTTCATGAAGGACTCTTCTTACATTACGTGCAGAAATATGATCCTTCGAGCTTATGACGAATGACTAGTGAGCACATTTGACGTTAAAGATTGGATCCGTAATGCAGAAATCTTTAAAAAACGTTCATCACGCTGATCTCTGCACCTTTACCGTTTGCTTCTGGCCTTCTAGTGTATTCTCCAGTCTTGACGATAATTCGTAAGAGCATCATGGACAGTACTTCTGGCAATATTCAAATGATTTGCAATATAACGTAAATATTTCGACTATCTTCATGTAGTGCCATAACTTTTGCATTATTTTCGCGACTCATATAATCACGATTTAAAAACACTAATGAACAGTGACTTAATTTATTAGACTAAACGTGAAACTTATTAGTCCTGTCGCCAGGGGGTTACAACGACCTCCTTTATTCAGATAGACAAGTTTTTTTATGTATTATGACCCGTAGAACACGAATTTTTTGGGTAACAGTTGATCCGGATGTCGATAAGATTGTTATAAACAAAGAACTTGAGGAATTACGTAACAGCGATTTTTCGCAAAACAAAATATTTTTTTGTATTTTTAGGTCATTCTAAGCAAAAAGTGTTCTTACAAGTTTCTTAGTATGATGCATAGTTTTTGAGATAAACGAGGTTGAACTTTCAAGAAATCGAAAAATTGCAATTGTTGAACCCGAATAACTTTTGATTAAAAAATAAAATAATAATTCTGCTTAACGAATTTGAAAGTTCAAGTCAAATTCTATCGGTTTTGATTATTTGCATTCCTAAAAATTATTTTTTTTATTGCTAAGCAAAGCTGTAAACACATAGTGCTTAAGTGATATTTTCAATGCATTTCTCATTTAAAATCGAATGAGTAGGCAAGCCTACAAACAGGCAATTTCTATGTAGTAGCATGCATAAAACGCATGCATTGGGCACGGGAAACACTATTTGTTTATAGCTTTGTTTGACAATAAAAAAATTAATTTTTAACAATGCAAATAATCAAAACAGGTATAATTTGTCTTGAGCTTTCAAATGCGGTAAACAGAATTGCTATTTTATTTTCTAATCAAAAGTTATTCGGGTTCAAAAATTGCAATTTTTCGATTTTTTGAAAGTTCAACCGCGTTTATTTCGAAAACTATGCATCCTACGAAAAAACTTGTAAGAACATTTTTTGCTTAGAGTGACCCAAAAGGATGCAAAAAATATTTTGTTTTGCAAGAAATCGCTGTTATGTAATTCCTCAAGTTCTTTGTGTATAACAATCTTATCGACATTCGAATCAACTGTTACCCAAAAAATTCGTGTCCTACGGTTCAAAATACATAAAAAAACTTAGGTAAGTCCATCTGAATAAAGGAGGATGTTGTACCCCCCCTCCCTCCTGACGACAGAACTATATCGTAAATGCAATAAAAAAATGCAAAAGTCTGTCGCTAGTAAACAAGATAAAGTAGTATCATTTTTGCCAAATGCCAAAATTTTGTTTTTGTAGTGATTCTATTATAAAAACAATAAAAAAGCCATGTTTATATGAATGAACACCTTCTTGATTAAGATTGATAATAAAGAAGTTTTCAGTAGGTTCCAAATTACGCAGACATACTGGATAAGAGCTTAAAAGAAAGTTTTTTTTAACTTTTATTATTGTTTAAGCTTGTTATTAAAATGTATTTTAGGTAAGTTGTACCGAAAAAAGTTTTGATGACTTCGTATAAACATTTTTTTGACTAATGATTTTCGATTCCTTTTTTTTTATCTTTCTTAATTTTCTCAAAAAAAAGTTTTTATTTCATTTTTAAAGGAACATCATTTATTACATTTTTAAAGTAAAATAATTTATTTTAGTCTATATACAGTACGCCGATGTTTGCGAAGGGGGTGAATTGAGCGTTATAAATAAAAAATTATATTGTCCTTTTCATGAGTATTTTTCAGTGCGTAACAAATGATAGGAAAAAGGGTAAGTCCGTGATAATACACATTTATGACATTTATTCTAACATGACATTTTAGTTAAATCTGACTGTTGTCACATTTTATTTTCAATTTGGGATAAAAACAAATCAAATGTGTTTCTTGCATTTATAAAATGGTATTTTCTTTGATTTGTATAGTCTTATAAATTATACAGATTATATTTTTAATATTATTATCTAATTAAAAAAAAATCTTTTTTTATTATGGCGCCATCTATCGACAACTAGAATAACTAGAATAAATGTTGTAAATGTCTGTAATCACGGCCGTGCCTTTTTTTCTGTCACATACAATTTAATGCGTTAGAAAGAAATCGAAAAACTGTGACGCACTGAAAGATGCTCATGAGAAAAAGAATACAAGCTGTAGATTTAATTTTAGAAAAATATGCTTTTGGTGTAAAATTTTCTGAATTTTTCAATGGTCAAAGTAGTTTTTTTCTAAAATACATATTTTCGTAGGCATTTTAAAAAACTACTAATTTTGCAGTTCATTTGTTTGATATGTTATGAAATTACAAAAAGTTTTATCTTGTTTGATTTTTTCCGTAATTAAAAACTTGAGTGACTCCCCTATTAGAAATTTTTAATATTTTAATGCAGCCTCGCCCAAAGTTATGGAAGTAAACTTGGTAAGTACCTACAAATTTATGTTAATTATGCTATCTGAAAACTCTTGAAAGATGATACGTTAAAGAGAGCAATGTGATAATATTTTATTACACGATTATAAATAAATAAGAGCATGCTGGAAAACTTAAAAAATATAAAGTTCCTAATTGTAATGGCACTATTACCTAAATCTAATTTTCTAAATTCTCATCCATACTGCTTGCCTGACAATCTCTTAAACATTAATTTATAAAGAGCAAGGTAAAATATTTCTCCAATATATAAAAAAATCGAACGTAGGTATCAAATTGTATGGAACTTTAAATGATGGCTGCAAAGTATACCTGGAGATCAAAATGAATAACCATTTTCAATTTCGTTGCAAAACGAAAATACAGCCGCATCATATTCTAGTCCGATCAGAGAGTGCAGCAAGCATCTCTACCGGTTTCGAAACTTATTAGTCTCTCATCAGGAGGCACATATGCTGTTC
The DNA here is from genome assembly GCF_917563875.1 of Diabrotica virgifera virgifera. Lineage (NCBI taxonomy): Eukaryota > Metazoa > Arthropoda > Insecta > Coleoptera > Chrysomelidae > Diabrotica > Diabrotica virgifera. The sequence continues at coordinate 187,548,238 of NC_065447.1, read as the reverse complement.
TCTCTGATCCAACCAAAAAAAAACCCGGCGTGCAGTCACGGATTGCAACGAACGAAATGGCATAGATGCCCTAGTGGCAACTGCCAGCAAAAGACTAAGTTTTCAATCTAATGGCATATAAAAAAACATAATGTTACTCTACATCCCATCAGACTGAAAACAATGGGAACCTTCTCTGGTTACACCTCCGAGGCTTCTAAAATATGTGCCTTCTGATGAGAGAATAATAAGTTTCGAAACCGGTAGAGGTGCTTGCTGCACTCTCTGATCGGACTAGAATATGATGCGGCTGTTTTTTAATTTTGCAACGAAATTGAAAATTGTTATTTATTTTAATTTACATGTTTACTCTGATTGTAGTACGAAGGGAACCATTCTCGTTGGAACCATCTCTCGTTGAGCAGATGGGACGTAAATTATAAACTGTAAAATTCCCTCATCTTCCTTAGTCTCAGCATCCGCATGGCTTGCAAATTGTAGAAGCCTCAGAGGTGTAACCAGAGAAGGTTCCCATTGTTTTTTTTTTCAGTCTGGTGGGATGTAGAGTAACATTATGTTGTTTTATATGCCATTAGAGTTAAAACTTAGTCTTATACCTGGAGAGTTCAAAGACAGGAACACAGCGGGTAGTAACTTATTATTTTGTTTTGTTTTTTGGAATTTGCTCTGGGAGAAAACATCTACCAGAATAACGCAATAAAAGTAAAAGTAGAAGATTAACTAACTGACCCAATTGAATCTGGCAATGGGATAAGACAGGGGGATTCACTGAGTCCTTTATTGTTCAACCTGATCATGGATGAAATAATAAAAAAAGTAAGAACTAAAAAAGGATACCAAATGGGAGAAAGACAACTTAAAATAATCTGATATGCTGCACCAATGCTAATCTGGTATGCTGCACCAATTTAGTATATCCGCCAAAAAACTTAACATGTTAATTTCCCCAAAAAAAAGACAAAATGCATAGTTATAACAGCAAATCCAGCAAGATGCAAATTACAGCTGGAGGGTCAGATAGCGTGAGAACAGATAGATATAGATAGAGAACAAGAGGTAGAAGTTTAATATCTAGGCATCACACTATCTAGGTACGGAAAGCTCGAAACAAAAGTGGGAGATAAAGTAAATAGAGCAAACAGCCGGAGGTTACCTGAATGACGCAATATGGTGAAATTAAAATTATGGAAAAAAACCAAAGGCAGAATTTAAAAAAAGAGATCAGGCAAATAATGACATACGCGATAGAAAACCCTTCGAAAAATCGATGTTAAGACACTATGGGACGGAGCTAGAAGTACAAGTATACGACGGAAATGTAAGGTGGAGAACTTTAAGAACTGGTTAAGAAACATAAGAGTATAATGGAATGACCACATAATCCGAATGACAACAAATAGAGCCGTAAGGTCGGCGAGCGATGGTTCCCCAATAGGAAGATTATCAGTGAGATGACCACGAAAACGATACGATGGAACCACAACTTACTGGAGGCACATTGCAAGGCACATTCAGGCAACATGAACTGGTAATAAAAGATATGGAAAAATATAATTGAATATAATTGAATACATGTTGTCACGGAAAAAAATGACAAAAAGTTGGTTACATTCACCTATATAGCGGAGTACCGACAGAACGATGTGCAAGCAGAGGAGTTTCAATTCTTATAAAGAAAAAACTTATATAGCTTTTTAAATTATATAACTGACTGGGAAACGATCGATGAAAATCTTATTGAAATGACCTCGATAGGATGCAGAAGTTAAGAGTTCAATAGAAAATATCAATACCGGTAATTACAGAGAAACAATTAATGCTCCTCTACCATAATTTATTATCAGAAGAAAGAGAAGAATATAAGACGGCACCAGAAGCACACATCGACATAACAGAATAGCGAGTAGAGGTGACCAAAAGATTACTAAGAGACGCCGTAATGTGATTAAAAAATAAAAGAGCATACTGTGGTTCTGAAAGGTAGACGCCGAACTCCTTAGTATTGAAGACTCAGTACTAAAATTAGATAACAAAATCCTGGAAAGGGTGAAACACTTTAGATATCTGAGTAGCTGGATTGACTGCAGGGTTGAAAGTGATGAGGAAATTTCGACGAGAATAGAACTTGCACGAAAAAGCTTTATTAGCTGGCGTTCTGTATTGTGCAGTAGAAGTCTGTCATTGAGCACACATCTAAGAGTGTTGAGTGCTACGTCTGGTCCGTTTTGTTCTAGGACGTGAAACTTGGACAACAAAAATAAAGAATTTTAACAAATTAGAAGCGTTCGACTCGTGTTGCTACCGCCGCGCGCCGCATGCTCAGAATCCCGTGGACAGCACACATATCCAATGTACGTGTGCTGGAGATCATACACAAAGAGCGAGAATTAATCAACGTCATAAAAATGAGACAGGTTCAACACTTTGGTCATATAATGACAGGACCTAAATATCGCTTACTCCGGTTGATCATTCAGGGCAAAATCGAAGGAAAACGCTGAGTTGGAAGAAAACAACTGTTCTGGCTACGTAACATTAGACAATGGACAGACGGTAGAGGAACGGTTTCATATAGGTGCCGACCGAGAGACATTTCATCTGCTTGTTAATACGACGATAGCCAACGCTTGGAAACAAGCACGGCACACAAATAAGAAGAAGAATTTGATCATTTAGATCATTCAGATCGATGATAATGATCATTCAGATCGATTATTAAGATCGATAAAATGAGATTATATAACATATAAATATTGTGTAATGTTTTTGTAGGTGTTGTGTTTCAAATAAAAATTATAATAAAAATCTTGCAATTTTATCGAAAGTCTAAATAAGGTTTATCTACTTATAAGCTATAATATATTTTGGTTCTTGTTTCAACATTATTTATGACCCTAGCGAGAGGGTTTTTATACCTGTTGGCTCGCTGCGGGCATAGTCTGCGGACTAGATATTGACAACAAGGACAGTCAGTCTGTGACGATAGAGAGACTTAACTTTTAGCAGAACTTTGAGATTTTTTAAAAAGTTTAAACAATATTATAGGTGCTTTGTTATACACTTTATGTTAAAAACAAAAACAGATCCGGAAAGTGGGAAAAATTATATAGTGACGTATTTGTTTAAATTTTTTTTACGTTAATTTTAAATAAAAAAATTCAAAAAAATATTGTTTAAAAAATTTAATAAATTATAAACATATAATGCACTAAAATCTTTCATATAAAAAAGAATTATCTCAATACATACATATATGCCATAGTTTTTGCACTATTTTGTTTAAACTTTTACATTGGAATTTAGCTATGCCAGAATATATGCTAGAATAGCCAGGAACGGCCCTTAATAGCGATTTATATATTTACATCTATAAAATTCTCCTGGCATAGTGTTAGTTGTCATACTCCTCTGAGACGGCTTGACCGATTTTTATAAAATTATATATGTATTGTTATGCTCTATTTTATCTCTTTATTTAGATTGATTAGCAAATTCTTAATTTAATTAATTATTGGAGTACTTTAATCACTGCCTGTGTAAAACAAAACTAAATTCAAATTAAATATTCCAATAAATTTTATTCTCAGGGCTAATTCTGTATTTGGTACAATACCTATGATTTGTGGTTTCTAGTATTTCTGGTTGCTTACTTCTTCCAGGATGGAACAGGGAAATTAAAAACATTCAATATCATATGATATAATTGTAATATATTATTCATTTGCCAAATAAGCCGTGTACATATGATTTAAAAAATACTAAATTTTAATTTGTTGCAACAATTTCTTACTTAATAAATCAAACTTTAATTCTGATATCTCTTTGTTTTAACAAAAAAAAATATTTAAATAAATTATTATTTTCTTATACAAAATTTAATAAAATTTACTTTTGACTGTCAAACTAACGTCAGAACGTGTATGTATCGATCTGTAAATTGGTGCCGAAATTTGTAAATATTACTGTAAATACTAGTTATCAAAATTAGTTTTCGCTTAAATAGTGACTAATAACAATGGTGTTATGTGTTAATCATCAAGAACAAGCTGTAACTTCGGTCAGTAAGAGATGTTTTACTTAATAATCTTCCAACTTAAACACATACAGTGTTAAACTCTCAATAGTTTTTTACTGTTGCTATCCCGTCCCAACGGACGCCAACGGTTAGGCAACCAATATTTCAGTGATGTATCCAAGGTTATCACTTATTTCCAGACATCCAAAACGTTAATATAAATAAACAAATTTAAGTTACTTTTGACTACATGAGTAATCGGTATTAGACATCGGTATTTAAGTAATGTGAAGGTAGGTCGTTATTGTTATATGTAAACACATTGTTATGGTTAGTCGTTGATGGAGGTGATTGTAAATATAATGTATTTGAACCAAGAAAGAGAGTTTTAATTAATTGGATCCAGAAGGCATTAACATCACACTATTTATGACAGGGGTGAGAGGGCGCCTTTCCCGTCAAGCTTAAATATGGCATAATGTCTCCCCCTTCAAGAATTATTTGAATTATTTTTGCGCTTTTTCTGAAAGTCAATGGTTCAAAAGTTATTTAATGAGGATAGTTTTATCTGAAAAACACTGTATAACAAAACGTGGTATTATAAAAAGTACTTTTTTATAAAAGTGTAATTTTAGGAATGTTAAGCACTATTTTAGTCTTTTTGAAATCTAAATAATGCAATGACATTTCTGGCTAACCAGTACGTCAAAAATATATATCTCAATGGTCTAGAGTCAAGAGTCTAGTGAATAAGATACTGTGCTGTTACCCAGCACATCTTGACATCAAACACACAAATTGACACACAAAATTGACACCTTGATTTGAAAAACAATTACTTCTATTAGTCCATGTGGTCAGACCGCTCCCGTCTGAAAAAGTTTCTGATTCGGTTTGTTTGTGGATTCCTATTCAAAAATATCTCCTTTAAACAAATCTGAAGGGTGCCGGGCGGAATTTTTGGGCAGAAATTGTTTAAACAGTTTTTTTAAACAAATACAAAAGACCACCTTTTTTGACTCGAAGAATATTTTTTCGATTTTTCCCGTCATTCTAGATAAGAAAGGTATTGTGTGATTTTTCTCAAAAATTGATAATTTTCGAGTTATAGGCGATTTTAAATCTGAAAAACGCGAAAATACGCATTTTCAAGACTTAAAAGCTCATATTTAAATTAGTATTTTTGAGGTTGCCAAGTACTTGTGTTGTAGTTTAAACATTCATTTTCAAGATTCTGCAGACGCATTTGGTCTAACTTCAATTTACACCGTTGTTTTTTAATTTTTAATTATGCGTGTCCATCCGATTTTTTGCCGGTGCGGCGCGCACTATTTCCAAAAATTTCCTATTTTCCTCCGAAAAATATATTTTTTGGATTTTTCGGGATATCCTAAATAAAATAGGTTTGTTGCAATTTTTCTCAAAAGTGAATGGTTTTAAAGTTATAAGCGATTTAAAGCGCATTTTGGGATTTTGAGAAAAATGATTTTATTTAGAATGTCCCGAAAAGTCTAAAAAATATATTTTTCGGAGGAAAATAGGAGATTTTTGGAAAAAGTGCGCGCCGCACCGGCAAGAAAATCGGATGAACACGCATAATTAACGATTAAATACCAACGGTGTAAATTGAAGTTAGACCCGATCAGACTGCATTGTCTTGAAAATGAATGTTTAAACTACAATTCAAGTACTTGGCAACCTCAAAAATGCTAATTTAAATATGAGTTTTAAAGCCTTGAAAATGCGTATTTTCGCATTTTTCAGATATTAAATCGCCTATAACTCGAAAACTATCAACTTCTGAGAAAAATCACAGGATACCTTAATTGTTTAGAATGACCCAAAAAACCTAAAAAAATTCTTCGAGTCAAAAAAGGTGATTTTTTGTATTTGTTTAAAAATTTTGTTTAAACAATTTCTGCCCAAAAATTCCGCCCGGGACCCTTCAGATTTGTTTAAAGAGGACATTTTTGAATAGGAATCCGCAAAGAAACCGAATCAGGAATTTTTTAGACGGGAGCTTTCTCACCACATGTACTATATTAGACTTTTTATTGTGTCCTTTAAATAATAAAAACGTGGTATTATAAAATGTTCTCTTTATAAAAGTGTAATTATTTACTAACCACTGTATATTATGAACAACAACCCTGATACTTGACAATTTCCATCTTAAAAGCCGGCATATTCACGATGCTGGTGATAATATAGATAAATTACTATTTGAGTCGTTAACGTTTAGAGAAATAAACACTTTCCGACTAACATCCCAAACTTTGTTGTATCTACTTTAAACCATGATGAAATTCACGAGATCCTTTTAATGCTAAAGTGGTTATGCGGACTTAAGACAAAAGAGCCTATCTAATAATTACTTTATAAGTTAACACGGGTATGTATATACGTTAGTTTTGTAACTTAGTTTTGTAAGTTTGCTCACACAAAGGAAATTTCAAAAGGTTGACAGATGCGTATTTTCTACTACAAAAGTACCACAGAAAACAAAAGGTTAGACGTTCCTACTTTTTATATACCTATGTGATTAGCATGATTTTCTAAAAAATTATAATTGAGGCCCTCATAGCAACAATGGCCTAAGCCACAAATTGAGCATTTTTAGAGTAATACATCAATAATGCCTGGTGGCACCAACAGATCTTAAGCTCCAGACTAGCTAAGCGCTACTTATAGATAGGGCCTCCTTGAGTATCACTTACGTTGCACCATAATTTTAGATTCTTACCTTATTATCAATTATATTCATTATTAAATTCTAATATTCTTATTATAATATTACAGGGTGTTTCATTGGGAAAGGGAAATACTTTAACGGTGAATAGAGGTACCGAGCCAGTTCTAGATATACTACATTTTTTGCCCTACCGACTTTTATAACCGAGTTACAGGGTGTTTTATCGATTTTGCCCATTTCTTTCCTAAGTCATAACTTTAGAACCACCCTGTATATTTTTTTAACATTTGGTACACATATGTCTCATTCAAAACCCAAACGACCGGCATACTAACCATAAGAAAAATCCAGGTCTGGATTAACAAAAAATTATAAAGTAATTGTGACCTTAAAACGACACCCTGTATATTCAAAATTTGAAAATCAGTTTGCACATTTGAAAAGAGCACAAAAACTAAGTTTAATGGTTCTCTTAAGTTTTTCGGCCAGACCATTTTATGACTTTAATTTTGAAATTATATTGAATTTTTTAAGAACTCTGTCTGATCTTCGTGGCTCATTGGAGGATGCACTTCATATTATGGAAACACCAATTAGTCCAGAAAGCCACTGCGCATCCGCTAGGAAAAATATTCTGATTCGGATTTTTTGCACAATCTTACTCAAAACGGACTCCTTTTAACAAATTTGCATGTTGCCAGGACCAAAAGGTGGTCAAAAATTTTTTAAATGTGTTTTCTTGTTTTTTTCCTAAAATTATTTTTTTTTAAACATGGGAAAAAAGTTTTTTTTAGATTTCTTGGATCATTCCAAACAGAAAAGGTCCTCAGTGACTTTTCTCTAAAAATGATAGTTTTTGACATATTAGCGATTAAAAATTGAAAAATTGCGAAATCGGCCATTTTTAACCCTCAAAAACTATGTGAAAAACTGAAAACTTGAATGTTGCCAAAGTAGGCAGATATTTTTTAAACATCGATTGATTAAATCCCGAAGATATTTTTTCAATACAATATTCAAAACTCCTTTGTTTTTTAATTGCTAATCAAGCGTGCGCGACATTATTTTCCACCGACAGTATGGTGCAAATGAAAGGAATAAATTCGATATTTCGTAAACCGGCGACTTTAAGGAAAAATCCCGAAACAGGTTGATTTTTAGTTTTAGGTTGTGATATTGTGGCATATATGGTATACTAGTAATGTCATCTGTCTGAGCGTGATGACGTAATCGATGATTTTTTTTTAAATGAGAATAGGGGTCGTGTGGTAGCTCATTTGAAAGGTCCTTGAATTCTCTATGCAGTAATGTAAATATTTCGCACACCTAGTTCAGTAGTGCCACAAGTGCAAAACACAATATTTTCGAGAAATGAACAAAACGTTCTGTAGCAAACGCGTTATGCCCTGTAAATAATTTATTTTGAGAATGACTGGCTTCAAAATTACAATTCAGGTAGTAAATTATACAGTTATTCGCTGGATCTTATTACAATTTATTAAAATTGTGAATAAAGTCATTTATAAAACGGTACCTAGGAGATACGGCGGCAATATCATGACAAAATCAATTGATTTTTGCAGTTGTGGCCGTATTGAACGTATTGAATAATTACATCGGTTGTATTGTGGCAGTGTATATTATCGCCACATCTCCCAGTTATGGCCATATTGCATTTTCAAAACCTCCAAAAACCCTACAGTGAAATACCGAAGTAACTTACTTTATACTTATCCAAAACAATATTTTAGTTCAGGCTGTATTGCATAAGATGGGGCATTATATAGGCAATATTTTACAGCCTTAACACAAAATTCGAATTTTTTGCAGTTGTGGCACAATTGAACTAGGTGTGGGATTTATATAATTATTTATACAGGGTGTTCTTCTACTGCTTTTTTTGTCAAATACTTTAATTTAATAAAACATTTTTGGACACTCTGTATAAATAATTATGTAAATGTTAACATTACTGGATAGAGAATTGAAGAACCTTTCAAATGAGCTAGCACACGATCCCTATTCCTATTTAAAAAAATAATCGATTACGTCATCACGTCCAGATGGATGACGTCACTAGTATACCATTTAGGCCACAATATCATAACTTAAAAATAAAAATCGCCCTGTTTCGGGATTTTTCCTTAAACTCGCCGGTTTACGAAATAACGAATTTATTCCTTTCATTTGCACCATACTGTCGGTGAAAAATAGTGTCGCGCACGCTTGATTAGCAATTAAAAAACAAAGGAGTTCTGAATATTAAAAACTCTTCGGGATTTCATCAATCGATGTTTAAATAATATCTTTCTACCTTGGCAACATTCAAATTTTCAGTTTTTCACATAGTTTTTGAGGTTTAAAAATGGCCGATTTCGCAATTTTTTCATTTTTAATCGCTTAAAGGTATGTCAAAAACTATCATTTTTAGAGAAAAGTCACTAAAGACCCTTTCTGTTTGGAATGATCCAAAAAACCTAAAAAAACTTTTTTCCATACAAAAACAATAATTTTAGGAAAAAAAAAACAAAAAATAAAAACGTTTAAAAAATTTTTGACCACCTTTTGGTCCTGGCAACATACAAATTTGTTAAAAGGAGTCCTTTTTGAGTAAGATTGTGCAAAAAATCCGAATCAGAATATTTTTCCTAGCGGATTCGCAGTGGCCTTCTGGACTAAATAGCAATTAGATAATTTAATGTTGTTCTGAAGCTATTTTCTTGTGGCATTTTTACAATTTTAACTATTTAATGGGAAATAAGCCACAATATTATTTAAAAAATTAATTTTATTAACGTTTCGACGCCCAAATCGGGTGCCGTTGTCAAAATACAAAATACTACTAACATAAACAAAAATGTTGTTGCTTAGTAAAAAAATTCTTCTAATAATTAAATAAAATTTAAACCAACACATACCAACAGATATCTCAATTACAAATCAAATCACAACATCAAAGTTAAAAAGGGAATCATAAAATCCTTATATGATAGAGCCAAAATTACTTGTTCTAACGAAAATTCATTTTTAGAAGAAAAACAATTCTTAACATCTGTTTTATTAAAAAATGATTATCCTTTATCGTTTATAAATAAGGAATTGTCAAGATTGGATCGAATGGAACAGAACAACATAGAACGGGATCCTACAACATTCACAAGAAATAATATGAGGAAAATATCAATACCATACATAAAAGGACTATCAGAGAAACTTAAAACAATAGGAAATAAATTCAACATTTCAACAACATTCAAAACAACCAACACATTGAGATCTATTCTATCTAAAACTAAACCTAACAATGAATAAGAAAGGACAAAGAATTGTATTTATAAAATACCTTGTGAATTCGAACAGTTTTATATAGGTGAAACATCAAGACCATTAAACGTTAGAATAAGTGAACATCAATCTTATATTAAAAATAGAGAATTTGATAGATCTCAAATATGTCAACACGCATGGGATAATGAACATAGAGTTCAGTGGAGAAATTCAAGTATAGTCCTGAAAGAAACAGATAGTAAAAAGAGAAAAATCAAAGAAGCGGCTCTAATTATGCTAAACGAAACCAATTGTGTCGCAAATTCCTCGGTGGAATGCAGTAGGATGTGGATACCCATACTGAAAGAGGAAGTCAATAGAAAGAAAATACCACAATTAGTAAGTCAATAGTCGAGTTAGTACATATTTTATATTTTAGTATTATTTATATATCCATGTATTATTGATATTATTTATAATTTAAACAACATTATAGTAAAGTCAGAATTTGGTATTAATTTTGAGAGTAAATTAAATGTAAGACCAAATACTTACGATGTCGGGATAGTATCACGAGGTTTTTCCTGGTTTTCCCTCGTGATTTACTATGAGATATCCAACGCGAGAATTTTAATGTCACCGTTGCATGTGGTTGTCTTTTTAAAGACAGATCACATGCTATGATTTTTTTGTGACGGATATTCTTGAGTTGTGGTTGATTTCAAGTAATCGAATGAACTATCTTTCAGTAAAGTCGTCGCAGGAACGCAACTCATAAATATTGGCAACATCATTTTAAAGTCTTCCACATTAAAATGTATCATATGTATCTGAATTGCCGATATAAATGAGTCAAATTAAATAAATTGTTAGAAGAATTTTTTTACTAAGCAACAACATTTTTGTTTATGTTAGTAGTATTTGGTATTTTGACAACGGCACCCGATTTGGGCGTCGAAACGTTAATAAAAATCTTTTTTTTTTAATAATATTGTGGCTTATTTCCCATTAAATAGTTAAAATTAGATAATTTATTTATAAAACCGACACTAGGGTAGTTACCCCGGGAGAACGTTGAGAGCTGACTATAACTTTTACGCGATTTAGCTAAAGACCCTTTTGCTACATATTGAATGTATGAAGGAATGAAGTTAAAGGCACCTCTGGCCTGGTTGAAGTGATTCTTGAGAATGATTCTAAAAAGTATTATCTCTTGTTGGCAACATAAATTTGGTCATATCCCACACGCCAAAAATAACAAAGGTTTTAATTAGTCAGCTAAAATTATGTCCATTGCCAAAATATTGTTTATAAATTTCAACAATTAAACAAATGAAATATTCCGAACATGTTTAAATATGAAAACAAATTGGTTCGTGTGATGTACTAGGTGATAAGAATATACTGTTCAGTATCGGATAATAATTCTGAGTATTTGGTATTGGACAAACTCTGAAATTAAATAGCAGGTATTATTAACTTATAGTTATAAATTATTAAAGTTAATGAATAAATACTCATTTTAAAAATAATCAATACTTATTTACCACATTGGAACGACCCAATTACTAATGACAAAAAAATCCAGGTCAGGATTAACAAAAACATATAAAGTAATTGTGAGCTTAAACCAACACCCTGTATATTGAACTTTTGAAAAATTTTATGCGCATTTTAAAAGACCACAAAAAACTGTAATTAAAGGTTCATTTTAATTTTTTACGCCGTTGATTTAATTACATCAATTTTGAAATTATATTAAAATTTTAAAGAGCTTTTAAAGAACTTTAAAAGAAGAAAGAGAGATTAAAAAACAGGTATTATTAACTTTTAATAATTGAATGTTAATGAATCAATAGTTATTTTAAAAATACTTAATACTTATTTACTACTCTGGCTTCATGGATGCTCTGTATTTGTAGATGTATGCACATCATTAAAAATTAGAATTGCGAGAATCTGGATATTTTAATGATTTAGTAAAGAATTATTAAAAGAACAGCTATATCTAGTAAAGAAATTCGTTTAAACAATTCAACAACTTCACATAAATTAAAAATATTTGAACTATAACAGTTGCTCAAAATGTCCGCCATTTTGTTCGATGCGTTTCCTTGCTCGTTTTAAAAGATTTCGAATCGATTTTCTAATTACATTGGAATTGTTAGGCAAATGAAAACGGGACGAGTAAACTAGGGATGGGAAAAACTTACCGGTTTAAACCTAAAACCGGTTTTTTTACTTCGCAATAACCGGTTTTACCGGTTGTGTTGTGTCCCGGTTATTACCGGTTTTTTCTTTTTAAAATAAAAACCGGTTATTAGGTTTTTACGGTGATTAAGATTAGGTTAGGTATTATTTTGGATCCCAATCATAATTATTATTCTCAAGTAATTATTCCAAACAAAACCAAAATTCAAATTTTATAAAATACAGAAGCAAACTGAAAGTGAAATCTCACATCAGCCAGAAACAATAATTATTAAGTTATATTATAATATTTCCTTGAAAAGGTATTTGTAATCAAAATGTTTACATAAGAAGTGATCTGGTTGAATTAGACGCAAACATCATCTATTTTTCACACTTAACTCTTGACATTGAAAGTGGGTGAATGACTTTTTCTGATTACCAAAAATAATGCTCTGACTATGAATATCGAATTACTGATTACGAATACGAATCTCCAAGAATTTCGCTACGTTTTCAAAACGATACACTCGTACAGGAAGTATTAAATGAGTTAAAATGTACCTATTCTACAAATATACAAACGTGTTAAAAGTAACACATGTTTTTTCGATAGTACTAATCTTGATCATATTGATATCGAGTCGAATGGAGTATCGCAAACTAAAGTGTATTGTAAGTGTAACTTTGTAACCTATTGGATTAAAAAAACCGAAAACCGGCTTTTCCAAAAACCGTTTTTTTTTGCCGGTTTTAACCGCCAGGTTAAACGGTAAGCAAAAAAAAACCGGTATAACCGAAAACCGGTGTTTTGTCAAAAGCCGCCATATCTAGAGGAAACCTACACGTTTCTACTGGCCGCTTATGCCGATGATATTAATATTACGAGTAGAATATTAACAGGAGCACAGAAAACATGCGCAGAGTTAACAGATTGAACAGATATAAAAACAATAGTTTATAGTTTTGTATCACATGTTTATTATGCGTGAACTTGAACTATATTTGTTATGATTTAGATCGGTATAAAAACATCGTCTATGTCTAGATATTCTTGTCTTATAGCACTTATCATACTTTGGATGTGTATTCCAAGTTCTAAACATGCCAGCGGTACAAGTGTGAAGGAAACATGGAATAAAAAAATAGATATTATAATAATAGATTAATTAAGGGCATAGCTAGGTCGAACACAATCTAAGCAGTAATAACCATTTAAATAGCACGTAATTTACCGTATTAGTATACAGGAAATACATATAAAGCAATAAATATTTAAATATACAGGGTGTAACGAAAATACAGGTCATAAATTTAATCACATATTCTGGGACCAAAAATAGTTTGATTGAGCCTAACTTACCTTAGTACAAATGTGCATATAAAAAAAGTTACAACCCTTTGAAGTTACAAAATGAAAATCGATTTTTTCCAATATATCGAAAACTATTAAAGATTTTGTATTGAAAATGGACATATGGAATTTTTATGACAGTAGCATCTTAAGAAAAAATTATAGTGAAATATGGACACCCCATAAAAATTTTATGGGGGTTTAGTTCCTTTAAACCCCCCAAACTTTTGTGTACGTTCCAAATAAATTGCTATTGTAGTACCATTACTTAAACACAATATTTTTAAAACTTTTTGGCTCCTAGTACTTTTTCGAAAATTCAGTTTTTATCGAGCTATTTTAAATATTTGTCAAATCCACCACATATTTGTAATATCGTTAAGTACGATTATGGAGACTTGGTAAAAATATGAAAATTTATGTATGATTTACATTTTTAGGTATATTTTGAACCGTATTAAAAAAGAAGCCATATCTCGATAAAAGTTGCATTCTTGAAAAAATACAAAGAGGCAAAAAAGTTTTAAAGACATTTTGTTTAACTAATGGTATCGCAGTAATAGTTTAATTTGAGCGTACACAAACATTTGGGGGGTTTAAAGGAACAAAACCCCCATAAAATTTTTATGTAAACATATTAAAAAAGAAGCCGCAACTCGATAAAAACTGCCTTATCGAAAAAATAGAAAGAGCCAAAAAGTTTTAAAAATATTGAATTTAACTAACGGTACTACAATAATAATTTAATTTGAACGTACAGAAAAGTTTGGGGGGGGGTTTAAGGGAACAAAACCCCCATAAAATTTTTATGGGGAGCACAAATTTCACTATAATTTTTCTTTAAGATGCTCCTGCCGTAAGAATGCCACACATCTATTTTCAATAAAAAATCTCTAAGTTTTCGAAAAATTTGAAAAAATCGATTTTCATTTTGTGACTTCAAAGGGCTATAACCTTTTTTATGTGCATATTTGTACTAAGGTAAGTTAGGTTCATTCGAACTATTTTTGGTCCCAGAATATGTGATTTAATTTATGACCTGTATTTTTGTTACCCTGTATATTTCGGTCAATTCTCTTTTCGGGCAATTGTTTATCTGCTAATTGTCTATTCGGGTAATTGTCCATTCGGGGAATTGTCCATTCGGGGAAATGTACATTCGGGGAATTGTCCATTCGGGGAATTGCTTTCGGGGATTTGTCTTTCGGGCAATTGTCCTAGATCCGAATATAAAATATAAAATAGAAATTTAAGTCTAATGGTTCGTTTGTTTTTTTTTTTCGAATTCTTGTGAGTATTCAAGAACCCGGTCAACTTAGGACAACTGTAAGCCCCAGGTATATTAATAATTAAAAATTTATAAAGAAGATTATTTGTTGAAATACTCTCTGAGATTGCTCTGATATCATTTTATTTTAAAATGACTAAAAAAATTATAACGCCCAAAAAAATTTGTTCAATAATTTTTAGTTATTTTTGTTTATAACTTCTTTATTTTTAATTTTACGATAAAAAGTAATAGGAATAAAGTTATAGGATTAATTGGCCACACACAGTGTGTTATAAACATTTTTTAGAGTTGTTAGTTGCCCAAAAAATACAACGAAAATGCAACTTTCTGATGGAATATTAATTTTTGTCATTTTTGATTGATATTAATTGAAATAATATTCACCGGGGGGACCGCAGACGTTCGAATACAATTAGCGTCTATGTGCAAAGACAATGACGTCGACCTTGCTAAGTAACAAGACATTTACTCAACACACACTACATATTACACTAGGTACTACATTGGAAAAATCCACTTTACCATGCCAATGGCCATTAGTTTTCGAGGCATTAAGTTAAATAAAAAAAAAATTGAAATGAATACTTTAGACAAACTAATTGTACAAAAATTTAACTTTACTATTTGACTTGTTTGTTTAAAAGTCGCACAGCAAGTTTTTCTTTGTGAAATTTATAGCATTTTTATTTTTATTCCTCTAATCACCAAAATAAACCCATTATTAAAGTAATAAATTGCCCCATTAGTTTTCCTATGCGACATTTGAGAATTATCTAGTTTATTTTTATAGTATAAAGTGACAGATGAAAATAGTGGTTTTTATAATACCAAGCTTTATATCACTTACATACACGTCATTAACATGCAGCCGTAATTAGTAGGTGGAAGTGTTAAATTGTTTTATGCATCTGTAACATAGTGCTAATGGTTATCGCTTCATAAATTCTAAATGTCCGGTATCATCTTTTATTGATAAGATAGATGTAAAATATTTAAATATCTTTACATAAGTTGGAGTTTTAGATAATACCGTTGAGGTACGCACTATACGGGGTTAATACACCCTGGGCAAAAATTAACCGCACGCCTTAAAAGTGGGTAATTTTTTTATGTCTGTCTCGAATTTCCTAAACCTGTTATCCGATTTAAGTTATTTTTTAATACGTTATGGCATTATTCTTTAACAATATCGCTGTTATAATATCGTTGCTAAACAGGCAAATTTTCATTCTATACCGGGTGTACGAATCAAACTGTGTTTTTTTTTCTCAAAGCTCGCATCATCCTGGGAATATTCTAGCATTTGTACAATACTGAAATTAAAACCCAACTATAGCCTCATGTTTTCTCAACATTTTGTTTTTTGACTCATTCGCTTGTGTTGGACCATAAAAAAGTTAGGTACTTTAACAGCTAGCCATGTTTTTCATCAATACAAAGTGCTTTTAAGAAAGTATGGTAAATGGTAAACTTTAAGGAGTAATTTTGCCTAAGAATATAATAACAGTTTGCTTTATAAACGTATGTCCGCAAATGATTCGTTTCCGAGATAGGGGTGTTTTTTTTCTTACACACTGACTATTTATTTATTGCTTTAAAACCGGTTGAGATATGCAAATAAAATTTGGTAGGTATTGCACATTTTTCGACATACAATTAAGAATTTAATATTCACCATTGGCGAGCATACGGGTAATATAAGCCGTCATAATAATTATATATCAAAAAGGAAGAAAATCAAAGAATGCTTGTGGCAGAAATAATAATGCTTATATGCATACGTGATTTGAAAAGAAAGGATAAAATTAAGAATAGGTATATTAGAGGAACTGTAGGGTGGCACCAATTAATGCAAAAATGAGAGAGGTTAACAGGGTTTGGTGATGTTCACGTTGAGACGTTAACCACAATACGATATTGAGTCTAAAGATGAACTGGGGTTAGACGCTTATAGTTCAGTAAATTAAAATAAAATCAAAATGTAAAACCGTACAGGTTGGAATAATTTTTTTATCAAAGTTTTGGTCAAAACAAAAGGTATTCTCAAGAAAGTATATGATTCATATGAGGAGAACATTGCTTAAATAATTAAAAATGGGTAATTTTTGCACAAAATTGACTTTTTAACTGCTGTTATATTTTCTGTTTTTATGAAAGTCCTTACAATTTTTTTCTGCAAAGCGAAAGAAAAAATCAATCCTATAAGACTCACTATATTAAAAAGGTCCCATTTTTTAAGTTTTCTGTTATTTTTTCTACAAACGCATTGAGAAATCAAAATTTCAATTAAACTCCCCTCCAAAATGGCGTTTAAAAATTTTTGTAATTTGTTTAGTACTTGTTTTTTTTAATAACATTTCCGGGATTAAAAATTTTGAAAAACTGTTTAAATATTCGTGTTTCTGATAATTTTTCACATAATATTTACAAAAAAAAAGTTTTTCTAGGACCAGTTTTGCAGAGAAATTTGTTCCAAATTTAAAAATTCATAATTTGTTTATATAGAAGCAGAAACTTAAGCCAAAAAACAAAAATAAACATGTACAAAACCCTTATATAACCAGTGTTGACATGTGGATCGGAGACATGGACCATCTCCAAGACAGATGGAAACCTTCTGCTTATATTTGAACGAAGGATCCTCAGAGCAATATTCGGTGGCATCTGTGAAAATGGTATTTGGGGAGGAGATATAAACTTATATTTGGTGGTAAAGACGTAGTATCTCTTATAAGAATAGGAAGACTAAGATGGGCAGGACACCTAGCAAGATCACAGCATAAAAACCCTCCTAGAAGAATCCTGTCACAACCTGTGGAAAGTAGAAATAGGGGTAGGCCAAAACTTAGATGGAAGGATGGTGTAGATGAGGATGGGAGAAAAATAGGCGTAGCAAACTGGCAACGATTGGCAATGGATAGGACTGACTGGCGTAATACACTTGGGAAAGTCGAGGCTCTTTCATAGGGCTGCATTGATGATAATGATGATGATAATTTGTTTATTTGTCAATATTAACATTTAAAAGTGCGTAAGTACATCTATCAAGCCTAGTGCTTAACAGTTACATTTATACATATTAGTAAAAATTGTAGAATATTTTGAAAAATTTTATGTAGCAACCTTATGAAAACTTTTTGCCTGAAAGTTGAGGACGAATAGTTTGAAATATCTCCGTTATTATTGGGCAAATTTCAATATTTTCTAATTTAGTGGAGCATATAAGAATAATGACACCTTCACGACCCTTTTTGAAATAAATATTCATCAATTTCTTACAGAAAATTTAACACCTTGACGGACAGGACATCGATTTTTGACCCTTCGCTTCGTTATCGAACGTATTCGCTTCATATCTGTTTAGCGAATATGTTCGATAACTAAGCGAAGGGTCAAAAATTGAGGTCCAAAAAGATACCCACAAAATAGTATTAAAACAAATTTTAATATTAAAAAATTCACAAAATGGTACTAAATTAGGATTAAAACTTGTTAAAGAAACACAAAAACTTTTTTCGTTTCGAAAAAAATTATACGTATCTATAATTGAAATTGATTTAAGTGAAGATTTAAATTATAATCACAATAATGATGATATTAGGTCTGGATCCCGCGTATGAAAAAAAAGTTGATTAATAGCAAGCTGAAAGTTTGTTAATAGCTTAAGGGTGTCTAGTCGGACAAACTTTAATGTATGAGAACGCTGGAACAGGGGACGTTTTAATTGTGGAACAGGTTAAAAATTTGGAACGTCAGCGAAAACGTCCCATGTATTTGGTCGGAAAGAATTTCCAATTGATTTGTTACCCTTTCATTAAAATCTCATGCAAAAATCAGACTGCTATTTGTCACCTGTCATAATTCCTGTCATTTGACATGTTCTACGTGTTCCACTCATTAAAATGCCGAGTTGGTGATAAATAGCAGTCTGATTTTTGCAGGACAGTTTAATGAAAGGGTAAGAAATTAATTGAAAGTTCTGTCCTACAAAATGTATGGGACGTTTTCGTAGTCTGACGTTCCAAATTTTTAACCAGTTCCACAATTAAAATTTCCCCTATTCCAGTGTACCCATACATCAAAGTTTGTCCGACTAGACACCCTTAAGCTATTCAAAAATTTTCAGCTTGCTACTAATCAACTTTTTTTTCATACGCGGGATCCAGACCTATATAGGGTGAGGCAGATAAATGGCCTATTAGAAATATCTCGAGAAATAAAGGCAACAGAATCATGAAAATTGGAATAAAGGGGGTTTCAAGGATGATCTATTAAATGAAAATATTTTCATCTCTTTGCAACTTCCGGTTCTTTGCAACTTCCGGTTATATCGGAAGTTGCTTATAACTTCGTTTTTTTAAATGGGACACCCTGTATATTTTTACATTTTTGGATTCTCTTCGATGTCTTCTTTCTTAAAATATGAGGTTTTGTAATATTATACAGGGTATTTTAAAAGATAATTACGTTTTTTTTATTAATTTCGTATCAATATTCACACCCTGTAGAAGTGTAGTAGTTTGACATCTAAAACGCTACTTACGTTCAAATAATTTTTAATATACTCTACTATTGTTAAGAATCATTAGTATGGCTAAATTTTTAATTTTAGTATACAGGGTTGGTCGAAACTCGGAATGAGTATTTTCTGAGTTTTCTTAAATAGAACACCCTGTATTTTTGTATTGTAGTGAAATGATATTTTATAGTACTTTTTTATTTCTTAAGCATTCCCTATACCTAACTGCTTAGGTATAGCAATTTGTGAGTTATTGATGATTCAAGCTGAACTTTAATTGCAACAAAAAATACGTAAAATTTTATTAGGCTGGCCGTGAAAATACTGAATCCCAAATAATTTTTCAGAAATAAATACATATTAATCCAGACTGGTCCTTAAAATTACCAATAATGGTTTAGCTATCAAAATACCTACGTAGTTAAGATTGTTGGTGCGATTAACAATTAAGCACAAATTAAAGCAGTTAGGTATAGGGAATGCTTAAGAAATAAAAAAGTACCAAAAATATCATTTCATTACAATACTAAAATACAGGGAGTTCCATTTAAGAAAACTCAGAAAATACTCATTCCGAGTTTCGACCAACCCTGTATACTAAAATTAAAAATTTAGTTATACTAATGATTCTTAACAATAGTAGAGTATATTAAAATTCATTTGAACTTAAGTAGAGTTTTAGATGTCAAACTACTAGACTTCTACAGGGTGTGAATGTTGCTACGAAATTAATAAAAAAACGTAATTATATTTTAAAATACACTGTATAATATTACAAAACCTCATATCTTAGGAAAGAAGACATCGAAGAGAATTCAAAAATGTACAAATATACAGGGTGTCCCATTTAAAAAAACGAAGTTATAACCGGTATAACCGGAAGTTGCAAAAAGATGAAAATATTTTCATTTAATAGATCATCCTTCCCAACCTCTTTATTCCAATTTTCATGATTCTGTTGCCTTTAGTTCTCGGGATATTTCTAATAGGCCCTTTATTTGCCTCACTCTGTATAGTATGTACCGATGAAAATAGAGATGGCATTAAGTTAGTAAAATTTATATGTATAAATTAGTAATAAAGAATAAAAATTTATACATACACAATTTTTACTGAGGCTTTACTGAGGCAATTTAACATGTTAATTTCCCCAAAAAAGACTAAATGCATGGTTATAACAGCAGATCTAATAAGGTGTAAATTAGAGCTGGAGTGTCAAATAATAGAACAAGTCATGGAGTTTAAATATCTAGATCTAGGCATCACACTATGCAGCTACGGAAAGCTCGAAACAGAAGTGGAAGATCAGGTGAATAAAGCAAACAGAGCCGCAGGTTGCCTAAATGAAACAATATGGAGAAATAAAAACATCGGAAAAGAAGTGAAAGGCAGAATTTACAAATAGTCATCAGACCAATAGTGACATAAGCGGCAGAAACACGACCTGATACAGAAAGGACAAAAAGAATGCTAGAAAGAGCAGAGACCAAAACATTGAGAAAAATCGGTGGTAAGACGCTGTGGGATACAGCTAGAAGTGCAGATATACGAAGGAGATGCAAGGTGGACAACATTATTAACTGGGTGAAAAGCAGAAGAGTAGAATGGAACGACCACATCAGCCGAATGACAACAAATAGAGTATTAAGGACGGCGAGAGACGGTTACCCAATAGGAAGACGATCAGTGGGAATACCACGAAAAAGATGGCATGACAACTTACTGGAGGCACATTGAAAAACAGACAGAGTAATGTCTATATAAAAAGAAGAAGAAGAAGACAATTTTTACTGTATCTACCTGTTATAAAAGCTTAAAATTACATGTAAAATAACCTAACTATTGTACCAGTAAAATGTTTTTGTGTTTCTTTAACAAAATTTTAATGTTAAGTAATTACTATTTTGTTAAACTTTTAATACAAAAATTTGGTTATTTCTGTTTGTGATTACCTTTTATGCCAATTTTTATTGTATCACAATATTAGCTTTCATTTTTTGAAAACAACTTGTTTTATCAAATTAATGAATATTTATTGCAAAATGGGTGCAAAAAAGATGTTATTATTTTTATACGCTACCCCAAGTAAAAAAAACATTGACATTGGCCCAATATTAATGGAGATACTGCAAACAACTCCTCCACCAATTTTGGGCAAACATTTTTCATTATTTAAGGTGACTACGAATATCATTGTTTTTCAAAATATTTTACAATTTTTACAATTTTTACTATATTTATAAATAGCATTCTTATTTAGTATTCTTCATAGGAAGACTCACGCACTTTTTAATGTTAACATTGATAAATAAACAAATTATAAATTTTTAAATTTGAAAAACTATCTTAGCGAACAATGGTCCTAGAAAAACATTTTCGTCTGTAAATGTGTGAAAAATTAGCAGGAACACGAATATTGAAACACCATTTTAAAATTTTTAATCCCGGCGATGATATTAAAAAATGAAGTTTTAAACAAATTTCAACAATAATTTTCAAATGCCATTTGGGAGGAGAGTTAAATTGAAATTTTAATTTCTCTATGCATTTACCGACAATATACATAAAAGCAAAAAACGAGACCTCAAAATATTACATACTCTATCGGAAACAACCGCGTTTTTTAAATTGAACCAATGGAATATTTAATAATAATATATTATTCAACGAGCATGTATGTAATGATGACTGTTACTAAAGATGATGAAGTTTGCGAAACGAGCCTTAGGCGAATGTCGTAATTCATCAGAGTGAGTAATAGCCATTACATGCAAGTAGAATACTATACTTCTTCTATGACCTTTTTTTACTAATTAAAATAAAAAAAGGTCAGAAAAAGTATAGTATTCTACTTGCATGTAATGGCTATTACTCACTCTGATGAATTACGACATTCGCCTAAGGCTCGTGTCGTAATTCATCAGAGTGAGTAATAGCCATTACATGCAAGTAGAATACTATACTTTTTCTATGAGCTGTTTTTATTTTAATTAGTAAAAAATATAAATACCAACTATTCGAGATTAAAATTATAATATACAAAAATACCTAAATAGTGTTTACCAATAGTACGTAGCTGAATAATTGGTTGCCTACTATTACCAAATTCTGTATTATGTATTGAAAAAATACAACAAGAAATAGTCAGTTCAAGTTCTATTCGTTTCCAAAAAATTATAAGCACAAATTTGTACCTACTGTCAATGCATCTAATAAAACGAAAATGGCTATTATCTGTGGACCTATTTCACAAAGTTATAACGTAGGTTATTTATATTTAACTACATATTATAATAATAAATATGCCGTACTCATAATACAGAGAGAGTCTGTAAAGTGGAATAAATTCAATATCTCAAATACTAATTGTTTTTTTGGAAAATGCTCAGACCCGTCGATTAGTATTTCAAATTGTCCTTTTTGATATTCAATAAAAATGTATACAGGGTGTCCCAATTTAGAGATATGACGTCATCGTCGATTTTCTTAAATGGCAACACTGTCATTTTAATAGCTAATTTGATAGGGTTTGTAAAGTTATACATAACTGCAAAATATCAAATTTTTATTCTCTACCATTTACAAGATAATAGAAAATAACAAAGTTATATCTGTAATTTGGAATATATTCAATAATTAAAATACTAACTGTTTTTTTGAAAAATGCTCAGACCCTTCGATTAGTATATCAAATTGTCATTTTTGACATATAATAATAATGTATACAGGGTGTCCCAATTTAGAGATATGACGTCATCGTTGATTTTCTTAAATGGCAAAACTATCATTTTGATAGCTATTTTGATAGCGTGTGTAAAGTTATACACATCTGAAAAATTTCAAAATTTTATTCCCTAACATTTACAAGATAATAAAAAATAACAAAGTTATGAAGAACAAGAAGTAATCAAATAATAATTGAATTTATTTATTTCAATTAAGCAAATGCTCATAACGTTGCCCATTGACAATTTGACAATAATTGAGGGCAACATTATGAGTTTTTGCTTAATTTATTGAAATAATTAAATTCAATTATTAGTTGATTACTTCTTTTTCATAACTTTGTTATTTTTTATTATCATCTAAATGGTAGAGAATACAAATTTGAAATTTTGCAGTTGTGTATAACTTTACACACCCTATCAAAATAGCTATCAAAATGACAGTGTTGCCATTTAAGAAAATCAACGATGACGTCATATCTCTAAATTGGGACACCCTGTATACATTATTATTATATGCCAAAAAGGACAATTTGATATACTAATCGACGGGTCTGAGCATTTTTCAAAAAAACAGTTAGTATTTTAATTATTGAATATATTCCAAATTACAGATATAACTTTTTTATTTTCTATTATCTTGTAAATGGTAGAGAATAAAAATTTGATATTTTGCAGTTATGTATAACTTTACAAACCCTATCAAATTAGCTATCAAAATGACAGTGTTGCCATTTAAGAAAATCGACGATGACGTCATATCTCTAAATTGGGACACCCTGTATACATTATTATTGAATGTCAAAAAGGACAATTTGAAATACTAATCGACGGGTCTGAGCATTTTCCAAAAAAACAATTAGTATTTGAGATATTGAATTTATTCCACTTTACAGACTCTCTCTGTATAACTACCTACATATAATGTATATTATAATATATTTAACACAATATAACTTTATAAAATAAACGCAATATTAGTTTTAAATTCCAATTAACACAAACAAAATGCGCTAATATCAATGTTACTAAAAATGAATAAACGTTAATTTTTAGTAACATTGATATTAGCGCATTTTGTTTGTGTTAATTTTTATATATTTTATACAGGGTGTCCAGAAACTCTACCGACAAACGAAGACAGGAGATTCCTTAGATAATTTTAAGATAATTCAGCCCAATTCACCTAGTCCGAAAATGCTTCTTAAGGGAGCTAGAGCTCTTTGAAGATGGCGTCATGTAATTAGTTTTTCTTAAATACCTCTAGAACGCTTCTATTTAGAAAAACAAAAATTGGTATGCGTATTTACTTTTCAGAGATGAATCGATTCAATCCATTGCAAATTTCTAGTACCGGTCATAGGCGTCCGTTTTGGGTAGAGCGACGGGTATTTTATCGCATAACTTTTTTGTCCTTAACTTCTATGCGTTTCTGACAACGGATTATTAAATTGTGAGATATTCTAGTACTAAAAGGTACTCTTGTTTTAAGTCGGTAGGACACACCGTTTTCTAGAAAAATCAATTTGAAAGTTTTTCGTTTTTGGAATTTGAAAAAAAATTGAAAGAACTTTTCAACAAAAAACGAAGTATTTTACCAACATAAAGTAAGAGTAACTTTTAGTACTCGAATACCTCATAATTTAATAATCTAGTGTCAAAAATGCTCAAAAATTCAAGACAAGAAAGGTATGCTATAAAATAACAGTTGACCTACCCAAAACGGACGCCTATGACCAGTACTAGAAATTCGCAATTATTGAAATCGATTTATCTCTGGAATATAAATAAATGTACCAGTTTTCGTCTTTCTAAACTAGAATACTTCACAATTTAATAATCCAGTGTCAGAAATGCATTAAAGTTAAAGATAAAAAAGTTATGCGATAAAATAACCGTTGCCTTACCTAAAACGGACGCCTATGATCGGTACTAGAAATTTGCAATAAATGGATTAGATTTACATCTTGAAGATAAATAAGCGTACCAATTTTTGTTTTTCTAAATAGATGCATTCTGGAGGTATTTAAGAAAAACTAATTACAAGACGCCATCTTCAAAGAGCTCTAGCTCCCTTAGGAAGCATTTTCGGACTAAGTGAATTGAGTTAAATTATCTTAAAATTATCTGAAGAATCCCCTGTCTTCGTTTGTCGGTAGAGTTTCTGGACACCCTGTATAGTCAGTATATTTTTTACGTTTATATTATAAACGTAAAAAATATGTATATTTTTTACGTTTATATTATAAACGTAAAAAATATGTATATTTTTTACGTTTATATTATAAACGTAAAAAATATACTTACCCGTTGTTAAGTACAGTTAAAATTCATTGAAATATTTTTCGGTGTCAATTATTACAATAATTATTGTATTAAATAAACAAGTTTAAGTAATTTTATTTGCAGTTTATATACGATTAATATTAACAGTGGCATGCACCACTTAAACCTTACTTCAGCACATTACTAATGAACTATTACTCACGGGTAAAGTAATGCGTGCTATTATCTATTAAAAATAGTGAATAACGATTAACTATATTGTCTTTTCAATCCCTATGCCATGAAAGAATTTTGTAATCGGTTTAAAAAACTCATATAAATCAAAGAAAATATTTAAAATTGTAAAAAATTAATGAAACATTTTTCAAAAAAATACTTGTGATATACGTATACAGGGTGTCCCAGACTAATTTATCCAAGCTATATCTTTTAAACGAATAAAGATTTTTGAATGGGACAAAAACTGATATATTCTATTTGTAATGCACTTTAATAAGGCGTAGAAAAAATCATCCCCTAAATATTCATCCCTTATTTACAACCCCTAACTTTAATT
This sequence comes from Diabrotica virgifera virgifera, assembly GCF_917563875.1. Classification (NCBI taxonomy): domain Eukaryota; kingdom Metazoa; phylum Arthropoda; class Insecta; order Coleoptera; family Chrysomelidae; genus Diabrotica; species Diabrotica virgifera. The sequence continues at coordinate 187,522,343 of NC_065447.1, read as the reverse complement.
TTTTTAATACCACCTGTACATTTTTTTATAGTTTTGGATGTGGTTTCTATCGTCTATTCAAACTGATTTTTTAAAAATAAAATCGGTTTGTAAACAATCAAGAATATATCAGATTATTTTTTATTTTTGTTAATTATGGTATAGTTCTTAAAAATTAAAGTTAGGGGTTGTAACTAAGGAATGAATATTTAGGGGATGATTTTTCTATGCCATATTAAATTCTATTACAAATGGAATATATCAGTTTTTGTCTCATTTGAAAATCTCTATTAGTTTAAAAGATATAGCCTGGATAAATTAGTCTGGGACACATAACAAAAATAAAAAATAAACTGATATTTTATTTTTTTCTTTAATATTTTTCAATATTAATGTTTCTATTAAGTTGAAAGTTTTGCCTTTCAGTTGCCAGATGACGCTAGTCACCTACTTCATAAACGTCAGTTGCAATTCGGGGATAAGCTTTCTTAGTTTTGTCACTTCGGGAAGAGAGCAGCAAACCTACGCCTCTCTGATGATGACTACAAATAGAGTCGAAAATCGTCGATTTAGAGTGCTGGTTTGCGCTCCCTGTTCTAAGTGAAAAATAAGACGGTTTTGCCTTCGCATTGCAACTGAATAATAAAAAAATATGAAAAAAAAGTTTTCAGGAAACGCTTTTCTTTAGTTCCGGGTGACTAAATTTATAAATATTAAAAAATCAACTAAAAAGCAAAAAATAAAAAAAATTGAAAAAATCCAACACATTCGTCAAAGAAAAGCGTGGGGCGTCTTCATCGAAAAAACGGTTTTCGCCCCACGCTTTTCTTTAACGAATGTGTTGGATTTTTTCAATTTTTTTTATTTTTTGCTTTTTAGTTGATTTTTTAGTATTTATAATTTTAGTCACCCGGAACTAAAGAAAAGCGTTTCCTAAAAACTTTTTTTTCATATTTTTTTATTTTTTACTTTTTAGTCTTACACTTTTCAAACATTAAAATATATCGTCGTTTATTAAAATATGTATATAAAACATATGATATACAAACATAAGAAGTAGTCGGAATCGGCAAAAAATTTGAAACTTCATTGTTTATTTGTGAAGCATAACGTAAACAATTAACGTAAAAAGTGAAATTATGTATAGTTCATATCATTAGCTACAATCCGTAAAAATTTCAGATTTCTAGATTGTAAAAAACAAGAGAATTTAAGCATTTTCCATTAAAATCGTTTTTTTTAAACAATTATTAAACATAAACAATTTTTTTTTATTGACTATTCGTGTATTGTTCCCGCGAATGCATATGTCTGCAAATTTTCATTCATTTGCATTGATGAAAAGGCAGGCAAATTGAACTCTAAAAATTTGACGCAAACTATTGAACTAAAGAAAAGCGTTTAAAAAAAGAAGAATGTGTGTAACTTATTAAATTTAAATTAAAATACATTTTACTGCTGTCATAAACCAGACAAAAATGTTTATATCACAAATTATTGCCTTTCGCTTAAATTGAATGTTAAAACTTCCAAGAGGCAGGTGGCTGGCGGGAGCTGGCTTGAATATTTAATTTAATCGAAAAGCAATGTTTATTTCTGTAATACACATTTTATCTGTTTACGGGCAACTGTAAAATGTATTCTGAGTTAAACAAATTACATACATTCTTCTTTTTGTCAAATAATTTAATTAAAAAATTATTTTTGGACACCCTGTACAAATAATTTTATAAATTTTTACATTACTGAATAAAAAATTGAATTGCCTTTCAAATGAGCTATCGCATGTCCCCTATTCTCATTTAAAAAAATCATCGATTACGTCATCGCGCCCAGATGGATGATGTCACTAGTATGACATATATGCCAAAATATCGTAATTTCAAAATAAAAATCGACCTCTTTCGAGATTTTTCCTTAAAGTCGCCTTTTTACGAAATAACGAATTTATTCCTTTCATTTGCATCGTACTGTATGAACAAACATATGAGTGTTCAAAATTTAAAATTTTATTATTAATTTATGACGCATAACGTAAAAAATTAACGTAAAAAGTGAAATTATGTATAGGTTATATCATTAGCTACAATCCGTAAAAGTATCAAGTTTCTACATTGTAAAAAACAAGAGAATTTAGGCATTTTTACAATAAAATCGTTTTTTTTATTTAAACAATTAATAAACATAAACAAAAATTTTTTGTTGTCTATTCCTGTATTGTTCCCGCAAATGCATATGTCTGCAAATTTTCATTCATTTGAATGGAAGAAAAAGTAGTCAAATTAACATCCAAAGATTTGACGCAATCTATTGAACTAAATAAAAGCGTTTAAAAATCATCGATTACGTCATCGCGCCCAGAAGGATGACGTCACTAGTATGACATATATGCCAAAATATCGTAATTTAAAAATAAAATCGACCTCTTTCGGGATTTTTCCTTAACCCTGGATTGTTACACTTATTTTCTAAACTCAATCTGCTACATCGAGGTACAGTGGTACCCCAAATAAAATCGACATAAAATATTTATATATGTATGTTTTAAGAACTTATGACAAAAACAATCTTAAGATAACATGCTAAGAATTTATTTTGTATACAAAAATATTTTATTATATTATTATTCACAAGTTTATTTTCATATTTTCTACACCCACTACTGCAAATTGGTGTAACTTACAAACAAGGTTGGGGTACAAGTCTACCCCAGGTAGCATTCCAGGGTTCAAGTCGCCTTTTTACGAAATAACGAATTTATTCCTTTCACTTGCATCGTACTGTATAAACAAATATGAGTGTTCAAAATTTAAAACTTTATTGTTTATTTATGACGCATAACGTAAACAATTAACGTAAAAAGTGAAATTATGTATAGGTTATATCATTAGCTACCATCCGTAAAAGTTTCAAGTTTCTACATTGTAAAAAACAAGAGAATTTAGGCCTTTTTCCATTAAAATCGTTTTTTTTTATTTAAAAAATTAATAAACATAAACAAAAATTTTTTGTTGTCTATTCGTGTATTGTCACCGCGAATGCATATGTCTGCAAATTTTCATTCATTTGCATGGAAGAAAAAGTAGTCAAATTAACATCCAAAGATTTGACGCAATCTATTGAACTAAATAAAAGCGTTTAAAAATGGAATTATTATTTTATTTTTATATTGGTCTTTACTCCTTTGAGTAACTAGGTCCATTTTCCGTTGGAATTTACCCGCTGAACAGACGCGGTCGTGAAGTTTTTGACTTCACTCTTGTCTTCTTCGCTTCAGCATCCATCTGGCTTGCAATTTTTAGAAGCCTTGGATGTGTTACCAGGGAAATGGACCAATAAGTTTTCAATTAAAAATCTTTTAGTAATATTTTTAATATTTTTCAATATTATTAATGTTTCTATTAGGTTGAAAACTTTGCTTTTCAGTTGCCAGATGACGCTAGTCACCTACTCCATAAACGTTAGTTGCAATGCGGGGATAAGCTTTCGTAGTTTTGTCACTTCAGGCAAAGAGCAGCTACGGTTCTCTGATAATGACTCCAAATAAAGTCGAAAATCGTCGATTTAGAGTGCTGGCTTGCACTCCCTGTTCTAAGTGAAAAATAAGACGGATTGCAACTGAATAAAAATGGAATTTTTATTTTATTTTTGATATTTTCTTAATTATTTAGAAATATATTGTGATTTTAGTTTTGAAAAATCTGTTGAATAGAGGATAGAAGACAACATCCAAAACTATGAAAAAATATATACAGGGTGCTATTAAAAAAATTAAAGTTAGAGTTTCTAACTAAGGGATAAATATTTAGGGGATGATTTTTTCTAAGCCATATTCAAGTGTATTACAAATGGAATAGACCAGTTTTTGTCCTATTCGAAAATCTCTATTCGTTTAAGACATATAGCGTGGATACATTAGTCTGGGACACCCTGTATATAGCTAGTATCATATTAACTTAATAAAATATGAATTTTTAGTATACACCGTGAGAACAATTTCTTTTCTCCTAAAACACCGATTTCTTTGAGCAATATTTCTTAAAAGTTAACATATCCTATTAACTTAAACATACCGGTTCACATATAAAGAAACGAGTTTTTTAAACACAACTCAATAATTTCTTACAGATAATTTCTTCAATACTAAGAAATGCATTAATGGTTACATTTAATTTTCTTATCCTAAAGTTTTTATTTCTTAAATTGAAAACTACAAATATTTTGCAGTATAAGAAATATAATGTTAAGTTAATCCATATTTAAATTTTGTGAACAAGAAATTTTCTTGCAGTCAAATAAATATTTTAAACCACAAGAAATAATTCTTCAGAAATACCCTCTGTAGTAACTGTGGTTATAAAATAAAAACTTTGTCATTAATGCCGAAATGTTAGTTGCAAAGAGATTTTCTTTCACAAAATAATTGCGCAGATTAACTATTTATGATTTAGTTGTCAGTGTTTGTCAAGATTGCTTGATATGTTCATGTTCATATAGATGGATTTTGGATTTATTGGTGTTCTTTAAAAATTAACGGATATTTTGAAGGTACGTACATATATAGGTATTAAATAAAAGTAAATTGAGTAATTTAAGATGTAATAATAATATTGTTGCGTATCCTAATGGTTAAAAAAGAAACATAATAGTATCTTTATATGCTTTTTAGGTATAATGATGGACGACTCTGAAATAAAGGAGCTTATTGTTCTAACTGGGAAATATGCCACAATTTAAAGCTGGAACAGAATGATATAATATATATAGCTTCAGAACAATATTAAGAAAGGAGTTATTAACCAACTGCGGGGCCTTCCAGAAATGGTAGAACTTCATACATGTAAGTGCCTTTTTTAAAAATGTGTATACTTATGTATCAACTATAATAGATTTCTTGAATGTATCGTCTTCTATAAAAATATACAATACAACGCTATATCAAACATGGCGGGCGCAACGCTGAGGATGTTTTCTGTTAATTTATTTGAGATAAAGAAATCAGTTAGTGTAAAAGAAATATATGTTTATGGTTAAGAAATGTTATTGCCGAAAACCGTGAATTAGTTTATATGTATTAAATAACTTAGATGTAAACTAATAATACTTTCCCGTAATAAAATTTCTTAATGATTAGGTATGCTGTCTCTTTTGGATTATAAAAATTAAGAAAATTACATATTATTATGTCTGCTTCAATGTTTTACATTGGTTATATTTTCCCTCTTGTTTTAGCTAAACAATGTTTATTGTGTGACTTAATATTATACAGATAAATAATTAATATTTCATTAACAAAAAGAAAAAAATTAACAAAGATGTGTAGGTTAAATAATGCCATGTTTGAACTAAATATGATTGATTATTATTAGTATTAATAGTTCTTATGTGGGGTCATGTATTTGTTTTTTTTTGTATTTCCTAAATTTGTCAAAATAAATATCTATATCCTTATAAAAAAATTTTATTAAAGTAAGTTTACTCTTTCTACATAACGATTTTGTTTTAGTGAATTGCTGATATACAAAGTGCTATTAACAAAAGAAAGAAAATTTGAGGAAGTTGGATTTGCCTCTCCATCCTTTTATTGTTGTGTAGAAGCCAGTCGTTTAAGAGTGGAGAAAATATTTGTATGTAATAATAAAGTTTTGTATCTTGTTTTATTAATAAATAATGATTTTACCTTAACACAATGATTTATTTCGCCGTATGTAATATCACTTTATTTTCAAGAAATATTAACTTAACTCTAAATATACGTTTATCTCTGCGAAATATATTTCTTAACATTAAATACATTAATTATTAATAGTAAAATAATAATATTCCTTACTAAAAAATATTATTGCTCAGAAAGAATAGTTTTGCAATGTGTAGAAAATATATTTTTATGACTAATAAAATTAATTAACATCAAGTGTAATTTCTTTCTGATAAATGGGTTTGAAGTTTGCCAGAAAGTGATAGATCAATCATGTTTAATATATATTTCTTTGGCTATAGTAGAATTTATTTGAAATATTTTAGAAAATTATATCTTACATACAAAGATATATTTCTTAGGCAATATGCCAAGTCGATCTTTCTTAAATATTAATAAAGTTTCTTTAGAATTTCAAGAATTTTTTTCTCTCGGTGTATTATCTCAACAAAATATGAAAATTCTAACTAAAGTAAACTAAAAAAAAATAGAGACCACCCGGGTTTGAACCTAGGATCTTTAGATCTGCAGTAGAATGCTCTACCACTCAGCTATATTCGCTATGTTTATAATGGATTACAAATTTCCCGGACATAATGACAAACTATGGTATGCATTCGCCCATTGAGCGAACACTAAAAATTATAAACGAGAATAACTTAGAAATATTTGGTGTCTCCTTGGCTGGTTTTAAGAATCGGATTAAAAGAGCTTGACAGGTACTTTTTGTTTATTTGAACTGATTTGTGTAATAGATGTAATATGTGTAATGGATAACTATTAATATTTCGTTTTTGTTTAATAAGTATGTAATTAAGATTTATTTTACTCTAGTTTAGTAGATATTACAGAGATTGATTTTATACTGTATGTGTTGTAATGGGGGTAATCCCGTAAATAAATAAATAAATAAATAAACAAAGACCAAGTAAAGTATATAAAAAAAATTTTAAAAATTATTTGTTACCTACTGTAGTGTAGGAATCCCTACATGCTACTTTCTTTTCTAATAACATTACCATGCCCTACTCATAACAAATTCCATCAAACTGTGGTAAAACTGATGTGTTGTGGACTTACGTACCTATTAGTCAATACTACAATAACCACGGGACAATATTATTAAGACATAGACGAATGACTTTTAATTTTAGCCTTTCTTAGTTTCATATGCCTGATGATGGACTACAAATTGTAAATTCCGAAACGGTTCGCATAAACACAGTCATCGTTTAAGATTTATTAAATATAAAGGATTGTTAGTAGAGAGTTTGCTTTCCACATTACTTAGATGAACTTATATCGGCAGCCATTCCATCACTTATGTTTAATTGTTTCAGAAAATGGCACTCTAAAGGCATTGAACATTATAGTCCGTCCGCTATAACTTTTCCCATGCGGTACGATTAATTTTCAATCAAATTAAGTCAAAACAGAAAGTTAAATGTACGTCGATGTGTCAAGTATATTATATATAGTGTAGTATACACTATACAGTATACAACATGGACGTATAAACACAGATGGACTCAGCAATAAGATACCTTTTATACACACTGTTTTGAAGCTTCGATACTCCTGGGCCAGAGGGTAAAGAGGAGCAAAACGGGTATCGATAGAATGTGAGGCTTCCTCAATGAGCATAAGCGTGCTTGAATTTTTATTCGTGGGGATAATAATTCAGACGTTAATAATTAGAAGTAGTAATAATTTATAAAAACACGTTCAAAGAATTTAATTTAAAAAAAAAACACAGTATAACTATTAACAATCACGTTTTAAAGAAAAAATAAAATACAATTTTATTTGTTATTAAAATTAATACAATGTCAATATAGTTAAGCTCAAGTTTATTTTTCAATAGGTATCAAATAATATGTACTACTATAAAACAAATCAATTAAAAAACATACATTTGTCAAATTAAAGTACATACCTATATTTATTGCTAATGTATTAAAACATATTTTTCAAATTTTGACAAAGTAAGGATTTCTGCTACAAAAATATTTATTGATAATTCCAAAGCCCTTGCTGGAATTTAACAAAAAATTATTTGCAAATATATTAAAAAGTAAGCGTGAAAATGAATAAATTATTGGAAAGCTATTTAGCGAACAGAAATATTAACTTTCCGATGACCAACCTTTTTTTGTTACACGGATGACCAAGGGGAGGGGGGAAGGGGGGAATGACCCCAAGTCAAAAATGACAATTAACAAAAAAATAAAGTTTTTTTTTATTTTTTGTTTGGCATGGACTTTATGTCATTCAGCCAGTAACAACATGAGTATTAGTGTCATATGTAGTGTGTATGTTGAGTAAGTGTCTTGTTACTTTGCAAAGTCGACGTCATTAGCGTAAAACTACTTGGAATTACACATAATAGACGGTATTTTACTAAACATCAACTTCAGAATATATTTTTTATTCGTAAAATATAGGGAATTTTCTTTATTTCAAAATATGAGGATATCTAGAATGATATTAAAGTCAAATAAAAAAATAATGGGTTAAAAATTGAAAATACTTTTGAATTTATTAAAGAAAAACATACGCTGGGGTCATAATTTCCCCCGCTTGGTCATCCGAAGATTAAAGTAAAAATGGTAAATAGACATTATCATAGAAGACGTTGGTACAGAAATAAAGTTATTGATTGCGAAATAAAACAGTCTTAGTAAGAACGCTTCGTATGCGCTTTGTGTTAGAATCTAAATTAGTATTCGTTTCATGATGAATTCGTATTTTAAAATATTTCTCAAGAATCAATTTTAAAAGTTGCATAGAGTGGCCATTGATTGCATCTTCATCATACATATGGTCACCGAAATACTCATAAATTGATTTTGGGATATTTTGTATGGTTTTGTTAATCAAAACATTCATAAGGTTTTTAACTCGTCTGTTGTAGATATTTACAGTTTTATTGAAAAATCTGAAATATTTTTCAGCTTCCTTACAAGTTTTAATAACCAAAAAAGATGCTTTTGTAAGGTTTTTATACTGTTTTCTCTGTTGAAGTTTAGAGTAAGTTTCATCATTTGCATCAAATAATAATTGTTTACATCTAGCACATGTTATGATATTACTCAAACTCCTTGAAACAAAACCTGAAATATAAGAGACAATATCATCCACATAATCAGTCAAACACCAATTTGAGGAATTTAGAAAATTTAGGTTGTTAATATCATCTTCCAATTTTTGTTCAGCAGTCTGGTATAAATCTTCTACATTTTCAGTATTTGTCGGTTTGCCACTACCACAAAACAGTATTGAGGTTGCATCAAGGTTGATGACGTTACCTGTATTCCCAGCATTTATTTCAGACTGAACTATTAACCTTTTATATGCTCCTTCAAATTGTCTTGCGGTAGGATTATTGTTGAATCCTCCACGACTCCTCACAGCAGCAAAAAATAATTCTAGATGGTCCTGAGAAATTTTATACGTTAGAATATATTGTAAATTATTATTTTTCACCAAATAAGTCTCATATAGACCTTTCAGACTCTCTATACAGACAACAAAACCTAGAAATCCAGTTTTTCTTTTAGTTTCTAAAATATTAACTGACGCATAGGATATATTGATTATATATTCTTTAAGAACATCTAAATAACTGAAAAACTCTTCTTTTGTTTTAGGGGATAATGGTTTTTTGTATAAATATTTAGCAAATCTATTTTTTGAGTTAAATAAATCAAATAAGTCGTTAAAATATTGAATGAATTTAGCAGTTGCCTCGGCACCTCTAAATTCAGATAAATTTAAATCTTTACAAAGATATAATAGCGCATCAGCTACACTTTTGCTTAAAGTTTGAGCTGCAATTTTAACTTTCATTTTCTCCTGTGTCCACATGATGTGACGCTTTCGCAATTTTGTCGCAGCATGTAAGCCTTGGTTATACTGAAGATTGACCAGCTTGTCGATATAAGACCAATTAATTTGGTTCTTATCAGGATCTTCTAATATTTTTTTGGATCCTAAGCAGTTACGAACTAATTTGATCATATGACACGGATCTAGAAATATAAAAACATTTTCTTTTGTAACTGGATGACTAAAGTAACTTTTCATAGAAGAGATTTCTAAATCAGCTCCTAAATATGTTGCCATTTTTAAATTAGTTGGAGCCCCATCGAATGTTATGGAGGTAACTAGTACTCCAGTATCATGTACCAATTCCAAACATTTCCGGACTAATGCAGCTTTTTCATATGCACCAATGCCAGCTAACAAAAAATATCCTACAGGTATCTTCCACGAACTATTTAAGGTAACTAGCATAAATACAAGCACTTCCTTAGCTTCCTTAGGAAGTTCATCGCTATCAAAACTAGTACCAATATCCACAAAACCACAAAATTTTTTCCCTGTCCATTCAACTTGCCTTCGAATCGACATTTCATCAAATACCAGGTTACAAACTATATTCTTTTTTTTTTTAGCTTCATTAGCTTTCGCACTTATTGTGTTTAATGCCTCCTGTGTAAGTCCTGGAGCACCATTTATTGATGCATACCATTTTGACAATGTTGTAGGATGAGGTAGTGATTTATTCAATGTTTTTCTCACAAACTTATATGCCCTCATTGAGTAGAAACTTAGAGTAAGGGCAAAAGATCTAAGTGCTGGTGAATATTTTTGATTTCTCTGCCCGTTCTGCATTCTCTCAAGAAGACCATTAAAGGATTCTGGCAAGGAGGCCTGAAATAAATATAATTTATATAATATAATATATTATATATTATTTATATATCATTAATAGTTTTGGTGTTTGAAGCTTAGTAGGTATGAAATATTCAGCGCTAAAAACACATGGATAAGACAGAAAACCAAAGTCACCGATGTGATACAAAAATCATTAAAATTGAAATGGGAATACGCTGGACATGTAGCTAGGAGCGATCTAAACAAATGGCACAGAACAATTCTCACTTGGAGACCATACCAACACAAAAGACCGAGAGGCAGATGATCTGAAACGGACTGCCGGGAAAAATTGGCTACAAGTAGTGTACAATAAAAAAAATGGAAAGCAAGTCTTCAAAGGCTTATGTTCAGATGTGGACGTAAATAGCTAGACGAAGAAGAAGAAGAAAGACAGTTATGTAGTTAGTTAGTATTGGATAGCCATACAAAATTATAAATAATACTCACTTTCATTGGGGTTTCACAATTTTCTTGCAAGCATGATTTTTGTTTCAATAACTTATTTAAAGATGTAACCCTAGATTTCAACCTCCGTACTGATTGCTGTAAGGTTTGTATCTTCCTTTTTTGACACACAACAGTGTTTTTCAAAATTTGGAATTTTTTTCTTGTTATGGGTGTAGAAAAATCACTATTAGACATTTCCTCAACTGAACTATTTTTCCTGAAAATAATGACAAAATAAAGTGTAATAATGAATAATAATAAAGAACAATTTTTTATAGCTAACATTTTCTTTGACAATATATTCGGAAAGTTGTTTTTTTCTTGTACTGTGGAGCTAGGAATATCACTGTTAGCTTGAAATTGCTCAGTCTCGGAAGCTGACATTGTGCTAAAAGATTTTTCTGGTGAAATGTCTGATGCACTGATGGTATTAGATAAGTCGGATACAGTTACGGTATTTGATGAATCCGATTGGTGATCTTCTACCTCAATATTTTTTCTAAAAGTACAATGAAACAATGCATTAATAAATCATTATTATTATAAATGAAAATTCATATTTTATGGTACATTCCATGTCAAATCACTCAGGCAAAAACTTTTGGATATCCAATTATTTGTTTGAAACCTGAAACTTAATGTAATAACTTCTGCGGGACGTAAAAATAAGACATTTAATGTCAAAAAGTCTTCTTCTTCTTTTTTTAAATGTTATTTTATGCGATTTTACAGATATTTGGTGTTTATTTAAACAAATTTGCATTTTATATCGTAAACTATCAATGGAAAAATAATATTTTAATAGAAGGGACTCAGAAATGTCATTACAAGGAATTATAACAGGTTATTTTGATTCAAAACACTTTTTGATCTAATTTTATACACCTGGTTCCAAAAAAAACTGATACGACTCTTGACGCGTATTTTGTAGAAAATTGAGCAGTGTATTTTGAAGGATAAATACTTAATATTTACATACTGTCAATGTCACTGCCAAATCTTAAAATTTGTCAGATAGCTTATTCTGTTCCACGGTTATTAGACTTTATTATTAATCTTTATTATTAATACTTTCTCCGCAACTGAGGGTATCTTATCAACTGTATTGTTTTTAAACAATAGATGATAAAATAAAAATATTGACAGTTCAAAAATGTGAACATTATCGCATTGTGTGTGGCCTAAGTTTGGGCTGAAAACTGAAATGTATTACATTTTTACAAAATTTTGGAATATGTTTAATTACGTAGAACAATTTTAACAGTTGTTTTCAATACAGATTTCAATCATCTACAAATAGTTTCTAATGTCTTTTGATGTCAAATAATTAGGGAAGCTGGAATTCAACAGTTTAAAACTTTACATTGAGTTAATGCAAAATTGTGACGCATGTCAAAATTCTCAATGTATTTTAATTTTATTCATTTTTTTTCGAATCCTGAGAAAACTAATAAATATTTTTGAAAAATTTAAACTCAGAATGAAAGACTACATTATTACCGAGGGCTGAAAGTCCCTGAAAACTTCTATAATATTTATTTTAATAAGTTACAGGGCTGAAAATAAAAAAGTGTGATATTTAATTTCAAATATTTCACTCAATAGAAACTGCTTGTTTATTCTAAGGGGCTTTCCGCCCTCGGTAATAATGTAATCTTTCATCCTGCTTTTAAATTTTTCTAAAATACTTATTAGTTTTTTCATGAATCAGTTGTTTGTTGTTTGTTTATTTTATTATTTGTCTGTCATAATCAATATAATGTCAGATCAATCAAATACACTGCTCAACATGATCAAATCTTACTAAGAGTCGTATCAGTTTTTTTAGGAACCGGCTGTACATATTCCTCCATTCCCAAAATACATCATATTCGATTTGACTGAAAATTTGCCCACAGATAGCCACAACACAGGACTTTAAGTGGTTAAAAGGATTTGAATAATATTACAATACAGAAAAAGTTGCATGCAATAATATCACGTTGGCCGCCATCTTGATTTTAAAGGAGAACCGTTTTTGCTCAATATCTCCGCCATTTTAAACTTTTCGATAAAAATGGTAGGAACTGAAATTATTCCAAATAAATCGTATTTACAATTATTATTACAATTTCTTCTTAACAATTTTTGTCGTGAGGTCGATTTTTGTCGAGTTCATTGTACTTACAGTAGACGCCTATATTTTTGACTATGATATTGCATGTAACTTTTTTAGTATTGTAGAATAATTCAAATCCAACCACTTAAAGTCCTATGTTTTGGCTATATGTGAGCAAATTTTCAGCCAAATCGAATATGATGTATTTTCGGAATGGAGTAAAATGTAAAAACCGGTATTTTTCTACAAACGTTTTCTACACTATAATATTTGATCAAAAACTTCGTTTGAATCAAAATAACTTCTTATAATGCCATACACAGTGGAACCCCGATAAGTCGGCCTCCGATAACCCGGAAGTCCGGCTAACCCGGACCGGTTTTCATCGGACAAAACAACAATTTTAACTTTGACTGAGTTTTTTTACCAAGAAATAAATAATACCGTATACAACTGTACGTGATTTAGATGTACTGTGCATATGTATTTCATGTTTTTGCAATTGTTTGTATATTATTTGTTTATTATTTATATGTATTTTATTAATTTTTACCCTATTCTCCGGATAACCCGGATCCGCCGCAGTCCCGATTAATCCGACTTATCGAGGTTCCACTGTAATGACATTTTTGAGTCCCTTCTATGAAAATATTATTTTTCCATTTATACTTTACGATACAAAATGCAAATTTGTTCAAATAAATACCAAATCACTGTAGAATCGCTTAAAATAACAGTTTGAAAGAAAAAGAAGACAATTCGACCTTAAATATTTTATTTTTACATTCCACAGATTCTATATACCAATTTTTAGACAAATCGGAGATCTAAAAGTTTATTTGATGCAAAATTTAGTGATTTGAAATGGAATCACTCATATAAAGTTGAGAATAATTTAATGAATAATAATATATTTACAACTTACCTCTTAAGCGAACGACTTTTAGGATCAATGTCAATCTCAAAATTCTCAACTGAAGATGTATCAGATGATGAATTATTTGAAGCTTGTCTATCAAGTATGATCTTAGACCTTAAAATATGCATTACATATATTATACAGTGCGCCCACAAAGTAATGCATAAATTCATTATTTTCGTAAAGCGGCGACTTTAAGAAAAAATCCCGAAGTAAGTCGATTTTTTGTGTCAATTTTTTTTTGACATCTTTTTGTGTCAATTAATTTAACTTACAAAAAACAATATGGACACCATGTATAAATGATTGTTTTAATGTTGATAATAATAAATGGAGAATTAAATACCCTTTCAAATGAGCTATCACATGACCCTATTCTCATTTTAAAAAATCATCGATTACGTCATCACGCCCAGATGGATGACGTCACTAGTATGATATATGCACAAAAATCGTAAGTTAAAAATAAAAATCGACCAGTTTCAGAATCTTTCCTTGAAGTCGCCGGTTTACGAAATAATGAATTTATGTGTTACTTTATGGACGCAGTGTATACAACTTAAACGTTCATAATGATTTTACATATACAAAATAATGATTATACAAAAATGTATATCCCTCAATTTACCTTTTTGTCGATGAAGGACCTGGAGCATTCATATTGTACTTAAAATTAAGATGTGATTCATTATCTACTGATATATCTACAAATAATCTCTTACTTCTGGTTTCTGATCTGAAAAGCAGTATGTACCTATTACTTTTGTTTAAAGTTTTGCAATAATGATATGAAATTTTAAAATCAACTTATTACTTTTAGATTGATATTATTGTTATGTTTACCTTAACTCTAATTCTGAATCAACTTCCGAAACTGGAATAGCACCAATTCTCAAAAAATTTTTGCCACTTGGTTTAATTTCAAAATCTTCTAATCTGAAGTGGGTAGAACAGATCCTGGAATATTTTGAAATCTTTATGTTTGATCCTAAATTTGCTATCCAAATAGTTCGATGGTCAATATTATTTGGAAACCTACATAGAAAAATAAATGATTTTTCATTCATTTCACTAATTTATTTGAATTCATGAGAAATATCAAATTAAACAGTTACTAAACAGATCTTTTTAAATCAGATGATCTCTACTTACAATTTAAAAATATCTAAAACAATTTAATGAACTAATATCTTGTTCAATACATTAATATTAAAGACCCAATGGTACGCCTATGAAAGACATATTTTAAAAATGTAAACAGACTTCCTCATGCTTTTATAATATAAATAAACAGTACTTACAAATGAAATGAAAGATCCGGATATAAATGTTTAGTTTTTTTGCAAATGCAACACTGTAGCACCATTATTATGAATGTTTATTTCACTTTTCACAAAATATCACTCAAAATAAAGCCAAAATAGCGAAAAACAACTCTTCCTCAATTAGGTTAAAAAGTAAACAAACATAAATATATTTGACATGGACGTTTGTAGACAGAAATGTAAACACTGTTGCCATTTATAAATAGTTTCAGTGCTTCTACATATTCAATGATTGGTTGATATATATTATACCATTATTATTCAATGATATGAACACTTGATATTTTAATCACAATTCAATATGTAAATTAATATAACTGAAAAATTATTATTTTAGTTTGATAGCATCTCTAGAGTATAAAATAAAGAGTAACATTTTCAACCATACGCGAATAAGAAATTCTAATAAAAATACGTGACAACATGTGAAGGTACTTAGATTGTGACCTATTAAAATAATTTTGGCTTCAAAATTTTATGTAAATAACTGAGTCCATCTGTGTTTATACGTCCATGGTATACAAAATGTATATACACATCGACGTTCGTTTCAATTTATGTTTTGACTTAATTTGATTGAAAATGAATCGTACCGCATGGGAAAAGTTATAGCGGACGGAATATATGTACATATTAATATTAACTGCATCGCTTAATATCAACTAAACGAGATCCTACATTTTCAATTCGATTAAAAGCTGCGTGACTGAGTTACAGGTACCTACACACAACCAAATGTATGTGGAATCATCTGATATTTCTTATTATTTCGTGCGAATTTAAAAAAACGAACACACGAAGTCAAACAATATTTATTTTAAAGCAAGTTAATAACAAATGCATAACAATAAAACAACAAAGTATTTAAAAAACAAATTGAAACTAATTGTTTTGAAGTCAATAGTATACAAAATTTCAATGGAAAACGAATAATGCTTAATTTTTTTTTGTTTTTTTTTGGTACTCAGTGTTATCACCTCTAATATTTATGCAAGCTTTAGTTTGCGTGGATATGCTCCTAATTGAATTATAATTCAATTAGGAGGATTCATTCAATGCTCCTAATTATAATTATATCAACATTTTTTTGTGGTAGGTTGCTCCATTCTTCAAGAGCAGCTTGTATACCCCATTCCACGAATATACGACCCTCGTTGGATTATCGCGACAACGAATATTTTACTGTGCAAAATATGAAGAACAAAACTAAATTGCAAATTATATTGTTGTTTATTGGAGTAATTTAGAGCAAAATACTTTCATCCTTCTTATGTTGCACACTAAAATATTCGTTGTCGCGATAATCCAAAACAGTCGTATATTCGTGGAATACACCATACTAGCCGTGCGGTGTTTTGTGGATTATCCCGGAGAGCTCTAATTTTTCTTTTAAGCATATCTCACAAATACTCTATAAGGCTAAGCTCGGCTGAGCAAGCAGGCCACTCCAAATAAGGGATACCTTCTGCTGCAATGATATCTCTAGTCACTCTAATAGTATGTGGAGGTCTATTATCATGCACGAAAATTAAATTTTCTCCTGTTGCACCCCTCCAAAGCCTAACTACAGGTTACCAACATACCTGTGAGCAGTTAAAGTCGATTGGATGAAAATTAAAGGAGTTTTATTACGAATCAGAATTCCTCTCCAGAACATTACACTTCTCCTTTTATATTTGTGAACAGATCTGACAGTTTTCATTCTTACGAAATAGATATAGCAGATGAACAACAAGGCTTTAGATCCGGACGATCCTGTAACGATGCAGTTTTGGTCGTCAGACAAGTCATGGAAAAATCACTAGAATACAACGTCCCGGCTTACTGTTGCTTCATAGATCTACAAAAGCATTTGACCGTGTACAGCTAAATAACGTAATTCACCTGTTATATAAACGAAATATACCATCAGATATTATCAAGATACTATCGATAGCATATACAACAGGAATAACTTGCAGGCCATTATCAATAACAAACTAACACAGCCGATACCAGTAGAAAGGGGCATACGTCAAGGAGACTCATTGAGCCCGCTGCTGTTTAACTTCATCATGAATGAAATTATTTATAAAGTCAAAAACCTGAATATAGGGTACAGAATGGGTAAAGCAATTATCTCTATACTATGCTATGCAGATGATGCCATACTTATTGCAGAGAGTGAAGATGACCTTCAGAGACATTTATATCAATTTAGTATAACAGCAAAAAGTTCAACATGATAATATTACCAAATAAAACAAAAAGTATAGTACTCTCTAAAGTTTCAGAAAGATTCAAGCTGGAGGTGGACAGCAAAATAATCCAGCAAGAAAGAAGTATCAGACTGGGAGTGCTAATGCACAGTTATGGAGACACAGAAGCCGAAGTTGCCCAACAAGTAAACAAAGCCAACAGAATAGCAGGATGTCTTAAACACATTATCAGGCGTAACACACATTTACGGACAAAAACAAAGGCCAAGATCAATAGGACAGTAGTTAGGTCAATTATGACTTACACTGCGGAAACAAGACCTGACTCCACAAGGACAAAAATACTGATGGAAACGTGTGAAATGAAAATAGTCCGAGATATCACAGGAAAATCTTTATGGGATAGACAACCTAGCACAGGCCTCAGGGAAAGCTGTTGTTCGATTTTCTAACATAAAGCTAATTATCATTTCTACTTATATAAGAATCATGATTACTTGATTATTTCAAAACGAACCCATCTGCCCTTTGTAGCGTACAAATTAACTTATTCCGAGAAAACATTGCTTCTCGAGGGTGGCCGTCGATACAAGGACTCTTGCACTATGAAAACATTCAAGTTTAAGATACATTCTGTTTCCCAGGATTTCCGTCGAAATTAGGAACAATTCCTATATCGTTAACTTAACCATGTGTGATTAAACTGTCTCTCTGTTCAGATTTATGTTTCCTAGAATCAATAAGGAGCTTTGTCCCTGCCGGACAAATCTAAAGCTTCTGTTTTTTCTGAAACGTAAATTAGACACGCTTAGGACTTTGATAAATGAGTTTTTGCTTTGAACCCGAAGGAAAGAGAAATACTTATGTTTAGTCGGTCTTCAGTATTTCAGTCTCTCAGTAACTTCTTAGCCACCCTGAAGGCTAGATGCGTTTTTAAATATACTCAGAATTTCTCTCGAATGATTACATTCTCACTTCACGACTCGCATTTTCTCATTATCATTACTCGGTTTTTCACGCGAATTATTTCTTTCACTCTTTTAATCAAATACTTGACTCTTAAATCGCGATTCAATGTACTGTCAGTTCTATGTACTTAGCACATGTATGTATGTTTTATGTGTTTTGTTGTAGTAAAGTAAATAACAATTCTATTGTATAGTACTTGTAAATAATAGTGATTGTGTTAAATAAAATAATTATCCCATACGTATTTGAATCATTTCAACACCGATCTAGACCCTGCTTCGACTCGACAAAGAAGATCAGAGTCTAATTATATCAACCCCTATAGAAGCTGGTTCCCTTCTTTTGTGAAGGACAAGAGATATTCACCAGGTCCTTTTACCACTGGTGAAGCGTCCTGCACAGCTGTAATATAGAGAATATATGACTGGACACTGAAAAGAAAAACTAATGGCATAGCCATATAAGGAGAATGGGAGAAGGAAGACTGGTAAAGATAGCACGAGGTAGATCACCAAACGGCCGAAGGAGTATAGGAAGGCAAAGGAAGAGAAGGAGTGACAACCTGGATATCTGATGAGGAGACATCCGAAGATGGAACAGGCGCGAGCCTATTAACCTTTCAGTGCTAACGCATGGTCTCATAGACGGAGCTAACCTATTCATACCGATAATTAACGATCTATTTCGATATTCGGGCTAGGTCATTCAATAGCTTCATATTTTACCTAACCGTTGATAGTATTAAAATATTGTTGAACGTAGATACATATACCTCTTCCAATTTACTTACCGTTGCACGTCATCCGCGCCATAGCCTGTGACACGATACCAACACGAAATATCTAGGCGGTAGGTGTGTTCCCCTTTAGAATCATTTTGATTCTAAAAAAGAACACAGCCACCGCCTAAATATTTCGTGTTGGAATCGTGTCACAGGCTATGGCGCGGATGACGTGCAACGGTAAGTAAATTGGACGAGGTATAGTTCGTTTGTTACACAAGATTTCGGTCTCAGAGACGGATGTTAGCTTTTGCGGCTGTGCTAAAGGTAAGGATTGTAACTTTTAGCGTTGTATTTTTAGTGAATAAATTATTATTTTTTTTTTACTTTTTAGAAATAGAAATGAACTACGAAAAGTCGAAAAACAAAGTACAGTTGTTACTTATGTAATAAATTTATGTGCTTAGAACATAAAGGGTATATGTGTAGAATGTTCAGAAAAAGATTGACTTTTTTTAAGTGTAAAGTTACATCGTATTATTAGAATTGCTTAAGTATGGTTATTATAAGTGGATAATTTCATCTTTAGTTTAAAAATAACTCAGCAAATTTTTTGTTTAAATTAAGATTTTCGGGTTTTTTTTCTCACTTTTTAGAATAGTTGCTTGTTTTTGTTAACGAATTATTTTTGTCCAAATAAATGTTTATAAATATAATTTTTAAATAAAACTGCATTTATTTTAAATAAAAAAGTATTTAATAAAACCCTTGAAGTAATTAAATTTAAAAAATTTGTAAAATTTACAGTACTAGGGCATGTAAAAACATACGGTCCCAGAGACGGACGTTAGCACTTATGTCAAAATACTTCACGTTAGCACTGAAAGGTTAACCCGGCACCTGCCACGTGGCTTTGCAAGGCGCCAACTGCCACGTGGGGTGCTCACAGCACCCCTTAACAATTTTCTGTGATCTACTTGTTTAAAAAACAAAATAATGTGTTGAGTAACACAAGAATAAAAATAAACATGTTTTATTAACTTATTAGCCACTAATATGTTATAAAAGTTGAAAAATAAAATGAAAAAGGTGTTATAAGCAAATTGGCAAGTACCAAGCCATAATAAATGAAGTCAAGTAAAATATCTAAACAAATTAAGATTAAGTGAGTATAGGGTCTATATTAATAATTTAAATCAGTTATTTGAATAAAAAATGTAAATTTGACCTGTTTATCAAAAATACAACAAAAATTTAAAACTTAAAGTGCCAGATGATGACACCCCAATTCGAGTTTAGAGCTATAAGTTCAAAATGACACTAAATAACCACTTCAAACACTAACACATCAATGCTATATAATATTATAGAAAGCTACTATGACGCACAGCTCGGTTACCAAACTTGAAATACCAAATATTTGATAAAAATGTGTTATGGGGTGCTGGTAGCACCCCACGTGGTAGGTGCCGGGTTAAGGAAGCAGGAAAAAGAAAAAAAGTGTCACAACTCAAAAAAAAATTTATTTTTTTAAATATTTTTAATATACCTAATACGCTTTTTATAGAGTTTCAAAAATCATTCTAACTGACAAAAGTAGTTATTATTCTAATTTTAATAGTTTTTGAATTAAACCCGAAAATGTTGGACAAACGTTAAACGTCGCGTCGTTTTCTCGATACTTTGTTTTTTTGACTTATGTCACTCTTTGAGCGTAGGTGCGATATGTAAATTATATTGTAATTTTTAATCAAAATTCAAACGTAGGTTTCAGTTTATCAATAATAGGGGAGTGCAATTAGAACGAAAATATGCATTGTTTCTTTTGCAAACTTTTTTTGTTAGTTTATATACATTTTAAAGTAAAAAGTTCTACTCGCGGAAAAAGTTCTACTCTCTGCAATTTGAAAATTCTTATACAGAAGCTCTTATAGAGTATGTAGCGTAGCTAGGAACCACATGGAAAACTTTTTTATTATAAATTTAACGAAAAAAAGTTATTCTTCATAAAATGCTCTGGATACTCAAAAATCTAAAACTTAACCATTAGATATCAAATTTTATCAATTTTATACGAGTTATGTCAAAAATATGAATTTCGTTAAAGAGTAAAGTACCTTTATATTTCAGAATAACAAAAAATGCTATTATGAAAAGTTGTTTGAAATTAAAAACTATATTTAAATATATATATAATCGAAAAAGTTTGTTCAATTTTTTCTCAAACTACGGATACTCATCATCATTTTATTACAATCTTGATAACTATTTTATTATCACTTTTACAAAAAAAAAGGTTATTCTTCATAAAATGCTCTCCCTGGTCTAAAATCTAAGATACAACCATCAGATATTAAACTTTTTTAATTTTATACGAGGTATTTATAAAATATGAATTTTTCTTAAGAGTTAAGTGCCTTTATTATTCACAATATTTTAATTAGAAGGATGTAAGTGTTAACAAATTTTTTAATTCCAAACAGCTTTTCTTAATAACAATTTTCGATATTGTGACATTTAACGATACTTTACTCTTGAGTGAAATTCATATTCTTTGACATACCTCGTATAAAAATTCATTAAATTTGATATTTGATGATTGCCTCTTAGATTATATACGATGCAGAGTATTTTATAAAGAATAACTTTTTCGTAAAACTGATAATAAAAAAGTTATCAATAGGTTCCAAGTTACGCAGACATCCTGTATAAGAGCTAAAAAAAATTTTTTGCTGAACATTTATTATTGTTGAAGTTTATTATTAAATGTAATTTAGGTAAGTTTTACAGAAAAAAGTTTTGATCACTTTATACAGGGTGTCCAGAAACTCTACCGACAAACGAAGACAGGAGATTCCTCAGATAATTTTAAGATATTTTAACCCAATTCACCTAGTCCGAAAATGCTTCCTAAAGGAGCTAGAGCTCTTTGAAGATGGCGTCTTGTAAGTAGTTTTTCTTAAATAACTACAGAATGCTTGTATTGAGAAAAACGAAAATCGGTACGTATATTTATCTTCCAGAGATAAATCGATTCCATCCATTGCAAATTTCCAGTACTGATCATAGGCGTCCGTTTTGGGTAGGGCAACGCTTATTTTATCACATAACTTTTTTGTCTTTAATTTTTAAGCATTTTTGACTCTGTATTATTAAATTGTTAGATATTCTACAACTAAAAGGTACTCTTCTTGTAGGTCAATAGTATACACCGTTTACTAGAAAAATCGATTTGAAATTTTTTTCTTTTTTTGAATTTCAAAAAAAATTTCAGAAATGTGAAAACTGGCACGTTTATTTATATTTCAGAGATGAATCGATTTCATTAACTGCGAATTTCTAGTACGGGTCATATGCGTCCGTTTTGGGTAGGTCAACGGTTATTTTATCGCATAACATTTTTGTCTTTAATTGTTAAGCATTTTTGACTCTATTAACTTATGAAGTATTTCAGTACTAAAAGTTACTCTTGATTTAAGTTGATGAAATACACCGTTTTTTTTAAACATTTTTTCAATTTTTATTTAAATTCAAAAAACGAAAAATTTTCTATTCGATTTTTCTAGAAAACCGTGTGTCCTACGGACTTAAACTAAGAGTACCTTATAGTACTAGAACACTTCACAATTTAATAATCCATTGTCAAAAATGCTTAAAAATTAAAGACAAAAAAGTTATGTGATAAAATAACCGTTGCCCTACCCAAAACGGATGCCTATGATCGGTACTGGAAATTGGCAATGGATGGAATCGATCTATCTCTGGAAGATAAATATACTTACCGATTTTTGTTTTTCTAAATTGACGCGTTCTGGAGGTATTTAAGAAAAACTAATTACAAGAAGTCATCTTCAAAGAGCTCTAGCTCCCTTGGGAAGCATTTTCGGACTAGGCGAATTGAGCTAAATTGTCTTAAAATTATCTGAAGAATCTCCTGTCTTCGTTTGTCTGTAGAGTTTCTGGACACCCTGTATAAACATTTTTTTAGCTGGTAATTTTCGGTTTTTGTATTACATTTTTGTTATCTTTCTTAATTTTCTCAAAAAGAAATAGTATATTTCATTTCTAAAGTAAAATAGTTTAGTGCATTTTAAAAATTACATCCTAAGCTTTAAAAAACACTTATAACACTGTAATAGATATGTTCAAACTTGAGTAATACCGTCTTAAAATGGTGGTAATTCTATAAAACTACGAAGATTTCAAAAATTATATTTTTTAAGACGTCATATCATTTGAATTAAATTTTTTAGATGTTTTTTGAATGAAACGTCATTTAGTACAATGCCTGAAAGGTAAGTTGTGCAAAATTGAGGGTTATATAAGAAAAATTATATTAGTTAAACATTTTTAAATAATTTTTAAACAAAATTCATGAAAGGCTCATTTTCCGCCCCCACCGTACTTATTCCCATAAATTTTATTTCTGTTTGTTATAACCATAAGATAGCTTAATTATTCTTCTTTTAGGATCAATTTGTAAAATTTCATCTTATCCATTAGTTAAAGAATTACATTAAAATAACTTAACCATGCACTTCGCCGTACGCTAGTTTACAGTGCGCCAATGTTTGTGAGAAGGGTGACTTTAGCGTTATAAATAAAAAATTATAGAAGATACAGATTTAGTTTTAGAAAATTCTTTATATAAGTTTTTTTTTTGTAAAATTTTCTGAATTTTTCAATGGTCAAGTCGGTTTTGTTCTAATATTTAGATTGTCGGAATTAATTAAAAAAACATCAAACTTCGTAGTTCAATTGTTTAATAAAAAATTAAGCACCCACTTCTCGAGTAGAACTTTTTGATCTGTTGTTTATTAACTATTTCTTAATGAAATTCCAAAGGTTCTATCTTGTTTGATTTTTTCCGAAGTGAAAATCTATATGCACTCCCCTATAAATTATATTTTACTAGAGAGTTTAAGCGTAATAAAACTATCAAAAAGTAATAACGCTTGCCAATTTTAACTTCTAACTAAGTTCATCCATTACGGTCTTCTGAAAGTGCAAATCAGTAAAAGATATCCAAATAAGGCATAAAGGGTAGAGTTTCAGACTCGTCTATATACTTAGAAACAACGCGCGTAGCTTGAATCAATCACTACCGAGCTTTTACAGTATGCACCGGAAGCGAAATTAAAAAGCTTTCTATTTTCCACATAAAATTTTCCGCATGAAGTCTCGTGAAAAACAATTGCTGTGACAGCTTCAAGTACCGCTTGGAGCATTAAAGACTGATTTATGTTTCCATGCGCGCAAGTACGTGGAATTTGAAAGTAACAATGTTTGCGAGAAGTGATCCACTATTGTAAATTATATACGTAATTTTCTGTGGACGGGTGTGATTTGTTATCTGTTATGATGAATTCTGTAACATTTCCAAGAGACTTTTGTAAAAAAGAAATTTAGGTTAAGTAGTTTGACCTAAATGATTAAACCTACAAATAGACTAATTAAAGTCACTCATGTTACCAGTTTGAGTTATTGGTTTGGGTGAACGAAATGAAAGTGACAGACGTTTAATATAATTCTACTCATTTAGGCTTGCAAAACGTCGTTATATTGGCCATAAGCTATACACCTGGATAATCCTGAACGAAACTATTGGAGTGAAGCTTTTGGAGTAGTGACAAAACTGACTACAGGCAGTTACTGTCCGAACTAAGATAAGCAGAACTAAATAACTCATAAAAACGGCTGGTTTGTCACACCTGTTTTGTCACAGGTGAGCCTTTCTGCGAATGTTGCCCCTGCAGTTTTCACTTTAATGAAAGCGACCACATCAAGTTCTCTCGAGCTAGCAGCCAGATATCCAAAAATATTTCAAGTATGCTTAGTGTAGCTGTTACCTCCCTTAAAAATTTCCTCCTTATATGAATATGACTGAATTAAAATCCATTCGCCTTGACATCAGTAAGAGGGCACTTTTGCATCGCTTTGCTCCGTGGCCAAAGCGAGTGATCAGTGATCACATTAGTTTGTGTCAGAACTCATCCACAGTGGGTAGATTTCAAATTTGATTTGGAGTGGACGAATTCTGGGAAAATATGGAGTAAAGTCTAATATATTACATACTATGAGTGAACTGAAACATCAGTAAAATCAGTTACAGTAAATCTCCGGAGTGTTCAATTTCAAAATTAAATATGTATCTGATAATTTAAAAATTAAGCATGTTTTAACAGACCATTTATTGTCGTTTTTTTTTGAAAATATGGTTTAAAAATTTTTGAAATTACGGAAAACGTTTGGTTCCCAGGTAAGCTGTAATCAATTATTTGATGAAATTTGAAACAATAAAGATGTTTTTCTACGACCGTTTAATCATATGTTCATTATTCGCCGTTTTTGAATAGATAATAACACCCATTACTTTACCCGTGAGTAATGGTTCATTACTCACGGGCTGAAGTTACTCACGGGTCATTACTCACGGGTTGAAGTTAGATTCAAGTGGTGCATGGCACTTTTAATATACCTATTAGCAAATAAAATTACTTAAACTTGTTTATTTAATAAACTAGTCATTGTAATTTATATCAACAATTACATTCGAAAAATATTTAAAGGATTTTTAACTGTAACAATGGGTTAGTATATTTTTTACGTTTAAATTTCAACATTTGACATTTTAAGATTGACATTATTAAAAGGTAAATAAAAGCAATCGCTATTAATTCCGTAAAAGGGCTTACGGATATGAAATTTATATAAATGAATTCTGTTTTACTTACTGTTGATTGTACAATAAATTTGTATTGAAAGCACACATTCCTTTTCGTGTAATTGCCTTAAAATATGTCTTATTTTTAAAAGCCACCTCCATTCCATGACACTAATGTCAACTGTCTGTTTCATTGTTTCGTAAGCTCAAATAGGGCGATCCTAACAGTGTTGCCATAGTTATATAAAATATGTTTTCTTATGAAAAATAAAATCTTTCCATTTTGAATAATGTTAGTAGTTGATAATTATATTTTCTACTAAGCCAAATAAAAAAGGTTCTACTTGCATGTAATGGCTATTACTCACTCTGATGAATTACGACACTCGCCTACGGCTCGTGTCGCAAACTTCATCATCGTGAGTAATAGCAATCATTACATGCTCGTTGAAAAATATACTATTTTTCGGTACAGTTTAACAAATGTGTGCTGTTACAACTATTACTGTAGAGATAGATGGATTTTCTTAAATATTTATTTTTGCAGATTCGTCCACATTCCACATTCTTCATGTCACATTGCAGTCTACATCCACATGAGATTGTCATTATTTGGATTTTATAAGATTAGTTGTTCGCCAATTTATGAAAATTTACTCTAGAATAACTAGCTGAACCAACAATCCGACAATCTCGGAAGTAAAGCGAAAAATTCATATTTTAGTATTGCCTACATTTTCAATTATTGAGCTAATCGAAACGTGAGTATGAATACAGAATTCTTTGATTAATCCCCCATTGAACTACTTTTAGCGAAAAAGTGTGAAACATTTTAACGATTACCATAAAATTCAACGACTTTCGTTTACAGTAAATGGCATTCGCCTACAAGTTTGTAGTTTCCGACATAAATTGTCCAGTTTTATTCGAAAATCTTAAACGGCGGAAAATTTTATTTCCACTGCATTTGCATTTGGCATACAAATTTTGTATTTAAGGTCATGAAAAAAACGATCACAGAAGCAAAACAAGAAGTCTGGTGCATCGGTCGATGAATACTTGCACATCGGTGTTTAATCCTTGAAATTCCTGAAACACCTGTTAGTACAGGGTGTATCGTCGCCCCCGTTAGATAAATTTTTCCGATTTGATTCTTTGCACAAGCTTACTCAAAAATAGGTCCTTATAACAAAACCAATGCCAGGTGGTACCGTGGTCGAAAAATTATTTAAACAGTTTTTTTAAGCAAATTAAAAAAAATAATTTTTCCACTTTGTTTTAGATTCTTTGGGTCATTCTGGGCAAAAAAGTTTTAGTGGCTTTTCTCTAAAATTGTTTGTTGTCGAGTTAGAGCCCGATCAAAGAACAATCTGACCCCAAAAAAAATACAGGAAGGATGAAAATTTGGGAATAGGTAGTTGAAATTGTCTATTATTATATAAGAAAAAGTTTAAAATTCTACATCCCCTCCATTTTACAAAAATGGAGGGGAATACCCCCTCTCGAAGATGAAAAAAATACATTCAAAATAAGACCGGAACAACTTTTCTTCTATAGAGTTTTTTCACTAAGTCAATACTTTTCGAGTTATTTGCGAGTGAATATGTTCATGTTTAACAAAATAAAACATGTTTTTGGACGGTTTTTCGGAGATAACTCAAAAAGTAATTATTTTAGCGAAAAAAATAATCTTAGAAAAAATATAGCCCATAAAAAATTGGAAAAAAAAATGGTGTATACATGGGATCTGTAGACCCAGTAGAAGCAGAGTTGCAGCTAATTAAATGTAGGTTCTTCTTCGTCAAATTTCAAATCGAATATTTCAATGTGAAATAACCCAAAACAGAGGACTTTTACGGGAAAATTCATTTTAACTTTTTTAAAGTGTTTAAAAAAAGGTTCATTTTTGTTTTTTAAAAAAACTTGTAATATTAAAAGTAAGTGAATTACGCTCAAAATATTGTTGGTCTCTTTTATTTTTTGGTAATCAAAAAAATCACCCCCTAATTAGCATCACATATAAATTTTAACATTACCACTTCACAAGTTATTTTGTCTATGTATTATTTATATGATCTGTAAGTTTCATCAGTTCAAAGTGCTTAGTTTTGAAAAAGCTGTAGTTAAAATGGCTTGAACGAGTAACTAATCAAGAGATTAGGCAAATTTTGAACAGCCATAGCATAACCAACTTTTGTCTAACAAAAAAACAAAAAATCAAAAATATTCAGAAAAGCAAAACGTACATTTTATTAGTCTTTAATATTTTTGGTATTCCTAATTGTTTTTAAGTTAATTCCATAAACAATTCCGACTTTTTTCAAAATTAAGAAAAATGGTTTATTTTAAACCCAATTTTTTTCAAAACTGAGGACTTTGAACCAATGAAACTTAAAGATAATATAAACAAAACATAAGTAAAGTAACTTGTAGAGCGATAACGATTAATTTTATTTGAGAAGCTAATTAAGGGGTGATTTTCGCCATTTTTTTACCAAAAAATAAAAAGGACCAACAATATTTTAAGCATAACTTACTTACTTTTAATGTTAGTTTTTTTAAAAAAACAAGAATAAACCTTTTTTTAAATACTTTAAAAAAGTTGTAATGAATTTTTCCCAAAAAGTGCTCCGTTTTTTTGGTTATTTCACATTGAAATATTCGATTTGGAATTTGACGAAGAAGAACCTACATTTCATTAGCTGCAACTCTGCTTCTACTGGATCTGCAGACTTCACGCATACACCATTTTTTTTTCAATTTTTAATAAGCTATATCTTTACTAAGAATATTTTTTTCGCTATAATACTTACTTTTTGAGTTATATCCGAAAAACCGTCCAAAAGCATTTTTTTTGGTTCTAAATGAACACATTCGCTCGCAAATAACTCGAAAAGTATTGACTTAGTAAAAAAACTCTATAGAAGAAAAGTTACTTAGAATTAGTCGTTTTATCCAATTCCGACTTATTTTGAACGTATATTTTTTCACCCCAGAGAAAAAATTTTTTACCCCGCATTTTCCAATTTTTTTAAAATGGAGGGGATGTAGAATTGTAAACTTTTTAGTATATAATAATAGACAATTTCAACTACCTATTGCCAAATTTTCATCCTTCCTTTATTTTTTTGGAGGTTTTCGTAAAATTTTGCGTTCCCTGATCGGGCTATTATATGCGATTTAAAATAATTTGAAAAACGCGAAACTTTCAAGGCTTAATTACTAGGTTAGAAATAATTACTATGAAAGTCATAAAGTGAACATATCAAAGTTTAAAGCCCCTATAAAAACCCTGAAGAAATTTTTGTCATTATCTTATTACTATGCTGTTATTTTTAATTATTAACAATGAGCGCTCAGAGCGTATTAGGCGGCCATCAATGGTGAGTGCGAAAGAGATGCACCATTCCGGCCATCCAACGGTGCACCTGACTCGCACTCACATTGACGACCGCCTCAATACACGCTTAGCATTCATTGTTGATAATTAAAAATAGCATCGTAGTAATAAAATAAAATAATAAATAGTTAGTTATAATAAAAAAAATCTGTAGCATCTTGTAGAGGGGGCTTTAGACTTTGATTTGGTCAGCTTCTGACTTTCATAGTAATTATTTTTAACCGAGTTACATTATTAAGCCCTTAAAATGGTTATTTTCACGCTTTCCAAATTTTAAATCAACCTCCTCTGTGGCTCATTGGTAAGAGCGCCTACCTTTGGATCGAAATGTCCGAATGGTGGTGAGTTCAAATCTCACCAGGGTAAGAAATTGTTCGTTTATTATAAATTAATAAATGAAAATAGTTTCTGTCCTTGTGGGATCGGTACTCCCCGAAGAGACCGCAGACGTTCGGATACAATAATTAGAGTCTCTTTGCAAAGACAATGACGTCGACTTTGCAAAGTAACAAGACACTTACTCAACACACACACTACACATGACACTAGATACATAACTGCAAAAATTCACCGTACCTACCATGCCAATGTCCATTAATTGTCGAGGCATTAGCTAAATAAAAAAAAATTAATCGCACAAACTGGACAACAAACAATTTTAGAGAAAAACCACAAACAACCTTTTTTGCCCAGAATGACCCAAAGAATCTAAAAAAAGAAGTGAAGAAATTATTTTTTTGAATTTGTTTTAAAAAATAGTTTAAACAATTTTTCGACCACAGTACCGTCTTACACCCTGCGGATTTGTTATAAGGACCTATTTTTGAGTAAGTTTGTACAAAAAAATCGAATCGGAATAATTTAACTAACGGGGGCAACGATACAGCTTGGACTATGTTTAACGGGCGTTCTCGAAAGGAATAGAATTTACGGTTATTGTGAACAAACGTGGGTTGATCTCTTATGACATTGAATGCTCTTTGAATTGTAAAGTCAGAAACCTTTAATATAAGTGATTTGCTGGGCTCAAGGCTGTTCCTTACGATTCTGAGCATAGTTAAATTCCAATGTAAAAGTTTAAACAAAATAACACAAAAACTGTAGCAGATATTGAGATAAATATTTTTTTTTATATGAAAGGTACTTTGAGCACTATTTGCTTATCAATTATTAAATTCTTTAAATAATATGTTTTTTTTGAAGTTATACTTCTTTAGGCGCGATTTCATTGAGGGTGAAATTTTATTGATCTGCGCGCATGCGCACACAGGCAGTATGGAGTTGGTTACTAAATGTTTTAATTTATGTATGTATCAGTCCAGAAAAGGCGTGGAAAGAATATATTAGTGTTTTTAAATATATTTTTCTACAAACGAGTTAAAAATACAACTTTTAGCACTCCATAGGATCGTTAAAAATGCTACTTTAAGGCACTAGTGCTTTAAAATGTTTAAGGCACTGCAGTTAAAAGTGAATTGTCAAATTGTGAAACGTCAAAATATTTATATTTCATTTATTAACAATAATATTAATAATACAACTTGCGCAATTTGAAAAAGGTGGTTTAAAAGGTTTTATATTATAATTTTGTGTCTTTGGATTTGTCTTCCTTGGGCGTAAAATAATAAAACATCTATTTTTATATTTCACTTCTCACCGTGATGTGTAATTATGTATATCTGAAACGTCAGTAGTATGCGCCTTGATGGCCTTGTTGGTAGAGCATTGGACCAGAGGTCGAGAAATCGCGAAATTGCGGGTTCAATTCCCGGACGATTCATATTCTTTTCTTTTTTTTTGAAGTTATACTTCTTTACGGGCGTAATGACGGTGAAATTTTATATGGGAAAACCTAGCGACCGGGCGCATGCGCATTATAACTTTGTTCTGATTGGATGTTCAAATGACATGACAAAAATTATCCAATATGGCAGCTGTGGCACAGCTGTGGGACTGTGCATGGTTTGGTTATAATGTATGCTTGTTGCGTTTTAAAATTTGTAGGAAGAGAAAAAACAAACAAAAAGTTAGTTAATGGTTATACTGCCTTTTTAAATAGTTTTCATATTATACTTTTGGACTTATTTACATAGAAGAGATGATTGTTGCATGCCAATGTGAAAGCTCATCAAACTGTGCCTAGTATGAGTGCCGCAGATCTCGCTTATTCAAAGCTAAAGAATCTTTCACTGGTAAGTGTTTTATAAATAGTTGATCAAATTTTGTTATGATATTTGAACATAGCCACTTTGCACGACGCAAGTGATTGCGAAATTTATTAGTCGTTATACGGGCTCCGATACCTACCTTGAACCTACCAAAATACATAAGTAGTATGTAATACTTTTATTTACATAATTTGATTACCATCAAAATTTCTATCAATATTCACCTAATATATTGTCTTCTTACTCT
This sequence comes from Diabrotica virgifera virgifera, assembly GCF_917563875.1. Taxonomy (NCBI): domain Eukaryota; kingdom Metazoa; phylum Arthropoda; class Insecta; order Coleoptera; family Chrysomelidae; genus Diabrotica; species Diabrotica virgifera. The sequence continues at coordinate 187,490,788 of NC_065447.1, read as the reverse complement.
ATGTTTTGTTGTATTATTTCAATTCAAAATCAAAATAATTTGATTTTCATAAGTTAAAAATGTCAAAAGTTTAATCTGTTTAGTTAGACGATCTTCGCACATAATGACAAGCTGTCTCTGTGGCGAAGTTTTAATGCGGGTGAATCCCAATACAACGCAAATACCAGCCGCGTGGTAAGTTGGTTCGAATCCCAATAGAAACTTTTATTTTTTTTATTTTTTTTATACATTTTATGATTGTAAGTATATTTATTATATAATTTTATTTTCAGAAAATACGTATTTAGTTAAAAATTTTTCCGATAATTAATGTTCAGAAATCATTTGTGGCATTTTTAATGTGTTTTTTGGCACTGTTTTAATAAAAATGTTTGAGAAGTAGTAAGTATAAATTAATTTAATATTGAAATAAAATATAAATAAAAAGTATATTAATTTCGTTTATAATCATATAATCATATAATAGAAGTATAACTTCTTACGTGCGTACAAAGTACACACACATTCTTTTTTTAATATTTGGCATTGTTAAGTTTTGGTTAATTTTTGGTAATTATTGTTAATTTTTTATATTGTAACTGTTAAGTAGGTATATTGATTTCGTTGAAATTTTATTATAATAGAAGTATAACTTCTTACGTGCGTACAAAGTACACACACATTCTTTTTTAATATTTTGTTTAAAATTAACGTAATTTTTTTTTAAATACGTCACTAGAGAATTTTCTCCACTTTCCGAATTTTGTTTTTGTTTTTAACATAAAGTGTAACACAAAGCAGCTATTTTGTTTAAACTTTTTAAAAAATATCAAAGTTTTGCAAAAAGTTATCTCTCTCGGTCGTCACAGCCTGTCCTTGTTGTCGAAATTTAGCCCGCGGCCAGCCAGCAGATATAGAAACCCTGTCGGTAGGATTATAAATAATAATGTTATTACAGGTACGAAAACGAAAATTTAGTGCTTATGAATGGACAAAGATTGTTTAGACTTTTGACAAAATTTTTATTATAATTTTTATTTTAAAACACCCTTTAAAGAAACATTACACATATTTATATAATTTCATATTATCGATCTTAACGTCCTTAACGATCATGATGAAATTATTATAATACCTATTACTCGAATAATTATAATCTTTTTTTTATAATTTTCATTATATGTATTATAATGTATAATATGATATAGTCCGTTTAGAATGTCTTTCGACGTTATCAGATCCCATTTTTCATTCAATTCGGCTGTTCCATTGATCTTCTCTTTTCCTTTTTTGTACATTGAGGAAATTTACGCCACTTTCCATTGGCTCGGATTGGGGTATCCATTTATACACATATTAACAATTTTTGTAATCAGTCGAATTAGTTTTTCGGTGCCACATAATATAAGGAGTTCAGTTCGGCGTATTCAGGACCACAGGCTCTTTTATTTTTTTAATCACATTACGGCGATTCTTAGGATGTTTTTGGTCACTTCTGCTCCTTCGTGTAAATCGTGTATGTCGATGTGCTCTTCTGGTGCCATATAATATTCCTCTCTTTCTTCTGATAATAAATTATTATAGTGGTGTTTTCCTGTAGTTACCAGTATTGCTATTTTCTCTTGAACTCTTAACTTCTTCTGCATCCTATCGATGTTCATTTTTAAATAAGATTTCCATCGATCGGTTCCCAGTCAGTTATATATTTTAAATTATAAAGTTTTTTCTTTATAAGAATTGAAACTTCTCTGCTACACGTCTCTCTTTCGGTACTTCGCTATATAGATGAATGTAGTCCCCTTGCTTAGCATTTTTCTGTTTCCGTGAGAACATATTATATTAAATATAGTATATTCACTTCTATATTTTCCATATCTTTAACTATCAGTTCCTGTTTTTTATCAATTTCCTGTATATTCCATGTTCCTAAATTCATTATCCGTTTTCAATTAGCCCAGCAGTTATGTAAGCAGAGATTTCAAATTAATTTTAATCATAATTATAGTCTATCATTCATAGGCATAATTTTGGGAACATGTCAGCTGGAAGCTGAAAGTAATGTGTGTATTCTACGGCAGAACCCATAGTAGAAGAATCTACAGTCGAAGAACACTCTAGAGCTGTCCATGAACATAAATCCACAAAGCCCAGGAACCGACACTGTATCTGCCGAATATTTAAAAAATGGAGGAGAGACACAATATTTTTGCCTACTAGTATTATGTAGGAAGTGGCTTGAATTTAGTCCAGTGTCCAGGATTTTTAAGTAGGAAAATTAGGAAAATTAGTAAATGGAAATAAATTCCAATGAAAACTTGGTCCCGATATTCAGTTAGGAGTAGAACTAATACTAAATAATGCGCTGCAAAACGAAATAAAGAGACTTATTATATATTTTAGTTCTAGTATGATACAATTCTGTGGTGCTAAGGCAAAACCCGATATGTCAAAAAAAAGTGATTTTGCAGCAGATGAGTTTAAAAGTTTGCAGTGTTGTAATAGTGGACATATCGGAAAACAATTTTATCATCTACTGGTTACATGGATGCGTTTAGCCATGTTGGGTTTTGTCATCATATTCTTCATCGCTCAATGTACATATTGTCATCAAAAACGAAAACTCGATCATTTTTGATATATCTGGTTTTGCCTTAGTACCACAGAATTGATCCAAAAGATGGCATAACCCAGACATCCAAAGTGAAAGTTATTTTCCAACACCAAATTGTTTTGTATGGTCCACATAATGTTCAGAAAAAAGTCACACCATTTTGAGCGTCGGGTTTTTGGGGGCGGGTAGAGGGGGAGAAATCAGTAAATTTTATCGGAGTTTTAACGGAAATCGGAAATAAAATCGGAGTTTTTTAGGTTTTTCGTCATTATTTCTAAAACTATACGGTTTAGCATACACAACCTTGTATAAAAAATGTTCTACATTAAATTTGAAATAAAAAGGGCTCGATGCATAATCCTTCTAAAATGCACGGTTCCAAAGTTACGGAGGTAGTATAGTATACTTGGTCCAAAAAAAGGCCTAACCTAGACATCCAAAGTAAAAGTTTTCCTTCAACACCAAATTGTTCTACAATATATGGTCCACATATTGTTCAGTAAAAAGGTACACCATTTTGAGCGTCCAGTTAGGGGGGGGGGAGATGGGGGAGATGGGGGAGAAGTCGGTAAATTAGTAGTTTTTTTAAGTTTTTCGTCAATATTTCTAAAACTATGCTTTAGCGTAAACAATATTCTACACAAAAATGTTCTACATAAAATTTAAAATAATAAAGGTCGTATACATAACTGTTATAAAATCAACGGTTCCAGAGTTACGGAGGGTGAAATGTGGAGGTTTTCGATACTTTTTATATTTTATGGGCAATTGATGATGACTTTGGCTGATCAGGTTGACGTTTCTTCAAGGGCTTATCACTAACATACTATCGGCCTCTGAAATATCAAATTTTATTTACAAAACACAATCATGTTAAAGAAAATTTTTTTCATCAGTAATAATATAAATTTTCCAAAAAATATAAAAAGTATCGAAAATCTCCACATTTCATCCTCCGTAACTCTGGAACCGTTGATTTTATAGCAACTATGTATATAGTCCATTCATTAACGGTAAAATATTGCAAAACCTTTAAATTTTAAAGAACCGCTTGAATTGACATGAAATTTGGCATACACACAGCTAACAAGTCAAAGAAAAAAAGTGATATTGTGCCGATATGTGCTTTTGCCCTGGGGGTGGTTTTCACCCCCTCTTGGGGGTTAACAAATATTCGTCCAAAGTCAGGAAATGGGTAAACTGGCTAATTTAAAGTAACTTTTGCTCTATAGTGTTTTTTCACTAAGTCAATACTTTTCGAGTTATTTGGCAGTGAATATGTTCATTTTTTCAACAAAATAACTACGCTTTTAGACGGTTTTTCGCAAATAACTCAAATTGTAAGTATTTTGTCGAAAAAGCATTCTTAGCAAAAATATAGCCTATAAAAAATTTAAAAAAATAGTGAATATATCACGTTTTTTTATTTAGTAGAAGCAGAGTTATAGCTAATGAAATATAGGTTCATATTCGTCAAATTCCAAGTGGAATATTTTAACGTGAAATAACCAAAAATGAAGCACATTTCGGGGAAAACTCATTTAAACTAATTTAAAGTGTTTAAAAAAAGCTTCATTTTTGTTTTATAAAAAAAAATTTCTAGCATCAAAATTAAACAAGTTACGCTCAAAATAAAGTTAGTCCCTTTTGGTTTTGGTAAAAAAATCGAGAAAATCACCCCCTAATTAGTATCTTAAATGAACTTAATCGTAACGACTTCACAAGTTTCTTGACTCGTGTATATATTGTTTATATGATCTGTAGGTTTCATCGGTTCAAAGTCCTTATTATTGAAACGGCTGTAGTTAAAAGGGGTTGAACGAGTCACTGATCACGAATGTATGCAAATTTAGAAACACCAAATCTTGATCAATTTTTGTCTAACATAAAAACAAAAAAATACATGATATTCAGAAAAGTAAATCTGACTTTTTTTGTATTTCGAGACTTTTGGTATCTCTAACATTTTTTAAGTTATTTTGAAAAAAAAGCATATTTTTCAAAATTGAAATTTTTAAAAATTTTATTTTGAAACCAAATTTTTTCAAAAATAAACACTTTGAATCGATGAAACTTACAGATCATATAAACACAATATAAGTAAAATAATTTATGGAGCGGAAACGATTAATTTCAATTAAGTTGCTAATTAGGGGGTGGTCTTCCCGATTTTTTTTTGCAAAAACAAAAGGGACCAACTTTATTTTAAGCGTAACTTGCTTAAATTTAATGCTAGAAACTTTTCGTAAAAACAGAAATAAAGCTTTTTTAAACACTTTAAAAAAGTTAAAATGGGTTTTCCCCAAAAAGTGCTTAATTTTTTGGATATTTCACGTCGAAATATTCTATTTGAAATTTGGTGAATATGAATCTATATTTCATTGGCTATAACTCTGGTTCTACGAGATCCAGAGACCTAACGCGTACACCATTTTTTTTACTTTTTTATAGGCTATATTTTTGCTAAGAACGGTTTTTTCGACAAAATACTTACTTTTTGAGTTATTTGCGAAAAACCGTCTAAAAATGTGGTTATTTTGTTGAAAAATGAACATATTTACTCGCAAATAACTCGAAAAGTGTTGACTTGGCGAAAAAGCTCTATAGAACAAAAGTTACTTAAAATTAGTCAGTTTACCCATTTCCGGAGTTGTTTTGGACATATATTTTTTCACCCCCAAGAGGGGGTGAAAGACACCCCCAGGGCAAAAGCACACGTCGGCACAATATGACTTTTTTTCTTTGATATGTAAGCTATGCGTATGCAAAATTTAATTTCATGTCAATCCAAGCGGTTCTTTAAAATTTAGAGCAAAAACCGTGAAAGAATGGACTAATACAACCTTTTTTGTTTTCAATTTTATGTAGAAAATGTTTGTATAGAACATTGTTTACGATAAAGCATAGCTTTAGAAATATTGACGAAAAATTTAAAAAACTACTAATTTACCGATTTCTTCCCCATCTCTCCCCAAACCGGACGCTCAAAATGGTGTAACTTTTTACTGAACAATATGTGGATCATATAGAACAATTTCGTGTCGGAGGAAAACTTTTACTTAAGATGTTTGGGTTAGGCCTTTTTTAGATCAATTATACTATACTATCTCCGTAACTTTAGAACCGTTAATTTTAGACGGATTATGCATAGGACCTTTTTTTATTTCAAATTGAATGTAGAATATTTTTGTATTGAAGGTTGTTTATGATAAAGCGCATAGTTTTAGAAATATTGACAAAAAACGTAAAAAACTACGAATTTACCGATTTCTCCCCCCTCTCCCACAAAACCCGACGCTTAAATTGGTGTGACTTTTTCTGAACATTATGTGGACCATATAGAACAATTTGGTGGTGGAGAATAACTTTCACTTTGGATGTCTGGGTTTTGGTCTAGCTATACCATACTATTCGTTCAGAGAACTTCGTTTTAGAAATTCGAGAATTCGGTAGAGAAATCTTTCGAGAATTCGTTCAGAGATCAGCACAGTAGGGTGCAGATAGAAAAGGCATTCAGGCATCAAATATCCAAAGAATCTTTTCAGGCTATAATAATGAAAAGGAAAAGAATATTTTAAGAGAAATTGGAATAGTCCAGAAAGTGGCGAGATGATAGAATAAACAAGACCATGCCCTATAAGAAGAAAAAGAAATAGATAAAGAAGAAGATGTTTATACTTAAAAATAAATTTAATACAGTGGCTTTTATTTTTTATTATCCAACAATACGTCTTATTAAATTCGAACACTTAGCACACCAATACAATATGTGACCTGCAGTTACTAATTCCTAGCTGAATCAGCCAGGCATCAGCAAGGCAGGGAGAAGGCAAGAGAATATGAATCAAATTATTAAAATATGGTTTATATTATGACGTATTTTATTATGAGCTCTTCTACTATTTCTTTATATAAACGAAAGTTTTAGGTCTAGTATGAGTCAGCAAATTATTCTGTTTAAAACAAGTTTAAAACACTTTGCGCTAAGTTTGCAAACAATACCTGCAACGGTTAAGAGCCATATGTTTTGGACAATATATAAAGATATTTCCGAACTTTTCGAACTTTGGCACCTTATCCCAATCAAAACTTTCGCCGTAAGAACGTTAACCCCATAACAAATTCAGGCGAGGTCGGCTGATAAGACCTGAACCTTTACATCTACCTTCCACCGTAATTCATAACGCACTAAATTACTAACGATGCTTTAGGAACACTTGGCAACTGCTGTTAATTCCGTTTTTGTCGTTATAAGTGTACTAAAAATAATAAAAAGGGATAGAGAACGAATTTAACACTAACACTAACATTCTTTAAATTTTATACAGGGTTCAAGTAAAATGAAACAGAGGAACTACATCACGAACTACGACCATATTTTTGAAAAACCCAGCAAAAAGTCAATTTTTGATTAAAGGGGACACACATTTCTCTCGTATTTTTAATTATTTAATTTTCACGTTTACGCGAGGGTAGGAATCACCCCAACAATTTTAATAGCAGTAGGGGTCAAATAAGGTACCTATGTATCATTTGAAGGCACTTGCAAATCCCTTTACTTACATTAGTCTTTATATACTCAGTGACATTAGAAGTGTTACACCCAGAAAGAATTATTTCTTGAACTTAATTTTTTGGCAGCACAATGACTATATTTAAAGCATGCTATGATAACAATATCAGTATTTTATCTTTGGAAGCGTTCAAGTATTACGTAACGCGATTTTTGAAGATTTTTGACCCCCCTCCCCCTACGTAACGCACTCTAATGGGCGTTTAACTATTTCGTAACGCAATTTTTGAAGATTTTTGAACCCCCCCCCCCTACCTGCGTTACGTAATACTTGAACGGTCCTTTTTATAGTTCTTGTAAAAATAAAGTTTTATCTTTAAATCCTTTTGTGAAAAGACCCATTTATGAAGACGGATTGGTACATATATTTTTAGTTTTTATTCCCCAGTCTAATTCTATTCAGTACAAGAATGTGTCTCGAGTTCGAAGACACCAAAATTACCACCATTTTAGCGATTTTAACAGGGGTAGAATTATTGCCTAGAGATATGGGTTTTTCGTATGACTAGATTGACCGTCGTGTTAATTGTACGGCAATGACAGTTATGCGAGTGTGTCGTGTGTGGACAAACGAAGGTAGAAGAACACGAAGAAGACCAACTGGTCAGCCGAGGTGTACCACAGGGCGTCAAGATGGGGGCTTGAGACTCCTGGCTCTGCGAGACCGTTTTGCTACTACGCGTCAAATCGCTGATCAATGGTTTGGAGTAGTAGGTAGACTTGTTATTATACGTACCCTATATCGTAGCATTCGAGCCTTTGGACTGTTTTCATTCCTACCAAGACGAGTGCTTCCTTTGACTGCGAACCAATGTCATCAACGTTGGAATTGGTGCAGAGAACCGCAGCATTAGATGGCAGAATGGCATAATGCAGCATTCAGCGATGAATCACGATTTGTTTAGGTATGCATGATGGTCGTTAAGCGGCAGTTTCACATAGCAGTCCACTGTTATCGCAGCGGCTTTTAGCGGTGGGGATATATCTACTGCGATGGGTTTTACTGCTACCTACTGATTCACTATCCGTGTGTCCAAATGAAATAGTCAGTTTTTAAAGATGGCGCCGAATAAAAAAAAGGTGTAGATGGTGTTACAACTTATTTATTACTATTGAAGAAATAAAAATATTATGGAAAAAAGTACCCTCGGTGGCGAAACGAACATACAGTAAAAAAAGATATTGGGTGAACAGACCGTTATTAAACAGACCTGGCTTTGACATAGAAAATAATTTATTAACAGAACCATTAAAACCATGGCACTGTGTTGGACAGTAAATAATCATCTGTGCTCATTCCTGTTGGTTGGCTATCATGAATTTTCTTTTTTTCTAGTAGATACGTTGCTATTATTATGGATGCTATCTTCTTTTTTTATGGTTTCTGTATCTATAATCTATACCCACCTTTTCCGCAATTTTTTCAATTGCATCCTTTCTCTTAAATGAATAAAAACATTTTTTTCGTCCGAGAACGTAATGTGTTTTCGCCAGAATTCGCCATTTTTATTTTATAAATAAGTTACTGCGATAGCAAAACTAGAAATATTTCTACTTATCGCAGTAATTCTTATAACAATCTACTGCGATCGAAGTGGTATGATTCACAACGAAGAAAAGGTGACAGTCAAACCACGCCTACCTAACAGTCGCTGTGATAACAGTGAACTGCTATGTGAAACTGCCGCTTATATAAGATGATAAGACGCCGCCCTGGACAGCGACGAGATATCGGGGAGTCAATTCTCGAGAACGATCGTTCGCTGAACGTATACGTTCGTGACGTAATGAGCGAACGTTTCTAAAAAATGCAATTCTGGAGGAATGAATCTTGAACGATTCGTTCGAAATCATCGCTCAAAGTGATCGTTCGGCAACGAGTGGTCTTCATCATACGTTCGATAATAGTAACGGCGTTCTTCTTAACCTCAACTCTGTTTTTTGTTGTAAATAAGATTTTGGGAAAATGAATGTGGAAGATTTGATATTAGAAAATATGATCGAGTGTTGTGAGGGAAGCTGAAATTTTAGTGGAAGACGGCCGCGAAAGACATTTTTATGATAGATTTAGGTTAGATTCCTGGTAATTTTACATTCTTTCAAATATTGATTTGTACAGTAAATAAGTTACTTTTAGATATATGTAGTAATTATAAGATAATGAATGAAAATACACGTTATCCAGGCGCTACACATGATGAACTTATTTGGAATCAATACTCAATACAACTACCAAAATGAGCCACAAAATATTTTTTTAAGATCAAGGTCATTTTACCTATTAGGTCAGAATTTATTTATAATATACCACAAGGTATGGCCTGAGAATTGACCCTGAATTAGTAGAATAAGATTTAATTGGTACTGTTATATTATTATGAATTATTTTCACAATTAAAGAAATAAATTGAAAATTTACTGACTTTTACTAATTATTATACTGAAATCATTTTCCATTTTCATAATGTAATATATTTCAATATTGGTGAATAATGTGACAAATCAGGTTTTAAATAAACACCGAAAGAGTTTTATCACATGGAACACAAACTTTTCAATAATATTTACCATGATGCCAAATCTATAGATCTGTTAAAATTAGCGAATACGTTCATCGGAGCGAGTAGTTAAAAATATCCTCGAGAATTAGCATTGCGGGAACTATACGTTCAATTTCATTCGTTTGTGAGCGTGTACGCTCAGGGAACGATCATTCTCGAAAATTGACTCCCGGGTTTGCTGTTGAGAGGCATCTACAAAGGACAGTTGCAGTAATGGTTTGGGGGGGTTTATTGCCTATGGTAGCGGATCACCACTTTTGTTTATTCGAGGTAGTATGACAGATGCGCGTTAAGTTGATGAGATCTTACAAACCACTTTACTGGCTTATCTAGACGGCCGTCGAAACGCCCTTTTTCAGGAACACAACGTGCATCCCCATATTGCTCGTCGAACTATGAACTTTCTCCAAGAAGCTGGCGTTAATTTTTTGCCGTGGCTACCCCGTTCAGTGGGTTTAAATCCTATCGAACGTGTGGGATATGATGGGGAGGAGACTGTCCACTTTGCAACATCCTCCACAGACTCTGGCACAGGTAATCCATGAAATTCAAGTTGCTTGGAACGAGGAGCCACAAGCAGACATCGATAATCTTATTTTGTCAATGCCTAGACGTATACAGGAGTGTTTTCAGCTAAGGGGTCGCCAAACACATTATTATTTTTTTTTTGATTACATGTCAATAAAAAGTCTTGCCAATGTTATCGTTTAATTCTTGATCAAAATGTACGTTGCCAAAGAATGAGGTTCCAGAAATGATTCCTTCTGGGTGTAACACTTCTAATGTCACTGAATATATTTTTAAATTAAAATTAATATTTTTATCTGGTTATTTAATTCCTTGTTTAACAAATGGTAATGCTGATGACTCCCGGGGTGGCATTCATACCATAGTAAAGGTTTGTTTAAGACGTTCTTCTATATACCGAAGCATTTGCGGAATAATTTGTAGGCATTCGTTGACAATCATTCGTTGAGGTATGTAGATACGGGTAGTCTTTTATAGATTTTACTTTTTAGGTATCTACAGAAAAAAAGCCAGTGGAGACAAATCTGCTGACCGAGGAGATAATGCCTCTTCGTCCAATTTAATGCCATTAAACTTTTTGATAGAAATATTTATGAACAAATAAAGTATAATGCGGGAGAGTACCATACTGTTGAAAAGTCAAACGAGCTGCATCATATTGCATTAAGTATATCATTTTCAATAATATCAAGATTATTTACGCCTTCCAGTAACTATAAATACATTTTTCTACAGCCGTGCTAAAAGAGCCACTTTCACGCACGCATTTCGTTTCCGAAAATTGCACTTTCCCGCACGGCGTGCGTGAAAGTATATTTTCCCGCACGGCGTGCGGAAAAGTAAAATACCTTGTAATATGGCATTATAATATACAAGGTGTCCCAAAAGTAGAGGAACGGTCGAATATTCCGCGAACTAAACATCGGATCGAAAAACTCAAAAATACGTGTTCAATAATTTTCAAAAATCTATCCAATGACACCAAACACCAACCCCCACTACACCCCCTGGAGGTGGGGTGGGGGTAACTTTAAAATCTCAAATAGAAACTCCCAGTTTTTCTTGCAGATTTGGATATGTTACGTAAAAGTAAGCAACTTTTATTCAAGACATTTTTTCGAACTGTGGATAGATGGCGCTATAATTGGGAAAAACGATTTATCCTGATACCATTGGTAAATTAGAGAGACGGTCTAATATCTCAAAAAATACACTTCCAAATGAAAAACCTAAAAAAAGGTTTGTAATACTTTTCGAAAACCTATCGAATAACACCAAACGTGACCCTCTAACCCACCCCCCAGAGGTGGGGTGGGGGCTAACTTTAAAATCTTAAATAGCAACCCCTACTTTTTATCGCAGATTCGGATTAGTCATGAAAAATTAAGCAACATTTATTCAAAACATTTTTTAGAATTGTTGATAGATGGCGCTTTAATTGGAAAAATACGATTTATTAGCGCCATCTATCAGCAATTTTAAAAAATGTTTCGAATAAATGTTGCTTAATTTTTCATGACGAATTCGAATTTGCAATAAAAAGTGGGGTTTGCTATTTAAGATTTTAAAGTTACCCCCCACCCCACCTTCAGGGGTGGGTTGGAGGGTTATGTTTGGTGTTTTTCGATAGGTTTTCGAAAAATATTAAAACCTGATTTTTGGTTTCTCATTTGGAAGTGTATTTCTCGAGATATTAGACCGTTTCTATAATTTACCTATGGTATCAGGATAAATCGTTTTTCCCAATTATAGCACCATCTCTCCATAGTTCGAAAAATGTCTTGAATAAAAGTTGCTTACTTTTACGTAACGAATCCAAATCTGCAACAAAAACTGGGGGTTTCCATTTGAGATTTTAAAGTTACCTCCCACCCCACCTCCAGGGGGTGTAGTGGGGGTTGGTGTTTGTTGTCATTGGATAGATTTTTGAAAATGATTGAACACGTATTTTTCAGTTTTTCGATCCGATGTTTAGTTTGCGAACTATTCGACCGTCCCACTACTTTTGGGACAACCTATATATTATAATACATGCAATAAACTAATATTTAGATATTATTTACTAATTTACTTTAAATTTATCTTATTGTGTTCATGTTTTAATGAAATTAGCGCGATTATTTCATTCATAGGAGATTCTGACCAATAGAAAGCTACAGAAATCTGAATTAAATCGATAATTTTTGATAATCTCCCGTCGTTAAGTATATTACGTCAGATGCCCTTCGTTGCTACGAAAAAATACATTCAGTGATATTAATGACAATTAATGTTTTAAAAATTATAAAAGTGATGACTTTCAATCGTCAAATATTTATAAAAACTGTGTGTACTTACATAAATAAATTACAATAAAATTTTGGTTTTGAACAATTTTATTCATGAAATAATCGCAACAAATTGCACTCGACCTCTGAAATTAATATAGAATTTTTGCTCTCGTGACACTTTGAATAATTTCACTCGCCTTCGGCTCGTGAAATTAAAACTGTCAAAGTGACACTCGGGAAAAATTCAATAATTTCAGAGCTCTTGTGCAATTACTACTGATAATTCGATGAAACAAAATTATGTTCATAATATTTAAAAGTCATATCAGTAGACAATTACAATGGTTTAAAATCGTCGTCATGGAAACTAATATCGTCGTCGTGGTAACCCATTATAATGAAAGTTGGTTTTGACAACCTTGTCAAATAATTAATTTGTGTATTTTCACTTCTAAAAAAATTGATATAATTCTATTTTTTGTGGTATTTTTCCAAACGTACGGCCTTAGAAAAAATATTGTTCCTAACTCATGCGGAATGTGTCTTCCCCGCACTCGACTGCTTGCCCGAACTCCGCTACCGCGTCGTTCGGGTCAACGGCAGTCTCCTGAATAAGAGTATCACTTTCCGCACTAGTTAAGAAAATAACTGTTCTCAAGTCTAATCGCAAGCTAAACAAATGTTTCCACCAGTCGGTCACCAAAAATACCAGCCCATACAATTTTTAATTTTTGCGATGTATGTATATGTACCTCGTGGAAAATCCAAAAGATTTAAGTAGATCAATAACGGTAATTGTGACGATTTACAGTTACATTTTTTATGAGTATTCCAATCATCGGAAAAAACAATGTGAAAATCACACTGTAGATCGGTCACTGTACGCTCACTGCGTAGGTATTTCACAAAACTTTAACCGTAGAGTCGGTAATAATCATCCACACTAAATTCCTACATTAAGAGTATTTTATATGGGTGGAATTTGTTCTCATTCAAAATGACTTAGACGCTTTTTCGATTGATTCCACATACAGCTGCTGCTTGCGTCGTATTTCAATAGGTTGGTTAACTAAAGTTCTTCAGTTTCTCTATTTTTATTATCTACACTCCCAGTGTACAAATCTTGTTCTAATATCACATATTTAAGACGGGTTGAAGTGATTCCTTTGAATGGGAAACTGCTATCAAATTAAAGCACCAGATGTATGTTGATATTTCAATACCCAGCTTCCTGAAATTTTCCTCTCCAAAAACTTAAAAAAAGAAAGAAAATTTTTTCCTCTCCAAAAACTAAAAAAAAGAAAATGCTTCCTACTGCCGGGTTTATATTAATGTCTCTCACCAAATTGCTGAGCTGTCATAGTGGCGCGTTTATTATTCATAAAATACAACCAAACAATATCCGTCTTCTCGAAATGGAATAAATTGTGGTAATATATTTTCAAGAGAACTTACAACAATAAAATCAAATTTCACGTTTTTTATGTATTTATAGCATAGGTATCATTTACATAGGGTGACAGATGTGACAAAGAAATGAAACATATGCGAAAGAAAAGTATAATCTAAGCCACTGGCATACTACAATTACTAATTAAGCAGGTAAATACAATTTAAAGTATAAACGTCTTTTTAGATAAATAAAATAAAGTACTGGACCGCATTTAAAAATTTAAAGACTAATGTAAAGGAAATTACAAGAGCTTTGAAACGATATCTTATGTGACCCCCACTGCAATTTAAAAATATTAGGACGTATTTTACTCTGGCTTAGGACTGAAAGTCAAATAATCAATAATACCGGAAAAATGAACCGTTTTTTAATAAAAAAATTGATCTCTCGCTGGCTTATAGTAGGAGAGGCAAGTATGCTAAATTTGCAGTTACTCGAGCGTTATGGGGACCTATTGGGATGTGAATATTAAAACCAAAAAAAGTTAAGTAAAGTTTTCCATTTTAGTGGGGACTTTTTATTATTTAATTTAATTTTCCATGTCCAGCAATGTTTTTTGCGATTAAAGCGCCATCTATCCATAATTCGAAAAAATCTTTAAGAAAAGTCACTTATTTTTACGTAAGAAATCCAAATCTGCAATAAAAACTGCTCCTTGTTAATAGTTTAATGTAACCCTCCACCCCATCTCCGTTGGTGGTCGTGTTTGATGTCATTCGATAGATTTTTAAAAAAATATTGAATAGGGTGATTCGAAAAAATTTTTTTTTTATTTAAGATCGCTATAGTGCACAAAAGTTGCCATTGGTATAGACGTGAAAAAACCACTAATTATTATTTTTTTATTAATTTGTCTTCCGGTCACGCAATGCCATCAAAGTTAGTAAAAAATTGTAAAAAACCTTAATTTTTCATGTTTTTCTTAAACGGGCCAGATGGTTTTAGTTGCGTTTCTATACCATGAATTAACTACTAAAAATTTTGTAAAATCAATATACATGCACTTATTATACATTTGTTTCATATCTTCCGGTCGCGCAAAATAATACAAAATGAGTAAAATTAGTAGTTATTGAAAAATTTCAAAGTTTGACTGTTTAGTACATTTTAATCGTAGAAATTTAGAGATGCTATAGTTTAATTCTCTTACAATAATATATTTAAAATCCAAGCATACAAGATAAATTTTGATATTCAACTGGAATTCGGTCGTGCAGCTTTGTCAAAAACAACAGACTACCGAGAGGCGAGGCGAAAGCGACGAATGCCAGGGAAGCGCTCACAGTCACAAATAGAGATACATGTGGGAAGACCTCTACAATGGAGTATTTCTCTTCTCCATTACACCGAACTGCCATTCCGCCACCTTTTACAACAATTAGATGAAAACACAACAGGCCCAATAGGATATCCGGAACGATTGGAAAGGCCCTACCTGATTGCGAAAGACCCTACCTGATTGCGAAAGACTACCAGTTGTTGATTTTAATCCTATCAATTGTAATATTCAAATAGTTGACAAGGACCAATGGTACTTGCTTGATATATCAGAAGTCGTCAAGTTAGGACATTGTTCAGAAGACTTTGTAGTACGTGATCCTGGCTCAATGTCAAAGTTGGCATCGCTGAGCGGTGCAATACTGTGGTTCTAATATGGAACTGTGTGCACAAACTTTACTTGAAGCTTCGGTCACTAGCTTAACGCATCTTTCAACTGCCCGTGTATGGCATGGGAAAGCATCTATACTCATAACAGGCTTGAAGTCATTGCTCACATACTGTTTTGTCTCTTCATTAGTCAATGGTCTTAACAGTGGAGGAGGTGTCAGTGTACGGTGTACATTTGATAATTTCGTAATACTCTTTAGCTTAAAAGTTTAAGTTTGGTGGTTTAAAGATTCTGATAGTCACTTTCAGATATTGCTTGCTTTGCCTTCATGATACAAAACAGAATACCACAAGAATGGAGATCAAGCATCCTAATACCTCTCTTCAAAAAGGGAGAAAAATCGGACCCGGATAATTACAGAGGAATTAATTTATTAAACACAACACTACAATTAACGACCAAAGTCGTTAAATTAACGACAAACAAACTGAATAAAATTATAACATTAGCAGAAGAACAACAAGGTTTTAGGTCGGGAAGATCATGCACCGACGCTATATTTATAATGAGGCAGATTCAAGAAAAATCGTTAGAATACAACAAACCGGCATACTTATGTTTCGTGGACCTTAAGAAGGCATTTGACAGGGTAAAATTAAAGGACGTTATCCATTTATTGTACGTAAGAGAGGTACCTCTAGGAATAATTAAAACGATCGAAAATATCTACCAGAACAACACAATAAAAGTAAAAGTAGATGAAGAACTAACTGACCCAATTGAAGCTGGTAATGGGATAAGACAGGGAGATTTCCTAAGTACTCTGTTGTTCAACCTGATCATGGACGAAATAATAAAAAAAGTAAGAACAAAAAAAGGATACCAAATGGGAGAAAAACAACTTAAAATAATCTGCTATGCAGACGACGCAATACTAATCTCTCAAAGTGAAGATGATTTACAACGTATGCTGCACGAATTTAATATAACCGCTAGAAAATTTAACATGTTAATTTCCCCAAAAAAGACTAAATGCATGGTTATAACAGCAGATTAGGGAATGCAATCCCGATCTCGCGAGATCCCGTGTAATTTTTCGGGATCAATCCCGAAGCATAATATGACGAGATCCCGTTCGAGATTGACGGGATTGGGCGGCAATGGTCAGCGATGGTACACACATCTGCTCGGGACGCGAGCAGTGCGCCGACTGAACTGACTGACGGCCGGGCGGGAGTGCAGTGCCGAATAGCACTGCAGAGGGAGGGAGAAAGAGGTGCATCATGCATGCGTGCGGGCAGGCAGAGGTAACCATTTGTTTGTTTACCTACCTAATTGTTTAAGTTATGCTCGTGCAGTTTTAGTAATTGTTTTTCCTTAAATTACGCATTTTTATGTTGTTTATGTAAGTTAAATACATAATAATATAACTTTTGGTTTCCTATAAGTAATAAGTGATTACTAGTAACTTAAAATGGCGAAAAACAATCTAGATCAAGCCTACGTGGAGTTTAGCAGTCGTTTACCGGTATGGAGATATTTCATAGTGCAAACTATGTAAATCTATTCTCAAAACCTCATCCGGGTCTACAAAAGGTTTACACGTCCATATGATGGCAATCCATAAAATCGACACAAAAATTGCGGGAGTCGGAAGAACATCAAGTACACCTGAGTCAAATGTATCACTACCTTCGACGTCGTCAGCGTCTACTAGAGCATCGTCGTCAGCTGCGCGGTCGCCTATTGATGTTGAGGCTCAATTTACACCAGAAGATCGTGAAAATTGCCAAATACCACAGAAGAAAATCAAAATCAGTGATTATTTTCCATCCGATTCTAACGTAACAAAAGACTTAATGATTTCCCGAATGGTTGCCAAAGATGGTTTACCATTTAGAGTATTTTGTAGTTCCGAGGACATGAAGAGTCTTTTTGCTGCGAAAGGTAACAATTACAAATTGCCTTCCTCACCAAATACAATTAAACAAATTGTGTTGAATTATTATGGAACGACGCTCAAAATGAAAGTGAAGAAAGATCTTTTAAAGTTGAAGAATGAAGATTATAGGTTTACAGTTACGTTAGATGAATGGACATCTGGAATGAATCGGCGATTTTTAAATGTTAATGTACACACAATTATTAACAGTGAGCCTACTCAATGGAATATTGGACTAGCGCGCATTTTTGGAAGTATGTCGTAGGAGTCTTGTGTTCAGCTTCTGAAAGAAAAACTATCAGAATTTAATTTATCCCTGGATAACGACATAGTCGGTATAACGACCGATGGAGCCAGCGTCATGAAGAAAGTTGGTCGACTGATTGAACCACTACAACAGCTTTGCTACGCCCACGGCGTACAATTAGGTATAACAGATGTCATTTATAAGAAGAATGTAGAATCTAATAAAGTGGAAGAATTTGAAGACCCTGAACTGAACACAAATCGCAGTGCGGAGGAGGAAGAAGTCTTGGACGACAATCCGGATAATTATAATGGTTTATACTTTTCCTTACCTATAAGACAAGTTGATCTGGCTACAGAATACCAAATGATTATATCGAAACTAAGAAAATGCGTCAAACTTTTTAGGAATTCCCCTACCAAGAATGATATGCTTCAGAATTATATTCAGCAAGAGTTTGGCAAAACAATTCAGCTGGTCCTTGACTGCAAGACACGTTGGTCTAGCCTATGCAACATGATAAGTACATACAATAGAGTAAAGCAGTGTGTAGCTAAGACCTTAGTTGACCTCTCACTCAGTTCCAATTCAGACTATTTTTTCACGGATGAAGAACATGCTGTCCTTATCGATTTGGAAAATACATTTCAGCCAGTAAAGTTGGCCGTTGAGGTACTATACCATCGAGATACTGATTTAGTTAGTGCAGAACATACGTTGCGTTTCATGATTCGAAAGCTAGAAGACCTAAAAACTCCTCTCTCAGAAAAGTTGGTATCTTCGATGAACAATCGTATCTCCGAGCGTCGCATAAAAGCAACTGCAGCGCTGTTATATTTGAAAAATCCGAATAATTATCAAGATGATTTAGAACAATGGAAAGGCAACGAGACTTTCCAATTGCCAAGTAAATATCTCACAAGGAAAGAAATTAAAAATATAATCACACGATTATATCGCGATGAACCAAACCAAGTAGAGATTAATAACACAGTATTAAACGAAGATGACTTGCCACTTTCTATGATTGCAGAGGATTTAAATTTAAGTGCAGTAGCAGTAGCTACACAAACTAATCCTACTTCACTTCAAGAGGAATTAGAAGAAACTCTGCGAGCGTCTAAAAGTCCTTTTACACGTGTAGCCAGGTCCACAAACTTAGACAAATTAGAGTCCGTAATAAAAAAAGAAATGGATTTATTTGAGTGTGGAGGAACAAGGGTGAGATTTTTGCAGTTTGCATATAATTGCTTAATCACGCTGTTGCCAACCAGTGTTGAGTCTGAGAGGGCATTCTCAGCAGCTGGCTACATTGCAACGGATATTAGGTGCCGGTTAGCAGATAGTACTCTAGATACACTTTGTTTTTTAAGAAGTTACTTTCAAAATCACCCGTAAGTTACGGGTGATTTTGAAAGTAACTTCTTCTCTCTTTTGAAAGTTACGGGCCGTAACTACTTTTTGATCTCCTTGAGCACTATATTTACTTTTGTTTTGATTATGTTCTTCGTGTTACTAAAACTGTTACTTAATTATTTAGTTAGTAAAAGTTAAAGAATAAAGGCATTTGTTTTCTTTCAAATAATATTTTTAATTAACCTTACTATCACAAATAAGCAGTTTTCATCGTATTCAGTCATGTGACTATTAGATATTTTTTTACCTAGACGAGATCCCGTAAATTTCGGGATCCCGCGGGATTGACATTTCTAATCCCGAGGGATCTCGACTTTACGATCTCGAGTCGGGATTGCATTCCCTACAGCAGATCTAATAAGGTGTAAATTGGAGCTGGAGGGTCAAATAATAGAACAAGTCATGGAGTTTAAATATCTAGGCATCACACTATGCAGTGACGAAAAGCTCGAAACAGAAGTGGAAGATCAGATGAATAGATGAAACAGAGCCGCAGGTGGACTGAATGAAACAATATGGAGAAATAAAAACATTGGAAAAGAAGTGAAAGGCAGAATTTACAAAACAGTCATCAGACCAATAATGACATACGCGGCAGAAACACGACCTGATACAGAAAGGACAAAAAGAATGCTAGAAAGAGCAGACATGAAAACATTGCGAAAAATCGATGGTAAGACGCTGTGGGATAGTGCTAGAAGTGCAGATATATGAAAGAGATGCAAGGTGGACAACATTAATAACTGGGTGAAAAGCAGAAGAGTAGAATGAAACGACCACATAAGCCGAATGATAACAAATATAGTAGTAAGGACGGCGAGAGACGGTTCCCCAATAGGAAGACGATCAGTGGGAAGACCACGAAAACGATGGAATGACAACTTACTGGAGGCACATTGAAAACAGACAGAGTAATGTCTATATAAAAAGAAGAAGAAGAAGAAGAAGAAGAAGAAGAAGAAGAAGCAGAAGAAGCCTTCATGATACGCCTCAAGCCCAGCTTTCGGATATGGTTTCTTTCATCAGTTACCATAGCCAGAAGTAAATTTTCGGGATGGGTAAAATAAGCAGTCCATTGTAGAACGGTATCAATAACTTGAAGAGGCTTTTCTGGTAAGTACCTTGTAGATTCAATGATTTTGTAAACATGTCTAGGCCCATCTGTGAATTTGTAGTTTATTTTTATGGTACAAACCACAGAGGCATATAACATTTGAGAATAAATGTGACAATCTCTCTCAGATTTTCAGAACGGCTGGACACACTGATGTAGAAACACAAAACTCGGTTTGCAGTAGTAAGTCATCTTGAATGTGACATTGGGCCAGGATCACGTACTACAAAGTCTTCTGAACAATATCCTGACTTAATGACTTCTGATATTTTAAGAAAGTACAATTGGTCCTTGCTAAGAATAAGCTTGTCAACTTTTGGAATCTCACAATTAATAGGATTAAAATCAATCAACTAGTAGTCTTTCGCAATCAGGTATAGGGCCTTTCCAATTGATCAAGAATATCCTATTGGGCCTGTTGTATTTAATGACAGTTCGTTAAATGGAGAAAACAAATACTAAAATGTAGAGGTATTTCCACATGTATCGATGTATCTCTATTTGTGGCTGCACGCGCTTCGCTGGCATTCATCACTTTCGCCTCGCGTCAAGGTAGTCTGCTATGCTTGACGAAGCTGCGTGACCGAATTCCACTTGAATATCAAAATTTATCTTATATGCTTTGATATTAAATATATTATTGTAACAGAATTAAACTATAGCATCTCTAATGCCCGGTTGCACCAACAGATCTTAAGCTTAAGTCGATAATATCATAAGAATTAATATAATATAATTATAGTATATTACAATAAGAATACCAAAATATAATAATAGATATAATTGATAATAAGGCAAGAATCTAAAATTATGGTGCAAGGTAAGTGATACTCAAGGAGGCCCTATCTATAAGTAGAGCTTAGGTAAGCTGGAGCTTAAGATCTGTTGGTGCAACCAGGCATAAAAGTCGTATGATTAAATTGTACTAAACAGTCAAACTTTGAAATTTTGAAAAAACTACTAATTATACTCATTTTGTATTATGTTGCGCGACCGGAAGATATGAAGCAAATGTATAATAAGTGCATTTATATTGATTTTACATACTTTTAGTAGTTAATTCATGGTATAGGAACTCAATTAAAACCATCTGGCCTGCTTAAAAAAAACATGAAAAATTAAGGTTTTTCACAATTTTTGCTAATTTCGATGGCATTGCGCGACCGGAAGACAAATTATTAAAAAAATAATAATTAGTGTTTTTTTCACGTCTATACCAATCGCAACTTTTGTGCACTATAGCGATCTGAAATAAAAAAAAAAAAAGTTTTTTTCGAACCACCCTAATATTGAACACGTATTTTTAGTTTTTTCATCTAATGTTCATTTCGCGAAATATCGACGAGTTCCTATTTAAAACTTTAAAGTCCCCCCCCCCCTCAACGTGGTTGTGGTGTTTCATATCATTCGGTAGATTGTTGAAAAATATTGAACACGTATTTCCCAGTTTTTCGACATTCATTTCGTGAAATATTCGCTTTTTTTGTGAAATTTTTTGACTCACCAATTTTCTTACTTAAATTGTCAGGTTTGTGAAATATGTATAATTACATTGTTCTGAATGTACTTACCTTATCTTAATCTGACGATTTCCAGTTTTTCTAAGGATATATTTTTTTCGGTCCCCCCTTAACGATTTCCCTTGTATTAAAAGTCTATATATGATAGGGGTTCATTTACATGGTACAAAGTTTCTCCACATGTGATTTTCTGATGCGCTCGAGTAACTGCAAAAATACCAGCTTGTGCTTTATCCCCCTATCTATTATTCAAATATAAATATGTTGTAGCTCCTGGTAATGTCTTTGTTTCGTTTTCGTCAGGCCACCCTGTATTTATATGAGATTAAGGCACAAAACTGATTCTACTAATATTACATCTTGTATTTTGTTTTTAATGTTTGACATTTCACAATAGACAAATTTTTAAATTATGATTACAAGGGTTATATCAGGTACAGTAATTACAGATTGATGTATATTTTTATTTAAAATTAATTCTTTTTAGACAAAGCGAAAACGGCGGGTTCGCTGGAAAAATTATTCCCATGAGATTTTTTTGCATAATCACATTTGTAATACACCCCAGAATAAGGTTCAAGAAGTCGCCCACGAAAAAAGTGGTCCAAATTTTTTTAACAATTTTTTTAATCAAATTTCAAAAAAATTTTTTATGTTTTTTAGACCATTCTGGACAAAAAATGTCGCTTGTAATTTTTCTCTAAGTTGATGGTTTTCGAGTTATAAGCAATTTAAAATTTGAAAAACTCAAAAATGGCCATTTTTAAGACTTAAGCCTCGTAAGGCGATGCTTAGATTCTTACGTAAACAACGGTGCGGGGTGCATTTGCACCCCATCTGTATATCCATTTCTTTTTATATGTGAACGCCGCGCCGGGGACATTGATTTGAAAGATAATTAGGACTTATTTAATACATTATGAAACATAATTTTCCAAACAAAGTACTCATTTCTTCTTTAAAAAAAAATATTATCGTTGCAAGACAAACACATGAAAATTTTTCACAGAGTGAGCAACACCAAGTTTTTACACATAATACAGTTGTTATGCCGGGACTTTCGGTATTTTTTCTGTGACATAAGTAACACCGACCTTGTCCCGTAGCTCCAGGTGGAACATCAGAAACGTCCAATTCAGGATATGAAATTTTTATCATTTGCACCGATTTGCACCCTACAGTTATAGTCCAGTCGGGTTAGACGAATAACAGGCCTAACCTTGCATTAGGAGCTGCCCCAAATTTTATTTTTCTAATCTTTAGGGAGGGTCAATATTAGCATAAATTTAAAATCTCGACTGAATTCCACCGTTGCGTTAGCCGCCATCTTGATTTTAAACGAGAACCGTTTTTGCTCAATATCTCCGCCATTTTCAATTTTTTGACAAAAAGTGTAGAAACTAAAATTGTTAAAAAGACGATTTTCTATAATTTCATTTATTATAATTTTTTTTGTGAGGTCGATATTTTCCGAGTTATGAGGGAAAATAGTGACAGTTGGAGCATAATTATTGAATCATTGAATTATCTCGTTTATTATTAGTTTTACAACAAATATGTACCTGTACAAAAATAAACAGAATTAAATTCTACACAATTTTGATCTCTCCCATTTTTTTGCTAAAATTAATATTTAAGGTAGTACGTATGCGGTAATGGCGCGAGCGTAAGACCGGATTGATTTTATAGCAATTGTTTTTGTTCAATATCTACGCCATTTTCAACTAAAATTGTTCAAAATATAATTTCCTACAATTTCTTTTTAACAAGTTTTTTCATACGGTTGATATTTTCCGAGTTACATGGGAAAATAATAAAAAGTGGTGGGGGGAGCATAATTATTGAATTGAATTTTGTTTACGAGCTGCCCCAAATTTTATAATTCTATCATTTAGGAGAGATCAATAGTAGTGTAAATATAAAATCTCGACTGAATTTCGCGGTTGCATTAGCCGCCATATTGATTTTAAATGAGAACTGTTGTTGCTTAATATCTCCGCCATTTTCAACTTTTCGACATAAATGGTGGGAAAGAAAATTGTTGGAAATGCAATTTCCTACAATTTCTTTGACACAATTTTTTTATACGATCAATATTCTCCGAGTTAAGGGGGAAAATAATGGAAGCGGAGGGGAAGCATAATTATTGAATTGTCTCATTTATTATTAACTTTACGACACAATTGTACATAAACAAAAATAAAGAGAATTATATTTTATACAATTTTTGAAACTTCCAATGAAACATCAACCAAACTAAGTATATAAAAGACATAAAAAGACATTATATACATTAAGTTCACTTAATTTTATTAACTAGAGGGTTTTATTGGTTGAATTTGTCTGTCGATATTTTAAGTTTTATGTCAGCTAATATATCGTGATGTTCCAACAATTTTTTTTTAAATTTTGGACCCTGTTGGGGGGAATTTTCCCATTTCCCCCCCTTGTAGACCCGCCACTGGTTCTCTCGAAAAATTGTAGTAAATCGTAATTGCAACAAATTCAGTTCTTACACTTTTTGTCGAAAAGTTGAAAATGGCGGAGATATTGAACAAAAACCATTGCTACAAAATCAATCAGGTCTTACGCTCGCACCTTTACCACATACGTACTACCTTAAATATTGATTTTATCAAAAAAATGAACGGCATCAAAACTGTACAAAATTTAATTATCTTCATTTTTGTATAGTATATTGTTACTATATTGTTACTAATATTACATTTCAAATGTAATATTTGTTGTAAAACTAATAATAAACGAGATAATTCAATAATTCAATAATTATGCTACAACTGTCACTATTTTCCCCTAATAACTCGGAAAATATCGACCGCACGAAAAAAATTATAATAAATGAAATTATGGAAAATCGTATTTTCAACAATTTCAGTTGCCACACTTTTTGTCAAAAAATTGAAAATGGCGGAGATATTGAGCAAAAACGGTTCTCGTTTAAAATCAAGATGGCGGCTAACGCAACGGTGGAATTCAGTCGAGATTTTAAATTTATACTAATATTGACCCTCCCTAAAGATTAGAAAAATAAAATTTGGGGCAGCTCCTAATGCAAGGTCAAATGCTATCCCGACTGGGCTATTATTTTTCCAAAAAAGCACGTAAACGCAAATAGTTTTAAACGCTGTAATGGGTGGAATGCGTTTAGAATTGAATTTAATGCGAATAAAAAAATGGATAAAATAAAAAAAAAATTATTAAAAAAGATAGGTGAGAAAAACGAGGTCTGGGGTACAACTGCACCCCGCACCGCCTTACGAGGGTTAATAACACGGTTAAAAATTATTATTATGAAAGTCAGAAAGTGACTAAATCAAAGTTTAAAGCCGATTTGATTAAAGATGATGAATTTGAATTTAAACCCTACATGATCCTGAAGAAATTTGTGTCATTAATTTATTAGTAAGCTGTTATCTTTTATTATTAACAATAAGCCGTAAGAGCGTATTGACGCGGCTGTAAATGTGAGTGCGAATAAGATGCCCCATTGGACTGCCGGAATGGCATCTCTCTCGCACTCACCATAGACGGCCGCCTAATACGTTCTGGCGCTCATTATTATTACTTAAAAATAACAGCTTAGTAATAAAATTATGACAAAAATTTTTTCACGATCTTGTAGGGGGGCTTTAAACTTTGATTTAGTCACTTTATGACTTTCATAATAATAACTTTTAACCAATTTATTAAGGCTTGAAAATTGCCATTTTTCGTTTTTTTTTTCAATTTTAAATTGTTTATAACTCGAAAACGATCAACTTTAAAGAAAAATTACAAGAGACCTTTTTTCACAAGAATGGTCCAAAGAACCTTAAAAAATTTGTACGGGCCAAAATATTGATTTTTGCAATTTGATTTAAAAAAATTGTTAAAAAAAATTGGACCAATTTTCACGTGGGCGACTTCTTGAAGCTTATTCTGGGATGTTCCGCCGTTTTCGCCTTGTCTATTTTTATCAAGTCAAGACGTGAAAAACAAATAATATGCGTAATAATTTGTAACTTTTATTACAATCTATTGTGGCTTTATCATATCTAAAAATAGTAGACCTGGATCCCGCGTACCAAAAAAAGTTGATTAATAGCAAGCTGAAAATTCTTTAATAGCTTAACGGTGTCTATTCGGACAAACTTTGATGTATAAGAACACTGGAACAGGGGAAGTTTTAATTGTGGAACAGGTTAAAAATTTGGAACGTAGCGTCAGACTAAGAAAACATTCCATGAATTTTGTCGGACAGAACTTCCAATTAATTTGTTACCATTTCATTAAACTCTCATGCAAAAATCAGACTGGTGTTTATCACCAACTGGGCATTTTAATAAGTGGAACACGAAGAACATGTCAAATGACAGGAATCATGTTGGTTGGTAATAGTAGTCTGATTTTTGCATGAGAGTTTAATGAAAGGGTAACAAATCAATTGGACGTTCTGTCCGACAAAATACATGGAACGTTTTCGTAATCTGACGTTACAAATGTTTAAACTGTTCCACAATTAAAACTTCTCCTGTTCCAGTGTTCCCGTACATCAAAGTTTGTCCAACTAGATACCGTTAAGCTATTAACAAATTAGCAGCTTGCTATTAATCAACTTTTTTTTGGTACGCGGGATCCAGGTCTATAGTATTTAAAGGAACATTATTGCAATGCATTTATAATGCTAATAATTAAACATTATTTTACTGTAACGTTTTTTTCTTACTTAGGTACCTATTCCATAATTATAATAATTAATTCCGTTTTATGTACCTACTACATAATTTTGATATTGCGTATTGAGCCTAAAATTAAACCACATTATGCTTAGTATTTTGTTAATTTATTGTTTAATTAAACATAACATTCATTGGGTATTCACATTCACTTACTCTTATTGAAATGTTAATATGTAATTTTGATATATGAAAACGTTTGTTGTAACTAATAATTTTACATTGGCTCCCAAATATGTGATTATTTATTTATTGTTTGTCTTCAAATAAACCACTTTACAATGGTTACAAAATTAGTTTATATAATTACAAAACCACATTATTCCAATTTAAAACATTTTGTTAACTCTCAAATTTCGCTTAAATTTAATTTAATAATGATCAACACGCGCAAAACTCTATAAATAGCTGGTCCGTAAGACAAGTAAGAATTGAAAAAGAAACATCTAAAGAAATAGAAATAAAGAGAAGAGGTCCGGCAAGGCTGCATACTATCACCTCTATTATTTAACGCTTATTCTGAAGAGGTAATGCGAGAAACTCTGGGAGATGAAATAGTCGGCATAAGAGTAAATAGCGTCTTAGTGAACAATATCAGATATGCAGATGATACAGTAATAATAGCTGATAGTTTCCAGTATTTGCAAAGGCTCATGAGTAAAATAGTGAGGTGTAGTAGGGAGTACGGACTCTCTCTCAATATCAAAAAGACAAAGTTTATGAAAATTAGTAAAAACAACCATAATACTAACGAAATCTTGATAGTATAGGGCCAACAGATCGAAAGAGTAATAAAGTACATTTACCTAGGAACACTTATAACAGAAAATAATGACTACACTACAAAAATCAAAGTCAAAATCGAAAAAACACGTTCTAATTACTAGATAGAGCAACCCATTTTTTGTTGCAGATGCGTCTCACTTATTTTGTTTATTTAGTTTGGATAGGCTCATATTACCAGATGTGGGTGTATAAAGATCTAATTTATATATTTTATTTGGTATTAGTGAGAATTGGTCCATAAATCTTCCTGGTCGTTCTTCTCTGGATATGCTTTTATTAACCCTTTCAGTCACACTGTACCTCAAGAGGTACATTTATTATGTATGATTTCAAACATCAATGGGAATTGACTTATATCCAAGAAAATATTTACAGATCAAATATCATGTCTAATTCGTAGACGCCTGCATTCTGAGCGCGATATTGTTTTTGCTTGACAGTTATAACTTGATTTGAAATTAGTTCGTTTTAGTAACATTTGCAATAGGTTAGGACAGTCTGTTTGTGTATGTTGTTTTTGCTATTTATTTTCGAGAATAAACGCGGATATATGTTTGATAGGTAAGTAAACACTGTAATTTATCATAGTATGTATTAGTTTCTAAAATGTAGATGATACAAAGTAGTAATCTGGGCAGCTCAATTAGATGTACCTTATGAGGTACAAACTGCTTCTAAGGATGTTTTTGTGATAGAACGAATAATATATATTTTCGTGTAAAACATGTTATTTCATGAAATTTTTTTTTCCGATATTGCTAATATAGTAAAAAACCACTTACAAATGAGGAGTTACCAGATTATCTTGAAAAAGACGATGATTCAGATAATCCGAATCTTGACGAGGAAGATGAAGGATGGGAGGATGATACTCAAATGGAAACTAATGATGAAATAGTTCAATTTTTGAATGAAAGTGCTCGTTCAGATGAATAAGAAGCTAATTCTCAAGATGTAGAGGATGATTTGGAGCAAGAGCCAAACAACGACCAAGAAGTTATAGAAGATGAAGTAAATGGCAGGAATTGTTTTGCTGATTTTCATAATAGATAGGCTCTTAAGTAATACTCTAAACAACTACTCTTTTTTTGTATTTTGTTAGATGATAATAATAAATTTATTTCTAGTATTAGAATAAATTAAATACTAATTAATTTGGATTGGATGACAAAGGGAATAAAAATAGATGGAGAATACCTAAACAACTTACGTTTCGCCGATGATATAGTCATAGTAGCTGAGGATCTAGGTATGGCAAGAGAGATGGTACAAGAACTCGTTGTAGCTACAGAAAATGTTGGTTTAAATATAAACATCTCAAAAACAAAAATAATGACAAATTTGGTACCCAACCAGAACATCAGTATTGGTGGGAAGGAAATAGAACTCGTAGATAGATATAAATACCTGGGACATGAAATTACGATTGGCAGGGATAACCAGACTCATGAGCTGAAGAGAAGAATCGGTCTTGGGTGGGCAGCATTTGGAAAACTGAGAGAAACTTTTAAAAGTGAGTTACCCACATGTCTAAAGAGAAAGGTATTCGATCAGTGCGTCCTCCCAGTCTTGACGTACGGATCAGAAACACTTACCTTAACTAAAGCCTCGGCTACCAAACTAAGAGTCACGTAGAGAAGAATGGAGCGGTCAATGTTAGGAATAACTCTGCGAGACAAAATCAGAAACGAAGAAATCAGGAGAAGAACAAAGGTGACTGACGTCATCGAGAGGATAGCCAGGTTGAAGTGGAGATGGGCAGGACACGTAGCCAGAATGACAGATGGGCGATGGACGAAGAGGTTATTGGAATGGAGGCCAAGAGAAGACAAGAGAAGCGTCGGTCGACCGCCTACAAGATGGACTGACGACTTAAGAAAGGTAAATAAAAACTGGATGAGGGCGGCGCAGGATAGATGGGGTTGGAAACGAGGGGAGGAGGCCTATGTTCAGCAGTGGACTTTTGAGGCTGGATGATGAATTAATTGAATTTGTTTTTTTTTTGTAACATCGTTAAAGGCAACATGTACCTTGTGAGGTACAAGTGGTAACAAGAAAAACAGATGGAGGGGGAGTATTTTTTGTTACGTATTGTTTTAGTTACCTCTCTCAAGCATATCTACCAAATTTTATAATTTTTGGATGCCTCTTCTAGGTGTGTGACTGAAAGAGTAATCTGGTGTCCATTGTTAGTCCGATTTTGAATTGAGTGTCCGATGCCTTACTTATTTTGGTTAATAAGTTCTTTGGATTACTTTGATATGCTTACTATTGTATTATTTGGTATTGGTGAGAATTGTTCCATAAATCTTCCTGATAGTTCTTCTCTGGATATACTACTATGAATCTGATGTCCATTATTAGTTCAATTTTGTATTATGTGTTCGATTATTCACTTACTTTAGTCACCTTTCTTGGTCTTACTTTAGTATATTTACTTGTGAGATATTGTGCGAATTGGCTCACACCTTTGCCTGATTGTTCGTCTTTGATGAAACTATTTACTAGTAGTAAAACCTTTAAATATTTTTATAATTTTTTTCTTTTAATATTAATAACGCTTCGTTAATAAATTATAACCAAATCAAAATAATAATTAATATTATAAAATTTATTTTTTTTAATGACGTCACACCAAAATGTTAGTTGACATTATTGCTTAAACTGGTGAGTTGGTACCCCTCTGGCGGAAAGATTAGTTTTTGTAACTTGACGTTATTCTCGTTGAACGTACATTTTTTCTGACATTTTTTTCCATTCGCTATAGATGGCGTAAAAAATCAAATACAGATGTAGTTGTAATGTAATCGCAGAAAGAAATACAGTTCAATCTGCAAACTAATGCTCATGACCCTGAATACAGTTTCTTACGTAGAATATAAATCCGCAATAAAAATGGGGATAACTATTTAAAAAAGTTGACCGCCACACTCCCAAAGGGTAGAGGTAAGGAGTCGTGTTTGGTGTCATTCGATAGATATTTGAAAAGTATTAAACACCTGTTTTTTTATTTGACCGTGTAGTTCTCTACATTATTAAATAAATAAAGGACATTTTTTTGGATTGTGGATAGGATACGTTATAATTGGCAAAATAAGTAAGAACTATGTATAAGGATACATAATTCTTACTTATTTTGCCAATTATAATGTATCCAATCCACAATCCGAAAAAATGTCCTCTATAAAGTTGCTTATTGATGCATAAGAAATCCAAATTTGCAAATAAATGGGGATCTCCATTTAATTTTTCAAAGTTGACCCCCATCTCGACTTTCTAGATTTTGTTGTTAGTGTTTGGTTTCATCCAAGATTTTTTTGATCAAAAGTTTTTGACAAATATTAAAAACGTGTTATTGAGTTTTTCTACTCAATGCATAATTCGTTAAATACTTGTCCATCCTGCTTTATTTGGGACACCGGGTAAATATAAAGTGAGAAGCAAAATTATGGAATAAGTTCAGTTTTTTGGGAATGAGCAATTTTGAAGACAATTCCCGGAACTGATCGATTTATTAGGATGTTTTGGCATAATATATCATGCAAGTGACGTTATCAATCTGGGCGTGATGATGTAATCGATTTTTTTTAATGAGAATAGGGGTGATGTGCTAACTAATTTTAAAAAGTTATGCAAATAGGCGAATTGGTGACCAAACGCAGTAATTTTTGAATTGAATTAATTGTCACGACGAGAAGTATGTTTGTAAGAAAAAATATGTATTTGGCAAATAAACATTGGTTTTGTCCTTACTTGAATTTTTGAAACTTCCACCCACCTGCCTCTTTGCGGCAATTGAAACGGTTTACGTCAATCTTTTTTCAAAATAAAAGTGGATGACAGTTGGAAAAATAAATGTAAATCAAGGTGTGCTTTCTCTTGATGGAGAGAAGATAGAACGGGTAAACCATTTTAAATACCTTGGCACTTGGTTATGTGTAAATTACTACTGTGATGAAGAGATAATAACCAGGATTGAAATATCGCGTAAGGCTTTTCACCAGTGACCTGATCACCAGTTTTATGTAACCGAAGGCAAAGCCTGCCGATGAACATTTGCAAGAAGGTCCTAAAATGTTACGTGTGGTCTATGTATTATGGTATGGTTTTGAGACATGTAAGTTAAAAATCACAATGCTAAATAAATTAGAAACATTCAAATTGTGGTGCTATCGGCGAATCCAATGAAGGTGTTCTTTAAATGATGAATTCAGAACGTCTGCTCGTAAACATTACAAAGAGGAGAAAAACAGAATATTCGGCCATATAATTAGAGGACCAAAATACCATCAACTTCGCCTTACAATACAAGGAAAACAGGAGGGACAGAGATGGATTGGTGAAAAGAAACTCTCATGGTTGCGTAATATTAGGCAATGGCACATGGTGTGGTTCCACGGTAGAAGAATTATTTCTCACAGCAGGCGATAGAGAGAGTCGTAGCGTACTGATATATCTGCGAGCCCTGGTTCCAGTCGGAATGCGGGCCCCCCTGCCCAACAAATACACACATTGTATATCAAAAGTTTTTAATAAACATTAAATATAAATCATCATGTATTTATAAAAACTCAAACTAATTTAAAACAATTAATTGGCCAACTAAGTTGGACACTGAACTATGTGAGGTTTTAATCCTCAAATTCCAACCACGTGGGAAGAGTCTTGTGTTGCCCTGGGTAATATCCAGGTATATTGGTGTATCCAGGTATATAAATATTTTGGTGGCTCAGGCAAGCTATTTTT
Source organism: Diabrotica virgifera virgifera (assembly GCF_917563875.1). Classification (NCBI taxonomy): domain Eukaryota; kingdom Metazoa; phylum Arthropoda; class Insecta; order Coleoptera; family Chrysomelidae; genus Diabrotica; species Diabrotica virgifera. Next base: position 187,458,697 of record NC_065447.1, on the reverse strand, counting down.
TGGCTTTTAGAAACACTGATGATGGATTTCTTAATCCGAAAACGTTCTGTGATTTAATGTAACCCTTATTTAGAGAATTTTAAATATACCTTTTACACAGGATCTGATGATCCTGTCACAAGTCCCTGTAAACTTATTTAATGTTTATGTTAATAAGTTACAGGGATGAAAAAAAAAGAGAAAATGTAGTGTGATCTTTAATTTCTAATGTCTCATAAAAAAAAAATTTGATTTTTTTTAAGGGACTTTCGGTCCTCGGTAATAACGTAATCTTTCATTCCGCGTTAAATTTTTCAAAAATATTAACTAGTTTGTTCAGGATTCAAAAAAAATGGACACCATGCCTGTGGTGATACTTTCCAAATCGAACATTCGCTATCTTTGTCATATAATGCACTCAGTTGAACAGAATGTGGTGACAAGACAGTGCAAACAAGATCAGGTACTAAATATTTGACACTGACACGGCTTCAGGAATATTTTAAGTTATTTATTAAATAGTATTGATGATGTATTTGGTAAATAATTGATTTAAGACGTGAAATTATTAAAAAGTTATTTATTGTTTATTATTTATGGAAGAGTCAAGCAGAGAATACACCAAAATTTATCTAAGCGTTCCATAGTAACAATATATTATAAAAAAAATCAGTTTTACTCTTATCTCGATTACCTATTAGTTTTTATTGTATAGTATATAAATTATTGTAATCACTGAATACATGGTTAGTGAAAAAATGATCATATCAATTAACTGAATTAATAATTTAAGCGGTTATACAAGTAACGGTTATCCAAGAACATTCAAAAGCCATCTCTAAGTTAATCATGACAATGCGATTTTCAATCAATGTTTACATCTCCATACCAGTGAGAATTTTACTACACGTAATCTGCTGTGTAAAGAAAGAAAAAGTAGAGATACCCGTAAATATTTGCGCCTACGCTCTTAATATTGATTATACAAACTCTAGAAATAAGCTTAAAGGCGGGTTGACATTACTAGTGAATAACGAACGTGGCTCACGCTTACGTATTTTGCCCGTGCTATTGTTAAATATTTTATTATCTATTTTCAAACTCGAGCAGTACATTTGTATCTATGCATTGCATAAATACAAATGTACCGCTCGAGTTTGAAAATAGATAATAAAATATTTAACAATAGCACGGGCAAAATACGTAAGCGTGAGCCACGTTCGTTATTCACTAGTAATGTCAACCCGTCTTAATAGTTTATTAAAAAAACCAAAAACGACTTATATAGTCGGTTCGCTAAACTCAGACGCAACTGGCTAGATATTTTAGTCGATATTTTTTTTGTTTTTTGCCAATTTTGCAAAAATTGGCAAAATTACTAAATATTTAGTGATTATTAACTATTTAAAAATTATTTTTTGCCAATTTTGCTAAAATTGGCAAAATTACCGACTAAAATATCTAGAAAGTTGTTTCTGAGTTTAGCGAACAGACTATAGCAAAATAATATTCATGAAGATGGTGCAAACACAAAAAAAAATGTGTAATACTATATAAATGGTAATATCTGGTCGGAAGCAAACGTCTAAAAATACTATTATAGGTACAGCTGGTTCCTAAAAAAACTGAGACGACCCTTAGTAAGATTTGATCATTTTGAGCAGTGTATGATTGGTCTGACATTATATTATATTTATTATGACAGACAAATAATAAAATAAACAAACAAACAGCCATTTTTTGAGGTTGAAGTTATCTGACAAATTTTAAAATTTGGCAGTGACAGTGACAGTATGTAAATAAGTATTTATCCTTCAAAATATAATAAATTAAATATAATTAAACTCATATTCATTATATCACACCTCATCAAAAGCTTTTTACAAGAACATAGTCAGCGAATTTTATATGGCTTAGAGCCAGACTACATCAAGATCGCCTATAAATCGTGCTGGTAATTGCCTTGCAGCGAGACCAAAAACAAAAACAAAAAGAAGAAGAAAGTACACTGCTCAATTTTCTACAAAATACGCTATAAGACTCGTATCAGTTTTTTTTTTTGGAACCAGCTATACATCTAATAAAATTATATCAATAATCAGAGTAAAGTTTAAATAAATATTGGTATTATAATATGGATTATCGTCGAAAGCCGACATGATTAACCAAAACGAAAGATGTATTTGGTGATTTTTCTAGTGACCTTCTTGGGTGTGAATCTGTCTTTTAAATTTACTTCTCCTGGTTTAAAAACAAAGCATAGTGTCTATAGACTTAGCACCATGCGTAGGCAAGAGTATTCTTTTTTGCGCTACACCAAGTCAATGAACAACTGTATCAATTATTTTACACAAAAGTAGTATTAAGGTTGGAAGTTAGAAGTAAAATTAAACATCTAACGTAAAGTTAATGTTACAGAACAAGACCGACGGTATACGGTAAACCACTTTGGATGTTGAATACCTTGATAGTAGAATAAATATGTATTATATTACCTATACTAAATTTGCATTATCTCAATTTCCGAACTTTTGCAATAGTTTACAACTTATAAAATCGTGTCAATATAAACACAATAAGTGTTTGGGTTAGCAGGTACAGACGGTTAAACAAGTGTTGAAACCATTGCCACCCATTGCTTCAGTGTAAGCAAGTAAAAATAGTACAGAACCTTTATAAAGGTGTTCTTTCTATATGTTTCATAATAAATTTTATTCTCAAATTTTTTGAAAATGGGTATTCTTGGTTTTTTTTATTATAAGTACCTACACAAAATAAAAATTTATTAAGCAGTTACATTTTATAGTGTGTACTTGTGTAGTTCAAAATGTCCCCATCAAATTAGGGATGGCGGTTTTTGACAAAACGCCGGTTTTCGGTTATACCGGTTTTTTGCGATAACCTAATCCTAATCACCGTAAAAACTTAATAACCGGTTTTTACTTTAAAACGAAAAAACCGGTTATAACCGGGACAAAAAACAACCGGTAAAACCGGTTATTGCGAAGTAAAAAAACCGGTTTTACGTTAAAACCGGTAGGTTTTTCCCATCCCTACATCAAATTAGAAAAAATAGAAGCAAACATTGGGTTAGAGCGGGCCCCTGTGGGGCCCGGGCCCTGGTTCCACGGAACCCGCGGAACCATGTTCAGTACGCCACTGTAAGAGAGGTTTTTGGAACTTGTAAACATGATGACGGCCAACGTCTGAATACGGACACGGCACCTGAAGAAGATGTCAATCTTCTTGAATATTGTGTATCATTTTTAGGGTTATTACAAATTAAAAATGGTAAATTTTGTGGTCAATTGATGATTCCGATCATTTTCATTGATTTCTTTGAAATATATTAAACTAAAATGAAAGTAAGTTAGCTTCTAATTTTATCTATTATTAAAACACTAGAAGTCTAGAAGAACGCTAGAAGTAAGTAGATGAATTAATAAATGTTTAGTAGGTACTTATGTACTAAACTAGAGACTAATGAGAACTAAAAAGAAGTGTAGAAAAAGTCTAGTTTTTAAAAATTGAGTTGGCTTGGGTCAAATTTAAGTCAAGTAAACAGTTTTTTCTGTTGTCTATTAGGCATAAAATATATTTTGTCTTAAAGGAATAGGCGCAAAATGTCGCCTGTAAAAATGTTCAATGTGTTTTAAACGGATTCATTTTTTTTCGAATGTTGAGAAAACTAATAAGTATTTTTGGATAATTTAAATGCAATATTAAACAGAGCTGAAAGTATCTTTAGTAAAAAGATAAAAAAAAAGTATCTAAGATACTAAAAGTATCTTAGATACTTTTATTTAAGATACTTTTTGGTTCATTTAAAAGTTATTTTACTTTAGATACTTCTTAAAAGTATCTAGTATCTTATATCTTTAAAAGTATCTTTAGATACTAAAAGTATCTTAGATACAAAAAAGTATCTTAGATACAAAAAAGTACCTTAGATACTTACTCAGGACCTGAGAAATAGATACTTTTCATGATCCGACAAGCTTCGACCTGTCGCGCCGGCCGTAGCGGGAGAGACGATGTGTATTGTTCTTTGCATCCCGCCCGCCGGCCCGCAGCATTATCCGTTTATCCTTTACAGCGTTAAGTTAGTTTGCCTTTGCCGTTCGTACTCGCTAAAAGAAAAAATATTAGTGCACTAGAAAAGGTAAGTTCCTTTCTTTTCTTTTTATAACCTATTTTAAATTTAAATAAAATGTTTATTTGTTTAAATTTAAAAAATGAAGTGATTCAATAAATTATGATCCCTGATCCCTGCAATATAGAGTAGAATACCTAAAATCCTATGGTCAAAGAAATCAAAATAAAATTATAAAATTAACATTACGGTTGTATCTATAGGGTGCAGGGTGCAAAAATAAATATCCACTGATATATATCCTGATCTGATATGTATCTTGATACTTATCTATAATAAATATCAAGATCAAGATATATATTATATTCTATTTCCTTTCCTACATTTCAGACTTATAAAGTTTGATGGGAATTAATGTTTTTAAGTTATGTATTTTATAATATTATTGCTTTTCTGTTTTTATTTTGATTTATATTGAAGACTTAAGAGTGTATCAATTTATTAATTATTTAAGAAGGAATTTATGGTTTTGTTTCAAAGGCATCAAAGGTTATATTTTTGTTAATTTTGTTTATTTTTATCTTTTATGTATCTATTAGCATTATTTGTTTTTTCGCTTTAGCGTAATATCATTTCACATTTTACTAGCATACTTAATTTTTTATTTAGTTTTACATGTTTTTTTTATATTTACTTTTAAATAAACTTATTATTTCTGCTTTTTTTCCATTTTGCAACTTTTTTCGAAAATATATAAATATCACATTTGGATATATATCCGATATATATCAAATATATCCGATATTTTGATATTTATATTTATATAAACTATCATGATATTTTTGCGCTCTGACAGGGTGTCCCAATTCCCAATGGTGCAGTAAAGTTCGATATATCTGATACTGTACAAAAAAACCTATTTATAAAAATTGTGGACAACTTTAAATTTCACGTTTTAAAATTATTTACTTTTATACAGGCAGGGTGTTTCATATTTCCAGGATTAACTAATTAATATTTTTTAAATGGAACGCCCTGCCCCTGATGTATATTTTAATCTTTTTGGATTCTTTGCATTAAGCCGATTCAAACATCTAATACTTGGGGTCTACAATTAGAAGTTTAAGAGATACAGGGTGTTAAAAATCTTATTTTTTGAAGATTAAGTAGTTATTGCAGCGTGGTCCTTGTAAAATTATTCAAAAAATAATTATAGTAGTGCTAATAAAATTAGTATAGTAGTGCTAAAAACTTGACAATTTTGTTTCAGATGGATATATATGAGAATTGTCATGATAAAGAACTAAATGTCGATATTGACATGACATTTACTGAACCAGAATCACCTGAACCTGACCCTTTTACACCAAGTGAAGATGAAAAAGACCCTACATATGTTTCTGAAAGTCCTGAAACAACAACAAAAAAGAAGTTCAGAAAATTTTTTGGCGGTGCCTCCTCTTCAAAATTTTCGGAAAAAACCTATGAAAATCAGGATTCAGATTCAGACAACTCGGCTGCTACTAGTGCTACTGCTGCTAGTAGTTTTACTAGTTCTGTTTCTGTAAATAATAGTCAATCCTCACATCATAATGCAGCAACCTCAAATCTCTTTGATGTTGAACAAATGTTAGAAAAACTTGACGGGACAAGAGACTTTATAGCTAAGTGTAGAATGTGTTTACCTAATAATAAATATTTAAAGGGAAATTCAGGTTCTACTAGTAACTTCCTAAAACATTTTAAAACTAAACATTCAACATTTTATAAGGATTATTTAAGTTCTAAACTTACGAAAAAACTGGAAATTAAAAATATCAATGATAGGCAAATGAACATTAGACAAATTGGAAAGAAATCATTTGTAAAAGGTATAAAAATTTTTTTATTAAAAATCCCTTAAAAGGGCTACATCACAACAAAACGTTTTCGATTTTTATAAAAAATCATCATCAGTGTTCGATCTAAAAATAAGTATAACCGATTTAATGAATATAAAGTTATTATTTAAATTTTGACAAAGGTTAGAGCAAGTTGGTTATACTTACAAACTGGATGCTAGCTGAGCCACAAAAGAAAAATATTTGGGTAAAAAACCCTTTACATAAAATATAGATGCCTTAAAAGTGCATACTTCAATAAAAAGGCCTGTGATGGTCACATGGCAAACAGGATAATGTCCTAAGGTAAGGTATACAGGTTTCCCAACACGTGGGATCCAAATTGAGTTGATCACATTTCAATGACTTAATGGCAACTGAATGCGAAATGAGTGATGTTTCTGAAAGGTGTCAAAAGACAGATGGACAACGTGACGTGGAATTTACCCTGTATTACGACAGCCAACTAATTGTTAGTAAAATATTTAATGAAAATTTACATAGTAATAACAAACATCAACAAAGTTGTGGCTATAATTACATTTAAGTAAGTACCTTGAATATGTAAGATGAACGTGAAGTATGAAATGATTTTTATAATGAGAAATAGCCAGAATCTATGCAGCCATCTATACATGTTCCTATTCAAATTGAAGTAAGTCCAACTGTGCTGTTGAAAATTTGATTTACTATGAATTAAAAGGAGTGTTTGGTTTAATTGTACCAATGGCAGAGTAAATTAGAGAGTCTGTAGTAAATGGAAGTCTGATATTAAAGTAGTGTTGAAATTAAGATAAATTGTTATGAGTCACAGGAGGAGACTGGTATGATATAATGATATGTGAATTAATTGGTTAAGGTACCTGAGTGTTGACATTGGAAGTGAAGAAGAATATCTATTGAACTAATAACCTGGCAAAAGTATGAGGTCCTTTTATGTAACATAAGCATCTAGGACTAAACATGTTTATGAAATTTTTTCTATTTTTTATTTTTTATACCAAGTTATCGAGTTGAATTGAAAAGGTTTAAAACTGGATGGATGTATGAAGGTGTATTGGAAAACAAGCAATATGTGTAAAATTAGAAGGTAGTGAATAATTTGTGATTTGATATCAGAATTGTTTACTGTAATGAGGTGTGATGAAAAAGGCTGGGCGCCCCAGAAACCAGACCCCACATCCTATGGATAAGAGAGTGGAAGAATTAGTATAAAAACCTTTTATAAATATTTCTAAAGTTTAGTTGGACCTATAACCTAAACTTCAGAAAAATATTTATAAAAGGTTTTTATACTAATTCTTCCACTCTCTTATCCATAGGATGTGGGGTCTGGTTTCTGGGGCGCCCAGCCTTTTTCATCACACCTCATTACAGTAAACAATTCTGATATCAAATCACAAATTATTCACTACCTTCTAATTTTACAATTACAATTTTACTTCTTAAAACCAATAAGTTTAAATATGTGGAACCTATTTTGGACGCTCTGACAGTATCTTTAAACTCCAGAATTGAAAAACTTCTTAAGTTGACTAACCAATCTGCAATAATTGCTGCAGTTACTAATCCTTTATTTAAAACACGTTGGCTTCCTGCATTTCGAGGAATCAGGGATATCGAAAATGACCTCAGTGAAATTAAGGATTTGGTAATTACAGAAGCTATAAAAATTATGAAGGAAAATGAGGAACAATTAAAACAATTTGATGTAAGTACAAATAACATTACTACGGTAATGAAAAGTAACAAAATGCAAAACGACTTCTTTGAATTTGATATTAACTCCGATCTTCAAACGCAAAACGAAAACACTGGCTATACTGATTTAGATTATAAACGACAAGCTGAGCTGCAACTATTACAATATTTGGCCGATTCTGAAACCAACATACAAATGTTAAAAAAATATAATATTATAGAACAATTATTTAAAAAGTTCAATACGCCATTACCTTCTTCTGCAGCTGTTGAAAGAATGTTTTCTTTTGCAACTTTTATTAATTCACCCCGACGTCATGCCTTGTCTGATCATACTTTTGAAAATTTAGTTTTACTAAAAGCTAGTGGTTATACTAACTAGTTATTAGCTACCAAAATGTTACTATTTTTTATATCCTATCCTATTGTGTTTAAAAATTTAATTATGTTGAATGTTCTGTTTTTAATGCATAATGCATCTTATGCTGTTTTTAACACACGAATTTATGTTTATTTTATAATGTTTTGAAAATTTAGGGCCGGTTGTTCGAACGCTAATCAAAAATGATCATTATCAAATATTTAATTAAGTACTGTCACAACTGTCAATGTCAACTTTGATTGGGTTGCTTAAAACATAATTATTGATTACAATTATGAAATTAGTTAATCAATTATGTTAATAATTGTTATGTTAATTGATTAACTAATCTCATAATTATAATAAATTATGTTTTCAGCAACCCAACCAAAGTTGACATTGACAGTTGTGACAGTAATTAAATATTTGATAGTGATCATTGTTGATTAGCGTTCGAACAACCGGCCCTTAATGTTTGATTTTTGTTTTCAATACATAGTTATTAGTTTGTAATAACTTAACGTCTTTTATTTCTTATCTACCCCAAAGCCCAATGTATACCATTTCAAAGTACCTGCTGGCTTAAACTAAAATTGTATGATAATTTAAAGGGTTAAAATGATGTTTTTAAAACAAAAGTATCGACAATCTACTGTAGAGTAGTAGAGTACCGAGTACCTTTATATTATACCCTAAAAGTATCTTAGTTACTACAAAAGTATCTAAGTATCTTAGATACTAGAAAAGCATCTAAGTATCTTTGATACATAAAAGTATCTTACATACTTAAAAGTATCTTAGATACTTAAAAGTATCTTAGATACTCAAAAGTATCTTAGATACTTGAAAGTATCTAAGATATTTTTACTCTAAATACTTTTCCGGTATTTTGTATCTTTAGATACTTTCACAAAAAAGTATCTTAGATACTTAGTATCTTAAGATACTTTTTGCCTCAAGTTCTTAAAAGTATCTAGATACTTTTAAAAAGTATTTTTACAGCTCTGATATTAAAGACTGCATTATAACCGAGGGCGAAAAGTCCCTTAGAATAACCAAAAAGTTTATTTTGAATGAGATATTTGAAACTAAAAGTCGCACTAAACTTTCTCTTTTTTTTAGGGACCTTCGGCCCTAGGTAATACCGTAATCTGTGATTCTGCGTTTAAATTTTTCCAAAAATACTTTTTAGATTTTCCCAGTATTCGAAGAAAATTAATACAATTACAACACATTAGAAATTTTAACAGGCGACGTTCTGCGCCTATGCTCTTAATCTTCCAATGACCAGTGATGTCATGGTGCGGGAACGCGTGGGAACGCCGTTCCGGCACTGGTTAAGAAAAGAAAATAAAATAATAGAGAATTTAGGTTTTGTAAATAAAAATTAGCAGTGCGTTCCGGCACTGCTAATTTTGCCATGACAGCACTGCCAATGATCAACCTTGTTTTGTTACACGAATGACCAACGGGGGTCAAAAATGACCCCAACTCAAAAATAACAATAATTGAAAAAAAAATTAAGTTGTTTTAAGAAATAAAATAATGTATTCGTAATTTTAATGTTACTATTGTACCAATGAATGATAAATAAACATCAGTAAAACATATTTTTAATTAGGTACAACTGAACAAAAACAGGAATCATCATTCTGAACTTAGAACTAAAGAAATTCTAAAATATACACTAATTTACGTCTGCACAGGTTTAACAAACCTTTCTCCAATACATATTGGAATGTTTCTTACATACAATTCCACATAATAGATGGTATTTACTTAATCTGAAATGGGAACATGGAAGGCCAAGGGAGTTCGTCTTTGACCCCTAATTCAGAAAATATATTTTATTTTCGTAAAATTTAGGGAATTTTTTTACTACAAAATATGAGGGTATTTAGAACGATCTTAAAGTCAAATAAAAAAAATAATGAGTTTAAAATTGAAAATATTTCTGAAGATATTAAATAAAATCATGCATTGGGGTCAAAATTTACCCCCCTTGGTAATCCGAAGGTTAAAAAAATTACGTACATAATTCAAAAATTAAATATTTTTTGGTCACCCTGTATAAATAATTATGTTAATGTAAAATGGATGTTTCGGAATTTGTCTCGCATTCTCCAAAAAAAAATGAATTTAATTATTGAATGTATTTAATTTTGAATTTTTGAAGATATTCAAATCTATTTGAGGCCCTCAATCCATTAGCGTTGACGAAATTTGTAAATTCCAACTAGTTAGACAGAATGGCCGTAGCTGGGCATGATAATAGCAGATTAATTTTAGGAAGTTACGTTTTGGATTAAGGATAGGGGATCTTAAGGCCGGAGGTCAGATGAAAACTTTTGTAGATTGGGAAACGCCGCCATCTGAAGAGGATCTTGTAATCTGGTCCACTAGAGAATAGAAAGAAAAATGTCTGGACGGATCGATATGTAGGCTTATTGAGCATTTAATAACTGCTATTTTTATTCTAATCTACTTATAGTCTGGGCTGATTATCGGAGAATAGGCCATTTTTGGGAAAAGATATTTACCAGCACTTTTATTGCTGGAATCGAATTATAAGATCCTATACTACTAATATAATAGGTATGCAAAGTTCTCAGATAGTGTGCTACTTTTTTTATAAACAAAAGGGCGCACGAAAATCGTGTTTTTTTCAATTATTGCTCTATAACTCCGAATATTTTAACTTTTACAACAAAACACCCAAATAAAAATTCACCGTGATTAAATTCTGCATAGAGACGTGTTTTTCCCGATCTGCTCCGATGAAAATTTTCTTTGGAAAATGCGGGTTTTCCCAACAAAGTTTTTAATTTTCAAATAAAGTTTTAGATAAGTAATTATCTACCAATAATTAAATAATTTGATGAATTAAAAGCCTTCTTGGTTTAGATTATAGTTCCAGAAGCTGGTGAAAATTGAACGAATATTTTAGTAACAATTCAATTGTTATTTAATAATTTACGGTCGCAATAATAACCAAAATAATTATGATACACTGATCAAACTTTGAAATCTTATAAAGATGAGATGCCTATTTAACATTTTCTCGACAAAATATAAATTTTTAATTTTTTTGCATAATCTTTAAATGTTTAAAAAAATAGTTATAAACAAATTAACGTTTCTTAGAAAGCTTTTATTATATTATAATTTTAAAAAATATCTAAAATGCGCATTTCAAATATCTTGAAAATGAATGTTTTAAAACTTTTTTGCAACCATTTGCAAAAAAGTTATGAAACAGCGTAGTAAACATACGATTACTACGGTGTTATTTTTTTATTTTTTTTTAATTCTTTCAAAGCGTAGAAGTGAGTTTAAAGTACAAGTTAATTATTTACAAAAAAATATAGTTTATAAGTTTAACGGTTATATTTTAATTAAAGATTATAAACATATTTTTTTGTAATTTACACGCGCGAAAGTAGAATAATACAGAACTGTAGCTAAAATTTTCACTCAGAGCGACGACCGGCGGCCGCGCGACGTACACTTTTAATAAATAATGTATGCAGCGTGTCAGTCGCTTCGAGTGAACATTTTAGCTCCGACTCTGTATCAGGCCTACTTTTGCGCTAAAAATTACAAAAAAAAAAAGTATTTTTAATCTTTGATTAAACTATAACCATTGCACTAATTTTTGACATTCTTTGTGAGTAATTAGATTGTACTCACTTTTAAGCTTTTAAACAATTAAAACAAATTATAAACAACAGAGGTTTCGTATATTAACTTTGCTGTTTCCTAACTTTTTTGCAAATGGTTGGAAAATTTTTTTAAAACATTAATTTTTAAGACCAATGAAATACGCATTTTAGGTATTTTTTAAAATTAGAATATAATAAACAATTTCTGAGAAATGTTAATTTGTTTATAACAATTTTTTTTAACATTTAAAGATTATGCAAAAAAATGAAAAATTTAAATTTTGTCGACAAAATATTAAATAGGCATCACACCTTTTTAATCTTTCTAAGTTTGATCAATGTCTCATGATTATTTTGGTTGTTATTGCGACTGTAAATTGTTAATTAACAATTGAATTGTTGCTAAAATATTCGTTTCATTTTCACCGGCTTCTGAATTTATAATCTATACCAAGAAAGCTTTTATTTCACTTAGCTATATAATTATTAATAAATAATTACTGGCCCAAAAAAATTATTTCAAAATTCGAGATTTTGTTGGGAAAACCCACATTTTTCGAGGAAAATTTTCGTCGGAGCAAATCGGGAAAAACATGCCTCCATGTAGAATTAAATTGGGGTGAATTTTTAGTTAAGTGTTTTTGGCGTAAAGTTAAAATCTTCGGAGTTATAGCGCAATAATTGAAAAAAAAATAGGATTTGTCGGCGCCATTTTGTTTATAAAAAAAGTAGCACACTATTGCGGACTTTGCATACCTATATTAATAATATATAGGATCTTATAATTCGATTCCAGCAATTAAATTGCTAGTAAATAACCTTTCTTTGTACTTTACTAATTAGACCAGCGTATTATAACTATTTTTTTTCAAAATTTAAAGATTATGCAAAAAAAGCATCTCATCTTTATAATCTTTATAAGTTTGATCAATGTATCATGATTATTTTTGTTTTTATTGCGATCATAAATTGTTAATTAACAATTGAATTGTTGCTAAAATATTCGTTTAATTTTCACCGGCTTCTGGAATTACAATCTATACAAAGAAAGCTTTGATGTCACTAAGTTATTTAATTATTGATTAATAACTACTTACCTAAAACTTTATTTGAAAATTAGAGTTTTCGTTAGGAAAACCCGCATTTTCCGAGGAAAATTTTCGTCGGAGCAAATCGTGAAAAACATATCTCTATGCAGAATTTAATTGCGGTGAATTTTTATTTGAGTGTTTTTGTTGTAAAGTTAAAATCTTCGGAATTATAGAGCAATAATTGAAAAAAATACGATTTTTCGGCGCCATTTTGTTTATAAAAAAAGTAGCACACTATCTGCGGACTTTGCATACCTATATTATTAATATGGAGGTTCTTATAATTCGATTCCAGCAATAAAATTGCTGGTAAATAACTTTTCCATGAATTTTGCTAATTAGCCCAGAGTATTAATGGATTTATGATGTTGTGTTTATTTATGAACTAATGATAAATAATTTAACATTTTGCGATAAAGGACACCGCACACATCTTATGGAAAATATAATGTCACTCAAATGAAATAAAATTTACATGAATAGGTTCGTCCCGAATTTTCGATCATTTCTTATCATTGGGCCAACTCTGTATTTTGAATAGTAAGACCGTAAATTGATAAAAATTAATCTAAAATCAAATGGGTACGCGTGTCAAAGAGAGAAAAAAGATTTTGTAATTCTCGTTGTCCATAAACCTTTCTGAGGAATTAAGGCAGAAGCTTACTCTTATCTTATCTTATTACTATTGGTAATATAATAGGTACAATTTGGTCAGTTGTTCCGCCTCTAATCGGCTTAAGCTAATGGCGAATAGACTGTTTTCAATAGCCGCTAGACTAATATTATTTATGAATGCTAGTTTTATGGACTTCAAAATGCGATATTGATAAACTTTAATTAAAATTAACGCCCCAATTAAGTAAAATTCAGAGTTGGCGCAATGGTATCAAAGGATTGAAATTTCAGGACGAATCTATTCATGTAAATTTTATTTCATTTGAGTGACATTATATTTTTCATAAGATGTGTACGGTGTCCTTTAGTGCCTAACCACAACATAACGACGAAATTGAGGAGGAAAGTAAGACTCACAACACCAAGAAATTCTACACAAAAATTAGAGAACAGAATAGAGGGTTCAAACCAAAAGCAACTGGAGCTAAAAATAAACAAGGCCTAATAGTAACACAAGATCAACCATATATGGATGTTTGGATGGACCACGTCAAGAAGTTACTGGCAAAGAATAAAACAGAAGAGATAACATAAATGGCGGAAGAGTGGGAAAATAATGGAACGAATGAGTCAACACTCGAAGAAGTAAACCAAATAATTAAAAATGACAAAGATGGAAGACCACCCGGAAAAGATAAAATAAGCAGCGAACTCATAACACTAGAATGGGAACCATTGCATAGGGAAATACATAAACTGATAGTAAACACCTGGAAAGAAGAAAAATGCCAAAAGAATGGCAAGCAGGACAAATTATAGCGATAGATAAAACGGGAAATCTACAAGAATGCCAAAATTACAGAAGCGTAACATTACTATGTACAGTACCATAAGGTATTGTAAACCATAATCCAAAGAAGATGCCAGCAAGCAACGGATAATAAGATCGGTCAATAGCAACGTAGCTTAAGAAAAGGAAAATCCACAATAGATGTGATATACCTATATACTGAAGCAAACAATGGAAAAGGCGAATGAATTTAAAATAAACAGGTGCCGCTTAAATTAATAAAACTTAAATATGACGATGAGCCATACCAGCATCAGTGTAAAAACGCAAATAGGGGAAACAAAATAGTTTGAAACAGTTAAAGAGGAGAAGCAGGCTGATAGTTTATCCATAACATTATTCAACATGGCAATCTTATATTACCAGAAAAATGAGCAAAGGAACACTCAGAAATGCTCAGGAACACTCCACTCAGGAGGTCAAATTGTAGCATATGACGATGACGTTGTGATAATGGCAAAAATAAAAGATATATTAACGCAAATGGTAAAAGAACTCATGCAAGAAGAAAAAACAGTGGATTTGAGCATTAATGAAAACAAAACAAAAATGTTTTTTTTTTTTTTTCTTTTTTGGCATGGGCTGTCGCCACTCAGCCAGTCACAATAAGTATATTTTAAAAACTAAAAACATTTCAAAAATATAAAACAACACAAAAATAAGAAAGATAAAGAAACGTTACCGTAAAGGTGGTTGTTAATATTGTAATTATTGTATTCAGGAGTTAAGGTAGGAATAAGACAGGGTCACTTGCTTCTTCTCGTCTAGGGACCCTTCAAGACATTTCGTTTAGACATAACTAGACTAGGTCGCGGATAGGAGGTAAATACATATGGGATAAAACAAAGGTAAATAATCATGTGTGGATAATGCTTAAAGGTTGATTTTACTTTTACAAATAAATTCCATTAAACAGTCATATATTTTTTTCTTATTTAGAGAAAGTAGGTAACATAAATTATGAGGTGGAAATATATTATATTTTAATAAATTTTCAATTAGTTTATTAGTTTGTTGAGTATACTTTGAGCACTCAAAAAATATATGATTTAAGTCTCCCTCTTTTTGACAGTCTAGACATAGATTTGAAGATAAAATGTTAATTTTCGCCAAATGAAAAGGATAACAGGCGTGCCCAAATTTTATTCTAATAATGGAAGTTATATATCTGCGGGGAACCGAATAATTTTTAAACCAGTACTCAGTAGGCACTTTAGGTTGAATCATCGCATATTGTGAGGAACTATGTTTGCTAGATTCGTTCCATGTTCGTCTCCATTGTTCGTTAACTTCATTTTTAACAATTGCACATATATCTGGATTAGAAGGTTTATGTCCGGTTAACGATCCATGTGTGATGGCTTTTTTTGCTAATAAATCAACATGTTCATTACAGGTGATACCTATGTGTGCTTTAACCCATAGGAAATGCACTTCTCTTCGTTTTTTATAGATTTCATAAAGTATTTTTTTAATTTGGAAGATATAGTTGTATAAATTATGACTTGGAAATATTATTGTCTGAATAGCTGTCAGTACGGAAAGTGAGTCAGAAACAATTACTGTAGACTTATTTTCTGTATTCATAAAATATAATAAAGCTTGATAAATTGCAATTGCTTCAGCGCTGAATATTGAGAAAGCATTATTTATTTTATACATTTTTTCTGTATTGTTTGATGGGACATAAAAGGCACATCCAGTGCCAAACGTTGACTTCGACGCATCTGTGTAGATAATTATAGACTCCGAAAAAACGTCCAAGATACTTCTTAAGATGTTATGACTGATAGCTGCATTTTCATGATAACTTGGCTTAATTACTTTTAGCAAATGTAATAAAGAAGGAAAATCTTCAAAGTCTAAGATTGCGTCTGGATTAGAAGTAACATCAAAGTTTGACATACTGCGAAAAGCTTCACAAAGTGGAGGTGAATTCTTGTGTGTCCAATATTTATTCGTCAAATCAGCTTCATTCAATTTGCTTATTTTTATATGAAGGGAAGGATCTTTATGTTGTAATTTCATAATAAATTTTTTACTTAGATATTCTCTTCTATATTTCAGTGGCATCTCTAAAGCTTCGACATGTAACGCATTAATTGGAGTTGATTTCATAGCACCTAAACAAATCCTCAGAACTGTATTTTGTGTTACGTCGATTCTGCTTAGGACCCGATCAGATGCAGAGCCATAGAGTACACAACCATAATCTATGATTGATCGTATATAAGCTTTGTAGAAAAGTAATGATGTTTCAACATCTGCTCCCCACCACGTTTTTGAAATTGCTTTTAAAAAATTTATTCCTCGATTACATTTGTTTAGCATAAACTCAATATGTGATTTCCATGTTAGTTTTCGGTCAAGTATCATCCCCAAATATTTGATAGAAGTTTGAAAACTATACTCATGATTGCTTAATTGTAATTTATCAATATTTGGTAAGTTGTGTCGTGTGAAAATGCAAACACTAGATTTGTTTGTGGAAATTTCAAATCCATTTTGTTGGAACCAATTGTTTGACAAGTTGTGCATTTTACCTAATGTTTGTATACAATTATCAAATTTTTTTGAAAAAGAGTATACAAGGAAATCGTCAGCATATTGTATAATCTTCAAAGTGCAGTTTTCAATTTGGCTATTATGTAGATCAGCAGTGTACAAATTAAACAACAAAGGGCTCAATACTGATCCTTGGGGCAGCCCCAAGTTATTGTATCGTGGACCTATGAGACTACTGTTATGTGCTCTGAGATATATCTTTCTACATGAGTAAAAATTATATATTGTTCCTGCTAGTTGAGCTGGTATTTGGAAATTTTTGACTAATTTTTCAACTAAAATATCTAGACAGACTCTATCATATGCACCCTCTATGTCCATACATATTGCAGGTAAATAATTGTTGTCTGTAAATGTATCTTGTATATCTACCACTAATGTTGAAAGGGCGTCTAAAGTACTTCTTCCTTTTCTGTACCCAAATTGAAGGTTGGGAAGTAATTTCTTTTTTTCTAACCACCATTCCAATCTCTGTTTTATCATTCGTTCGACTGTTTTAAGAAGGCATGACATAAGAGATATAGGTCTATATGATTGTGCCATGTTGCGATTTTTACCTGGTTTCAGTATTGGTATTATAATGACATCTTGAAATTAAGGAACTAAACTCCCATTTTTGACCATCTCATTGAATATTTCCAGCAGCAAGAGTTTAGCTATTTTTGGAAGGTGTTGTATCATGGGATATTTAATATTATCCAAACCTGGACTTGTGTTATTCCGATTTTTGAGAGCATATTCTAATTCTGTAATGTTGAACGGTTCTAGCAAAAAATGGTTTTGTTCATTTGAAGCATAGCTGTAGCTTTTTAGTAATTGGACTGATGGAGGAGCAACTTGATCAAAAATTTCATCGACTAATGTATCATTAAGACATGTTGGATTAGTAATTGGTTTTCTATTGATCTTTCTAGCTTGATTCCATAATGTTGAGGAAGGAGTGTTTTTGTTTAAGTTTGAGACAAAGTTTTTCCAACTTTCTTTAGCTATTTCCTTTAATTTTTTTTTACTTTTAGCCATGCTCTCTTGGCATTTTAAGTAATTTTCAAAGTTACGGTTTTGCTTATAATTTGAAAGTGCTTCTTTTCTTTCCTTGATAATGTTATCACAATTTGTATTCCACCACGGCGGAGAATTTCTGATTTTGTTTTTATAAGCTTTATATTGTGGAATTGATAGTTGAGCTGCATAATTTATACAATCAATTAAAAAATTATATTTGTCCGACGTATTTTCCATTTGGTAATAGTTATTGAAAAATTGCTCTGCTGAAATTTCGTACATGGACCAATTAGCCTTTCTTGTATTCCATTTACTTTTAGGAATAATTTCTTCAGGTAAATGAATGTCGGTAATTTCCATATAGATCATAAAATGATTCGATCCCAAGGTGTCTGTATGTATAGACCAATTAATTTTATTGACTAGATCAGCTGTAACGAAAGTAACATCAATAGCTGATTTATTTTGATCTGATTTAGTTAAAACGGTAGGTTCTCCATTATTAATTACTGTAAAATTTAAGTCATCTGCAGTTTTAATAAGTTGTATTCCAGTTGCATCATTATAATTAGATCCCCAAATCGTATGATGTGCATTAAAATCTCCACCTATAACTACTGAACCAATGACCTGTGAAAATATATTTGCCCAATCAGATACTGTACTTTTACATTTAGGAGGTTTGTATATAGATAATATATTGAGTTCAATATTTTTAAAGTTTGTTTTGATGCCACAAACTTCAATATCAGAATTAAAGTTATAATTTAGTTTTAGTTCACTGAAGGTTACTGTGTTACGGATAAGAATCGCAACGCCACCAAACCGGTCTTCCTTCCTATCTCTTCTTATTAGGTTATAACCATTAAAACTGTAATGGGAATCTTTTTTAAACCATGTTTCGCTAATTAGCAAAATATCAATTTTTTTATTGTTTACGTATTGCATTAAACTGTTTTTGTTTGACATAATAGATCTAGCATTCCATTGACCAATTTTTAAAATATTTTGTAAAGCCATTAGAAGCTATTATTGTTTACAGTATTTAAAACCTGTTCTAATTCATTAATTATAGTCTTATCGTCTAACGTTTTTATAGCTTCAATTGAACGAATATGTTCTAAGAGGTTCATTATAAAATTTGTTATAGTTTTTGTCAACTGATTTTTATTTTCAACTTTGTTATAATTGGGTTTATGTGGATTAGCCGGTAAAGGCTGGGCAGGTCCAAATGTAAAGGGAAAGATAGGTTTATGAATAGGAGATTGTATGATAGGAGAATTTGGTTTCCTTTTCTTTCCTACAGATGCATGTGAATTATTCATGTTCAATTGAGGAGATATTAGAGAGCGCGCTTTATTGGTTTGCGGGCCTAGCTGAGTGGAGACAGAATTTTTATTAATTTTTGGAAGCGAAGGAAATTCTTGTTCATTATTTTCAAGCAAAGAAAAATAATTTTGATTCATAACACCAGAAAATGATTGTTCACACAAATGTTTTGCCTCTAAAAAAGTAGTCTTTTGTTCGATCATTATACTTTTAATCTTTTTTTGTTTTTCATAAAAGGGACACCTTTTTGATATCGTAACATGCTCATTACTTTTACAATGTATACAATACATAGCTTTATCGCAAGTATGGTTAGTAGTTTTAGTTTGCCCACATTGAATACAACATTCCTGGGAACTTTTACACTGCTTTGACACGTGATCAAATTTCAAACATCGATAGCATTGAACGACCCTACCAATAAATTGTTCTACCGGAAAATAGACTCTATTAAAACCTATATAGTTGGGTAAAATATTACCCTCAAAGGTGACAACCATAGTTTTTTTATCTACGTATTCAATTTTTTCTTCTTTTTGGATTCTACGCTTTGTCCTATAAATAATTAAAATTTTGGAGGTAGATTCAATGTTTTCCATAAGATAATTAATGTCAAATTGGGTGTCTACATCCCTTACAAGCCCTTTAACCTCTAACAAGTGATTTGGAATGTAAGCTCTTAAATTTTGAGCGTCTAATAATTTATTTTTGACAAGATTATTAGCTTCTAAACGTGATGACAGCAAAACTTTTATACGATTACGGCCAATGCTTTTTATCTCTTTAATATGTGTAAGTTTCAGGGTCTTAAATAGTAGGTGACCTATCGACATAGGATGCAATCTGGACAGACCACTTTCATTCCCAATTTTTTCAATATAAACCCAAATATTATCTAAATTGTACTTATCTGAAACCAAGTTGAAATATTTGATATCCTTTTGTTTTTCTATCGGCAAAGTAGCACTAGGTTGAAAACTATTATTTTCCATTACACTATCTATGTCTTTCGTCTGAGAGGACGTCCCTAATGAACTTTGTTCCCCCATAATGGGGGAACCAATTTAATTTGTTTATTTAAAAATTCACTGGACTATAAAATTTTATTTTTAACGAGTATTAAATTTTTAACGAGTTTTTAATAATTCAACAAAAATTGATAAATCCGGTTCTCACTGTAAATGATAGCCTGCGATCGATTCGAAGGTACGAATAAGACTCAAAAAACAAAAATGTTAAGATTAGGAAAAAACTTACTAATATAGAGGTCAAAGTGAGAAGATACAAATTCGACGAAGTAAATAAATATAAATACCTAGGAGTCATGCTGTCAACTTACGAAACAAGAGAAAACGAAACGAAAGAGAAAACAATGGCAATAAATAGAGCATTTCAAGCCAACAAAAAAGTGATAAAAACAAAATATTAACAAAAAAAAATTAATTAAGATGGAAACAAAGAGAGAGATAGAATACGAAACGAAGACACATTGAGACAAGTGAGATGTACAAGAGCACGACGACGCATGTGGAGAGACTACGTAGATCGGATCGACCCTGTACGTATGGTGCAATGGGCGAAGACGCAGAAGCCCAACACCAAGCGACCCATAAGAAGACCCAAAAGAATCTAGAGAAGATCTAGAAACGAAACGAGAAGAAATTGAGGACTGATCCACCTCGAAAATATGTATCTAGAGAGCCTGTAAAGGATAGGGTACTTTAAGGCCGGAGGTCAGATGAAAACTTTTGTAGATTCGTAAACGCCGTCAGCTCATGAAGATCTTATAATATGGTCCACTAGAAAATTGAAAAAAAAATGTCTAGACGGATCGATATATGGGCTTATTGAGTTAATTATTTAATAACTGCTATTTTATTAATCTACCTAATAGATTTATGACGTCGTATCTATTTATGAACTAACTGTAAATAATTCGTTATTTTAATGATATGACGTTTTTATATTTTATCATGTTCAAAGTTGGATTTTATGCCAAAATACTACTGTGTCTAAATGTAAATTGTCTGTTCATTGGAGATACCAAACTGTACTTTCTTTCATGTTAAATCTTCTATCTGCAGGGAGAGCTCTGTTATATAGAACCTTATTTTTCCAAAATTAAAAAACCAGAATAAATCACATACACAGCAACAAAAAATAGCGGATTTTAACTAGTATTTCAAAATAAATAACACTAGTTTTAAAGATAATGGTAGACTGCTAAACCTGGATAACTAAGCAAGAAAGTCGTTGAGTTTAAATATGTAAGCATCGCCCTATCTAGCTACGGATAGCTCAAAACCGAAGTGGAAGATCAAGTGAATAGATCAAACAGCTCCGCAGGTTGCCTGAATGAAACAATATGGAGAAAAAAAATATCGGAAAGGAAATGAAAACCAGATTTTACAAAATAGTCATCAGACCGATAATGACATACTCTGCAGAATCACGATCTGCTACACAGAGGACAAACAGAATCCTAGAAACGGCAATAAGGGATGAGAACTCTTCGAAAAATTGATGGTAAGATACTATGTGATAGAAGCAGAAGTGCAATGGACGGAGATGCCAGATGAACTACTTTAATAACGGTAAAAAACAGAAGAGTAGAGTGGAACGACCACATAAATTAAACGAAAACAAATAAAGTAGTAAAGACGGCGACAGACGGTTCCCCAATAGAAAGACGATCAGTGGGAAGACCATGAAGATGATGGTATGACAACTTACTAGAGGCACATTGAAAAAACAGAGAGAGTCAAGTCTACACAATAAGAAGTAGTAGAAGATATTAGCAATTAAAATTCCCAATTATACAATCCGAGTATCCGCTTCAGGGTGGAGATGATTCTGATTCATTATTACTGTTTTTCCACGTTCTCATAAAGAAGATCCAATCCCAAAGTATTGTACACTCTGTTAAACGAAACTCTTACCGCCCAAGTTCACAAATTAATTCAGTTAGTAATACCCTTGCCTCCAGATCGCTAAGCCTTTACGATGATGCAAGTAGATCTACTTAAGCCCTTTTCTTTAAAGCAAGCCCTCATCCAAAACGGTTATCGCGAAAATCACACCGATAAGGGCATCCACAAAAATCAATCACCGCTCAGTTTTAACCCACAAACTCAGACCCTGAACCCACGAAAACTTTTCTTCTTTTATATCAAAGGTGTTTGTGACAAAATCGACTAAATTCTCAAACCCCGAGAAATAAAGGCAATATTTACCCACCATCAAAAACTTTAATCTCTTGTCCGGTCAATAAAAGTAAACATCCCAAATGAACAGCACAAAGTTTATTAAATTCCCTGTTCAGACCGCCGCCGATCTTACATAGTCCAAACCAAAAGCAGAATTCAAAATAGGATTTATGAACATCCCATATCTGTTCGCAATTCCGATTTAATTTCAGCGCTAGGTCAACCGCATATTTATACAGGTCACAAAATTGACTTTAAACACTCCAGAATCATAGCCCCCACCCGTTTCTATGAATCAAGAATAATCCGAGAAGCCGTAGAGTTCGAAAAACGACCAAATTGTCCAAATAAAAGAGATGACGGCATTCGGTTGCCTTCGAAATGGATATTTCTCCTAAAGAAAATATCGTACTTTTCGCCTACCAGTCCAAATACCGCGTGAAAAATCTTCGCGCCAACCCACACTTAAGCGCCAATACAAAACCCCCACCGTCAAAAATCTTTGCTCCAACAGCTTCTCGAGCCTCACTCCAGCGAACCATTGTATAAATAAATCGTCCGACATAGGTAATAACAGAATTGCATTGTCCAATGAAGAGTGTAGTAGTGTCTGGGGACTCGGAAAACTGAGACCCCGGAAGCCCTGAATATTTAATCTATGGTGGATCTGCCCTTTTTCAAACGCTCCCTGGTATTCATCAACCTGCTCCTTTAAGTGTATTTCCAGTCTGCTTCTTATGACTCTGGCGAATAGCTAATATGTTACATCTAAGAAAGTGATAATCTCTTTCTCATAGGCACTTTTCGGTTTTTCGATTTCTTTCTAACGCATTAAGTAGGAAGTGACAGAAAAAACGTACTTCCGTGATTACAGTCATTTCTAACATTTATTCCAGCTGTTGATAGATGGCGCTATAATCGAACAAAAAATGATTAACGAATTATATTCTGTTACTCCAGTGAATAAGTGGTTAAGTTAATTTTGCATAGTTTTCAGGAGACGACTTACAAGTTTTGACAACATGCCATAAATCGATTTGATATGGCGGAATGTTAAAACTTTACATAAAATTAAGATAAAACAGAAACGTATTATTGGTCTAATTCTGTAACTACTAGTTGATTAGGTTAATGAGATATGAGATTTAACCATTTATTCACCGTCGACTTACCCAGTTATTCACCTCAATATGTTAATGAAAATAAGGCAATCTATATACATATATTTTATTTTTCGGTTTAATGAATTAAAAATTAAAAATTAATATTTCTTTATTTAAAGTTTAACAAAAAAGTTTTACAGTTTAAAAAACATTTATTCTGAATTCGATTCTATATCTTGGTCAGGCTCCAATTCCTCCAGATCAGGATCATTGGCGACATCTTTTTCGTTTTCAGATTTTGATAAAATGCATGGAATGAATGATCTATTAAAGGCAATAAAGACAATAAGTCTTCTGTCTTGTCTGTGGCTATCGGCACTGATTTCTTGTTAATGTTAGGTAAACATAATAATATAGTTGGACGTCCATGAGCAAAATTTATTGTTTTAAAACGATCTTCTTGTTTCAATGACCTTTTAAATGAAATTTGGTCGCCGATTTTAACATATTGAAGCTATTAGACTGGTTTCCACAGAAACGTTTCGCCATTATTATCAATTTTTTTAGTAATCTTATTAATCTAAGGGCCATGTTTCGTCACAAGTGAATTGAAATCGAAGAAATTATTTTTCAACATCATCACAATTTCAAAGGGATTTTTCTGTTTATCAACTCTGATTACCTGTACAAAGTTTTTAAGATGATTAATGATTTATTCACATTGGTTTTTTTCTTGGCTCTTCCAATAACGGAGTTGTCAATATCACACTCCATATGCGTATAACCACTAACTAAAAATTTGTGGTTGATCTTCAGGTTTGCTTTTTGATTAACAAAATTAAAAAACATTATTGCAATGACATTATTTTTATTCTGTCCACCATAAGTATCGGAATAAAATTTTACTTCCGTTTTTTCATAGAGCAAGTGCGTTAAAAAATGATTAAGGCGATTTCATTGGCTCCCCTGTCAGATATAGTTTCATCCCACAAATAGCAAGTTGCTTTGTCTGTTACCATTTCATCCACCGTGAGGTTAAAGCTCCACAGCTGCCTCTTATGAAAGGAAACTGAGGTTTTAATGTAAGGGGTAGGCAGGCAGTGTTGCAAGTCAAATTCATAAACTCCTTTCGATTGATTTTCTTTAGCAATTGCCTTGTCTTGACTTTTCTGTTCATAAGCAAATTGGGCCATGTTTTCTCTTTCGGCTATTAATTGTGTTTTAGTTTCTCCTGAGGACAGTTTAATTTGTACATTAAAATTGTCACATTTGTGACATGTGTGCTGCTTTGGTTTTTTAAAATCTAAACTTAAATCACGAAATATTTTAGTGTAAATAGTTAAACAAACAGAAGATGCTCATCCTTCCTAAATTTTTTTATTAGTTCGATTTCGACAATAGTGGTTCTCGTAAGTGGGGAATGACAAAATATATCTACTTTATGTTGTAAACTAGTCATAAAATGTAATTAACTATATTATATTTAACCAGTTATTTACAGTGGCCAGAGTGGACAAAAAGACGTGAACTCGAGTTAACCTGTTAAGGACAGTAAACGATTATTGGTCATAACTGGGCAGGTCAATTTAACCATTTATTTCCTGAGATATTATTTTATTAAGTTTTTAGGTAAGTCGACTTGATCTAAATAGATAGTAAATAAATTTCAAAGATGGACACAGATACACATACGTATAACCTTGGCCAGAGTCCGCTCACAGCTTAAGTACTTATTCACAACATCTGAGAAGTCATTCTGTACTCATTAGTGCACTTAACCCATTTTGGCAAAAAATCGACTTAACCACTTATTTACTGGACTAAGAGAATATATACGACTATAATCTGTACAATAATTTTAAGACTATACAAATCAAAGAAAATACCATTCTATAAATCCAGTAAATACAACTGATTTGTTTTGATACGATATTGCAAATAAAAGGGTTATACGCTCTGAGCTGCGCTGGTGTCGCTCCTAGCGGTTACTAATTCAACTTTCACCGGTAATTTTTAAATTTATTATTTAATTGTTACCACTTAATATTTACAACGCTAAAAAGTAATTAAATTGTAATAGATTTTTTTAAGATCTTGCTAATCATTTTGACGTTCTATTGATGAAATATTAATTTCTTACTTCGGATACTTTCACAATTATCATGTAGATGGCGCCAAGATTAATTTATAATTACATATTACAGAACATTAAAAAACGCAAATTCAGTATTTAAAACGTAAGTATATTTAAGGTAAAAATATAAACCACAGCTTTGATCAACTAATATTTTTTATAATTAATGTTTTAATTTTAATTTAAAATTAATCACTTTGACATTTATGTCAAATTTCCGGTAAACGTTTACAGACTTGTCACTACTGGCGCTCACGAATTTATAAATATCCTCTCTACGTACGATATTTACAAATTCGCGAGCGCCAGTAGTGGCAAGTCTGTAAACGTTTACCGGAAATTTGACATAAATCTCAAAGTGATTAATTTAAAATTAAAATTAAAAACATTAACTATAAAAAATATTAGTTGGTCAAAGATGTGGTATATATTTTTCCTTAAATATGCTTACGTTTTAAATACTGAATTTAAGTTTTTTTAATGTTCCGTAATATGTAATTATAAATGAATGTACTAATCTTAGCACCATCTACTCGATAATTGTGAAAGTATCCGAAGTAAGAAATTCATATTTTATCAATAGAACGTCAAAATGATTAGCAAAATCTTAAAAAAATCGATTACAATTTAATTACTTTTTTGCGTTGTAAATATTAAGCGATAACAATTAAATAGTAAATTTAAAAATTACCGGTGAAAGTTGAATTAGTAATCCGCTAGGAGCGACACCAGCGAAGCTCAGAGCGTATACAGCAATACCCTTTTCATATTTGGCTGATTACGATTCTGACAGTTGTCACTATCAGATTAAGCTAAAATGTCATGTTATAAATATGTATTATCACGGACTTATGTACCTTTTTTCTCTCACTTGTGACACACTGAAAAATGCCTGTGAAAAGGACAATACACCTCTAATTTCCGCACACTGCTCTATCTGCCTTCTTCTGAATGGAACATACTATTGCCCCTCCCGTACTTCCGGCATTTCCTCTCGCTCGCAATTTTTGGTTCGACAAAATATGCTTCTTATTTTGTAAGTTTATAAGATATCTTCTTAAACTCTTTTACATTATTCGATAGTTTTAATTTACTGGAAATTTGTTATTAAGGTTTTTCCTTAAAAGATATTTTTTCATTTTCACGTTTAGTAATATTCCTGCTGTGAATGTAATACGTCACCTGCAGACCCAACAGCGGATTCTTACATTATCAAATTAACTTTCCTTTGTTTACACATTAGTGAAAACGACCACCTCAGGTCTCTACCCTTCGCTCTGTCTCTGTCGCCTCTACCCAAATATGAAAATAAACGTGTGGGTCGGAAGTTGACATAGGCGCTCCAAAAATGTATTGTCTTTTCTTGCTTTAACCTTCTCGAAAGGCATGTTTTATTCATAATCTGAACAAAACGGCGTATAAGCAAAACATTTAGCTTGCAGGAATGTAGGAAATAATTTTAATGTCTAAATTATGTAGACGGTAGTAAAAACTGACATGATTTATTTGGATACAAAGACCAACATTTGGTCTTTTTATTTTGCATAAACTTTAAGACAATATAAATACCAGAAATAAGTACATACAGTTGAGTCCGCGAGTCTTTACACGTGCGTCATTAATACCTGGCGAGATAAAACACATACTTTTTATTTAGCATCATTCTCTTCCACGCACGAAATTAATGACAAACCACCTGCCGCATTCTACTAAGTAAAAAAACATGTTATTTTTATGAACGATTTAGACTCAGTGCATTGAAAAGAGATAGGTACAAAGAAAGACGATTGGGGATGTCTTCACATATTTTAAGTACAATTTCTGACGTTTTGGTTTGTTTACTTTTGTGGCTGTCAGTTTGTTGAATTTTTTGCTGTTATTTTGTCGAATTTTGCATTTTGAAGTTTGTTTATACTATACAAACAGTTGTTTTCACAACTAATTTTATATTGGTGTTAGAAATTTTGTCATAATTTTATGTTATTTTACGATAAATTTTGAACGTTCAAAGCTAACCTCATTATTGACACAGTTGAATGCTTGTGGTTAAGGTTCCGCCAAAGTGAATAAAGTAACAAAAAGAAAATATGTTATTGAATTTTTTTATAAATTGTTTATTTATTTATTAATCAATGATAATAAAATAATTTATTAAGCTACTTCAAATGTAGCTGTAATTATGCACCAAAATTTTAAAGCAAAACTTAAATTTGACGTTCTATTTATTTGATAACGTCAAATTTTATACTATAACCCGTAATCGGAACAATATCCACTTGCCGTTGCGTTTAGTAAATTTCCGACTTATTTCGTATGCTTTAAATGATGACGCACGGGTAAAGATTCGCGGACTCAACTGTATATTAGGTACGTACTTCATACAGAGCTACTACAGAACATTTTGCTGTATAGCCCTTCGTTCACAGTTTTTAATCAGAATTTTGAAAAATTGCTTCGATTGATATCCAATTTTCAATACACATAGGAAATTATATCAAAGAAAAATAGTATATTATTCAAGGAGCATGTAATGATGGCTGTTACTCACGATGGTCAAGATCAGATTATACTATACTTTTTCTAAGACCTCCTATTTTCATTAGTAGAAAAAAGTCGGCAATGCGTCCAGAGAGAGCATTGGTATCAGAAAAGGTGTGCGACAGGGATGTGTTCTCCCCCCCTCCTTTTTATTATTTACTCCGAACAAATTTTTAAAAAAGCACTGGATGAAGAAACGAAGGCATAGCAATCAATGGAGATTGACAAATAACATCCGATATGCGGACGATACAGTCGTGCTAGTATCGATGAACTTCAGCAGCTAATGGACAGGATACAAAGAGCGTGTGAAGAAAGAGGACTTAACCTCAACATAAATAAAACAAAATGGATGTTGGTCAGCAAAACTCAAAAACCTGCCAGACAATTGAAAATAAAAAACCAATTATTTGATCACGTTGACTCGTATCATATATACCTTTGGAACAGTCGTCAACTCGAAATCAAACAACCGAAATACGATCTAGAATTGAAAAGACCAGATCAACATTTAACAACATGAGAAATCTATTCACCCATTCCGACATATCTGTCCTACTAAAAATACGGCTGCTAAAATGCTATGTATTTCCAGTCTTTCTGTATGGCGCAGAGACATGGACACTAACGGAAATATTAATGAGGATGATGGAGGCATTTGGAATGTGGGTGTATCGACGTATCCTCAAAATATCCTGGACGACTCACACTACCAACGTAGAGGTATTGCGCTGAATGGGAAAACATAAAGAAATCTCTTTCACAATTAAGAAACGGAAACTTGAATACCTCGGTCATATTATGAGACATGATAAATATCATATACTCCAACTGATAGTACAGGGTAAAATAGAAAGCAAACGCGGACGCGGAAGAAGAAGACACTCATGGCTTCAAAACTTACGTCAATGGTTTGGACTAACATCGATCGAGTTATTTGGAAACTCCGCAAACAAAATTAAAATTGCTATGATGAGAGCCAACGTCGGCAACGGACAAGGCACACGAAGAAGAAGAAGAAGAAGAAGAAGAAGAAAAATACGATTATCAACTACACTCGATTAAAATTAAAATTTACAAAAACAAATTATGTATCTATACGCTGTGAGCTCGTACGTAGAGGGGATATTTACAAATTCGCGAGCGCCAGTAGTGGCAAGTCTGTAAACGTTTATAAATGTCAAAGTGATTAATTTAAAATTAAAATTAAAAACATTAATTATAAAAAATATTAGTTGGTCAAAGCTGTGGTATATATTTTTACCTTAAATATACTTACGTTTTAAATGCTGAATTTAAGTTTTTTTAATGTTCCGTAATATGTAATTATAAATTAATCTGCGCCATCTACACGATAATTGTGAAAGTAAAAGAAGTAAGAAATTCATATTTTATCAATAGAACGTCAAAATGATTAGCAAAATCTTAAAAAAATCGATTACAATTTAATTACTTTTTTGCGTTGTAAATATTAAGCGATAACAATTAAATAATAAATTTAAAAATTGCCAGTGAAAGTTGAATTAGTAATCCGCCAGGAGCGACACCAGCGAAGCTCAGAGCGTATAGTACAATCTTTGACGGTTTTTGCTGTAAATTTTAAAGAACCGTTTGGATTGACATGAAATTTGGCAAACGCAGAGCTAACATGTCAAAGAAAAATAGTGATATTGTGCCGATGTGTGCTTTTGGCTTGGGGATGAGTTTCACCCCTTCTCGTGGGTTAAAAAATATATGTCCAAAATAATTCCGGAAATGGATAAACTGACTAATTTTAATCAACTTTTGTTCTATAAAGTTTTTTCACAAAGTTAACACTTTTCGAGTTATTTTCGAGTGAATTTGTTAATTTTTCAAACAAAATAACCACGTTTTCAGACGGTTTTTCGCAAATAACTCAAAAAGTACGTATTTTATTGGAAAAAAATATTCTTAGAAAAACTATAGCCTGTAAAAAAGTGAAAAAAATGGTATTATATACATGAAGTCTCTAGACCTAGTAGAAGCAGAGTTATATCCAAAGAAAAATAGGTTCATATTCGCCAAATTTCAAATAGGATATTTCAAGTGAAATTTTCAAAAAATGAAGCACTTTTTGGAGAAAACTCATTACAACTTTTTTAAAGTGATTAAAAAAGCTTTATTTCTGTTTTTATAAAAAAGATTCTAGCATTACAATTAAGCAAGTTAGGCTCAAAATAAAATTGGCCCCTTTTGTTTTGGCAAAAAAAATTCGGGAAAATCACCCCCTAATTAGCAACTTAAATGAAATTAATCGTTACCGCTTCAGAAATTGCTTTACTTACGTCGGCTTACAAGCGAAACACAGTCAATTTTTTCACTTTTGGGTTATATGCAGCATTTTATTGTATTTTTTTTACTCTTTAGACTGGTTAAACTCACTAAGTCGTACAATAACAAAAACTGTTATTTTTATTATTTTTATGTTTCTCACTAAGTCACGAAAATTATATATGATTCAGGAAAAACACATTAAGTGACTTAATGTATTTCACTTGACTACGAATGAACCTGCCGACTGACTTACGCAGAGCGACTTGTCCAATCTTGTAACAGATTAATTATTTGTTTGGGTATATTGCATACGTTTTGTCAGTTTTAGGGCCGGTTGTTCGAACGCTAATCAAGAAGTTGATTATAATCAATCATTTATTGTAATCAATTTTCTTGATGGGAATCAAATCGCGACATGAAAAATACATGTAAAACACCAATCAGTTATTGATTGTAGGTAAAACAGTAATTAAAATATAGCCGCAGCTCTTAAATTATTAAAAATTGCTTATTATTATTATTGATTTGTAAGTAAAAAACAAGAAATTAACATCAGAAAGAGTTTAATTATGTTTTATTTTAAATTAAAACTAAAATAATAAAATAAATCAGTCAACATAACCTCAAAATGCGACATCTGTCAGAAGTACGCTTAATCAAATATAATTGTAATTAAATATGTGATAATGATCAGTTTTGATTAGCTTTCGAACAACCGGCCCTTATTCTAGTGTTTCGCGTGATTAGTTCGTAAACGGTTTTGACAATTGGTGTGTATTTATTAATTATTCCTGTAAGAGAAATGAGACGTGCTGATAAAATACTGAACATGCTAAAAAAGGGTAAGTAATATTTATACTAACAGTATAATGTTTAAAATGTTTTTTGAATTATCTACAGTCTAGCTAGAGTCTAGAGTTTATCAATATCTAATTCTTTTGTTATCGTTTTGTTAAATCAAATATTTAACTTTTCCATTGCAAAATTGGGTTAGTTATGAATGGATTTTTACAAGTCATTTACAATTTATAAATTAAATCGTATGTCATAACTTAGTAGAAATTGTATACTTTTATTTTGTTATTAATTATATCAACAAATTATTTTATTTTTTTTTTAGAATATGTGACAGATCCAATGTCTCGATCTCCACTGAGTGACACGACCAATACAAAATTGGGATCATCTTTTATAGAGAGTGTAATTGGACAAGGTTAGAAATATTTAGACCTACCTATTAATCTACTGATAATATTTTTTTCAGTCAAAAGTTTTTTTTATAAAAAATAGTGCATGTAACTTAACATTATACACCCAGTTTTTAAGAACTTTACAAACGGTAAAACCTCTGTTTCTATTTTAGAAAAAGAGGCATCCTCAGGGTTTCCAATATCATTCATTGTTGCCGCCACAGAGGAGAAGATCTATGCAACTTTGACTCCAGTTGTCGAGAGAAAGGTTTCAGGTAAGCAATTAATGTAGTTACTGTGTATTTGAATACCAACCAATTTTATGTAAGTACAAGGAATATAATTTGAACCAAAAAGCTATAACGGTTTTTATAGATCTTTATTATTATTAATGATTTTTACCTATCTATCTAATTAGTCTTCTTCGGTCCATCTTTGGACATAGGCCTCCCCAATCCTTTTCCACTCTTCTCTGTCCGTCGCTACAGTTATACACCTAGAGCCCGCGTGCTTCTGACATAATCTGCCCATCTGATTTGTGGCCTTCCTCTGCTTCGTTTATATTCCCACGGTTTCCAATTTATGAGAATTTTGTTCCATCGGTCTTCTTTTTGCCTTAGTTTGTCCGACAAATCTCCATTTCAATTTTGCAACTTCTTGTCTAGCATACCTAACTTTGGATTTCTCTTTTATCTACTCGTTTCTCTTTTTATCCATTAGTCGTATGTGCAACATTTGCCTTTTCCATTGCTCTTTGCGTTTTTATGATCTTGTCCATGTTTGCTTTCGTAAACGTCCACGTTTGGGAACCGTAAGTGACAACAGGGAGTACGCATTGATTGTATATCTTGGTCTTAAGATGTTGTGTATATCTTTTGTTTTTAAGGATGTAGCTTAGTTTGCCAAATGCCGCCCATACCAGTCAACTCGTCTTTTGATTTCTTCTGATTTTTACTATACTTAATCAAATAGCTAATGAATTAATTATACTCACTGGATACATTTATTACAGACATATATCAACCAATCCAACCTGAGCCAACTTTGACGTCATTTTCTGTCGAACTAGATACAGCGGTAGACAAAGACGTCAGCCTAAATTCTGATAATTTTCGTCAAGATAGTCAGTCGGATCCTCCTCAAATAAGTGACCAGGATTCTGATGAATGTATGGAGGAGACAGACTATATTTCTTCAGATAATGAAAGTGATAATTCAGATACCAGTGAAGATAAGTTTACAGCAGCCGATGAAAAAACAAATTTAAACGAAAATAGTCCAGTATGACCTAAAAGAAGCCGATGGAATACCCCAAGACCATCTGTGTGGAAAAGACATGTTGAAAAAAGCAAACTAATTGAAGTAAAACCCTAAAAAAGTACCACTGGTAGAATGCAAGCTCCTAAAATTCTGAAGACGGTTGATTGCTCTAAATGTCGATTTAAGTGCCAAAATAACTTTTCTGAGGAGAACCGTAAGTTGCTTTGCCAAACTTATGCGATGTTGTCATTTCAAAGACAGAAAGATTTTACAATAATGAATGTGCTTTCAAATGAAGTAAAGAGTCGCAGGCCGAGAAAAGGAGAAAATAGCAAAATGCGATCCAACGCAAAATCCTACTTTTTTACAAGAATGGGAAAGAAAACTCAAGTGTGTCAGAAATTTTTTTTGTAAAACATTGTCTATTTCCAATATGCCTTTATAACGCCTTTAAACAGCAGAATGAAAGCAGCGAATATAGTGGAATAGATAGAAGGGGCCGTAAGATTCCTGGCAATAAAACTTCAGAGGAAACGAGAATAAGAGCTAAGAAACGAGAGGAACACATTGAAAGCTTCCCTGTTTTGAAAAGCATACACGTTTTGTTTTGTTAAACCTGTTTTTTTATTATACTAATGTTCTTGTTTTGTGAACATTTACATGAAAAAAGTAAATTACTTATATAAGCAAAAATTATTGTATTATTTACAATGTGAACGAAGCCTGCAATAATCGTACGACAGTAAGTAAATAAAAAAATATGCGTAAGTCATAATTTCACAGCAAAATTAAACAAGCAAAACACACTAACTTAAATGCTACATGTAAAAAACATTAAGTCATCGTATTCAAATCTAAAATTTAACAAAAATTAGTAATTTGATATTATATAATTTACTTCTCCTAGTCAGTAATCATTATTAATATTTTATGAAAACATTCGTATAATTAAAAAACAACGAATAAAAGTTTTAAATGTGAAAATTTATCAAATTGTTTTTAAAAAAATTTAAAACACGATTATCTCAAAACTATGTTTTTTGACTTAGTGTGTTTCGCTTGTAAGCCGACGATTGTGTTTATATTACCTGTAAGTTTCATCTATTTAACGTGCTTATTTTTGAAAAAAATTGGTTTTAAAATAGAAAATTTTTAAATTTTTTAATTTTGAAAAAGAATTTTTTTTAAATAACTTGAAAATTATTAGAAGTACCAAAAATCTCAAACAGTAAAAAAAATAGCATTGCTTTTCTGAATATCTTGTATTTTCTTGTTTTTTGTAAGACTAAGATTGGTTAAGATTTGGTGTTTCCAAATTTGCATATGCTCGTGATTGGTGACTCCTTCAAGCCATTTCAACTACAGCCCTTTCAAAAATAAGGACTTTTAACGGATGAAACTTACAGATCATATAAAAAATACATTCACCAGTAAAGTAATTTGTGAACTTGTAACAATTAAGTTCATTTGAGATGCTAATTAGGGGGTGATTTTCCCAATTTTTTTACCAAAAAAAAGGAACCAACTTTATTTTGAACGCAACTTGTTTACTTTTGATGCTAGAATTTTTTTTATATAACAAAAATAAAGTTTATTTTAAAAATTTTAAAAAAGTTGTAAGTGAGTTTTCCCCAAAAAGTGCTTAATTTTTTGGTCATTTCATGTTAAAATATTCGACTTGGAATTTGACGAATATGAACCTACTTTTCATTAGCTATAAATCTGCTTCTACTAGGTCTTGAGATCTAATCTGTACACCGTTTTTTTCAGTTTTTTACAGGCTATATATTCGGTATGAATATTTTTTCGACAAAAACTTTTACTTTTTGAGTTATTTGCGAAAAACCCTCTAAAAACATGGTTATTTTGTTGAAAAATAAACATATTCGCTCGAAAATAACTCAAAAAGTATTGACTTGTTGAAAAATCTCTATAGAACAAAAGTTGCTTGAAATTAGTCAGTTTATCCATTTCCAGACTTATTTTGGACGTATATTTTTCACCAACGAGAAGGGGTGAAACTCACCCCCAGGGCAAAAGCACACATCGGCACAATATCACTTTTTTTCTGTGACTTGTTAGCTATGTGCATGTCAAATTTCATGTCAAGCTAAGCGGTTCTTTAAAATTTAGAGGTTTTGCAATATTTTACCGTTAAAGAACGTACTAATACTACTTCACCAATAATACGCTGATGAATAATTATTATTCGTTGCCTACTATTAGGAGGCGTATAATATTGTTACACTAAGTAGTGTAAGTGTCGCGACCATGAGGATTATTCGTATATAAACCGGGCAGTATCGTCGCCCCCGCTAGCGAAATTATTCCGATTCGATTTTTTTGCACAAACTTACTCAAAAAGAGGTCCTTATAGCATATCCACAGGGTGCCGGGCGGTGCCGTGGTCGAAAAATTGTTTAAACAATTTTTTTTAAACAAATTGACAAAAATAATTTTTTCATTTCGAACAAAATTTTTTTCGATAAATTGGCTTATTCTGAGCAAAAAAGGTCTCTTTTCATTTTTTTCTACAATTGATTATTGTCGAGTTATATGCGATTAAAAATTTGAAAGATGCGAAAATGGCTATTTTCAAGGCTTAATAAATCGATTAAACATTATTATTATGAAATTCAAAAGGTCACCAAATCAAGCCTCAAATCCCTTCTTCAAAATCCTGAAGAGATTTTTGTCATTGTTTTATTAGAAAGCTGTTATTTTTTAATTATTAACAATTAGCGCTATAGTCCAGGATTTATCGTCGCCCCCGTTAGTGAAATTATTTCGTTTCCATTTTTTTGCAGAAACTTACTCAAAACGAGGTCCTTATAACATTTCCACATGGTGCCGAGCGGTGACGTGGTCGAAAAA
Source organism: Diabrotica virgifera virgifera (assembly GCF_917563875.1). Classification (NCBI taxonomy): domain Eukaryota; kingdom Metazoa; phylum Arthropoda; class Insecta; order Coleoptera; family Chrysomelidae; genus Diabrotica; species Diabrotica virgifera. Next base: position 187,422,969 of record NC_065447.1, on the reverse strand, counting down.
TTGTTTAAACAATTTTTTTTAAACAAATTCACAAAAATTATTTTTTCACTTCGAACAATTTTTTTTTTAGAAAATTTGGGACATTCTGATCAAAAAATGTCTCTTGTGATTTTTTTCAGAAATTGATTATTGTCGAATTATACGCGATTTATAATTTGAAAAATGCCAAAATGGCCATATAACTCGACAACAATCAATTTTGGAGAAAAATCGCAAGAGACCTTTTTTGCTCAGAATAACCCAAATTATCTAAAAAAAATCGTTGGCAATAAAAAAAAACATTTTTGTGAATTTGTTTAAAAAAAATTGTTTAAACAATTTTTCGACCACGGTACCACCCGGCACCGTGTGGATATGTTATAAGGACCTCGTTTTGAGTAAGTTTCTGCAAAAAAATGGAATCAAAATAATTTCACTAACGGGGGCGGCGATGCATCCTGGACTATAGCGCTAATTGTTAATAATTAAAAATAACAGCTTTCTTATAAAATAATGACAAAAATCTCTTCAGGACCTTGAAGAAGGGATTTGAAACTTGATTTGGTGACTTTTTGAATTTCATAATAATAATGTTTAATCGAGTTATTAAGTCTTGAAAATGGCCATTTTCGCATTTTTCAAATTTTTAATCGCATATAACTCGACAACAATCAATTTTAGAAAAAAAAATGACAACAGACCTTTTTTGCTCAGAATAAGCCAATTTATCTAAAAAAAATTTGTTCGAAATGAAAAAATTATTTTTGTGAATTTGTTAAAAAAAATTGTTTAAACAACTTTTTGACCACGGCACCGCCCGGCACCCTGTGGATATCTTTTTGAATAAGTTTGTGCAAAAAAATCGAATCGGAATAATTTCGCTAGCGGGGGCGACGATATTGCCCGGTCTATAAAGATAAACACTATTTTGGTGTATTTCTGTTAAAAAATCAAATTTAAAGATTGCTACGTAGTGGCACGCAAGCTCATGTAAAGTAATGACAGCTAATTTTGACCTAAATATCTGTTACACATGTCACTAGGGATGCATCATTTGATTAACTAAATCCGTGAGTAATGAACCGTGAGTAATGAAGTATTGTAAAATAATGGGTGTTATGGATCTACACAAAAGTAGCGATTAATGAGCAAATTATTAACGATCGTAGAAAAAATTTATTTAGTACCGATGCGTGCTTTTACCTCAGGGGTTTGCGCACCCCTTCTTGAGGATAAAAATATTTTTCTACGACCGTTTAATAATATGCTCAATATTCGCTGTTTTTGAATAGATTATAACACTCACTACTTTACCCGTGAGTAATGGTTCATTACTCACGGACTGAAGTTACTCACGGGTCATTACTCACGGGTTGAAGTTAGATTCAAGTGGTGCATGGCACTTTTAATATATCTATTAGCAAATAAAATTACTTAAACTTGTTTATTTAATAAAATAGTCATTTTAATTTATATCAACAATTAAATTCGAAAAATGTTTAAAGGATTTTTAACTGTAACAATGGATAAGTATATTTTTTACGTTTAAATTTCAACATTTGACATTTTAAGATTGGCGTTATTCAAAGGTAAATATTACAATCACTATTAATTCCGTAAAAGGGCTTACGGATATGAAGTTTATATCAATGAATTCTGTTTCACTTACTGTTGATTTTACAATAAATTTTTATTGATAGCACACGTTCCTTTTCGTGTAATTGCCTTAAAATATGTCTTGTTTTTAAAAGCCACCTCCATTCCATGACACTAATGTCACAGAATAAATAACCATACAGAAGCGAAACTCTTGCCGAAAACGGTAACATAATTTTCATGCTCATGTGTCAACGTAACTGGTGCAACCTCACTTTTGCGACTGACGTGACAGTTGTTTATAGTTAAATTTTTTATTTATATGTGTTTTATTTTAAATTTTATTCATATTTTATAGTTAAATTTTATATTTCGTATTTAATTAATAACAACTTGTCAAAAATATTACCTAATTTGGAATGGTCCATTCCTTAGAACATCAAGTTCTATTCTGTAACTGGTGCACAAGGTCAAATATTTCGGTCCCAATAAAATCAATGGAAACGACAGTCAGATTCGCTTCTGTGTGGTTATATATTCTGTGCTAATGTCAACTGTCTGTTTCATTGTTTCGTAAGCTCAAAGAGCGCAATTCTAACAGTGTTGCCATAGTTATATAAAATATGTTTTTTTATGAAAAATAAAATCTTTCGATTTTGAATAAAGTTAGTAGTTAATAATTTTTATATTTTCTACTAACCCAAATAAAAAAGGTCGTAGAAAAATATAGTATTTTACTTGTATGTAATGGCTACATTATTATTGTTACATGCTTGTTGAATAATATACTATTAACAATTAAATATCACCCGAAATCGATAGATAATTCAATTTATTTTAACCCTTAACTACTGACGTGGATGTTGCAGAACGTAGACTCTGACATGCGTTATGGCATACCGTTGCCTACTGTCATTTGTGTCCAATAGAATTTGTATTAAATCACTATATTTGTTTTTATATACAGTGGTGTTATACCAAGGTGTTAGTACAATGTGATAATACCAAACAACTAGTAAAAAAGGCATACAAAAACAAATGATAAAACCCGTAAAGAAAAATCAAAACGGCAGATGTTTGCTTTATCACTAGAAAATGAGCAAGCAGAGTTTCTTTTCTTAGATTCAGTTTATTATAAATATATCCTTTGTTAGTAATTATCCTTAATTTTACTATTAAAATAAATTGTGGCTGTCATTACCCACATGATGGGGTAAGCAGGGCCAAATATATTTTTTTAATAAATTCTATTATAATAATTAGTTTTGTTTAAAAAATGTCACATATGCATGAACAACACTATGCATGTAAACTTTCCTATATAAATTTTAAAATTAGCATAAAGATTATGGTTTATCATAGTAGATATGGTTATAATTAGGGAGCGGATTTTATGCTAAATGCATATTGCATGCATATTTCGCATATTTGAGAACTTTACTAAATTTTGCATATTTTTAAAGAAACATGCATATTTTGTGCCTATTTAAATACATTTAAGTCAAAAAAAAAAATAAAATTTTTTAATTCGACACAAAATATTTCCCCGCACAGGCTGTCCTATATATTAATTAGATAACTACCTGAAGAGAGACGGCTCATTCACTGCCTTTTCATTTTTTCTTAGAAAATACCCGATCTTTACACAAAGTACTTATAGTACGCCGTTATAAAATGATTGGAGGATGTTAAAATAATGAAGGATGGTTTACCGGGAAATCCGAATTTTATTTACTTTTATTATATTTAGTACAATTTGTATCAAAATTGAATAGCTATATTTCTGGTGATTCTTTAAAATCCCCTATTAAGAGAATTTACATCTTTAACCATAGTTTTACGATTTTCTAACGGAAATTGAAATATTCATGCTTTAGATCAGATCCCGTCATTCAACGGCTTTAAAACTTTGGAGGACATAATATGCGAAATTTTTAATGGAAATTTTGAAATTGATTTTGGTGCAGAATTTTCGGCTTTTACAAGTTATTTTAGATACGCCCCAATTACTTCTGTTGATGTTGAAGGGGTTTTTCTAGTTATAAAAATATTTTATCTGGTCAAAGAAAATGTTTCCTCGTAAAAAATTTGGAAAAACACATTGTAGTGAATTATAATCGAAGATATAATATTGATATTGTTGTTTTATTTTAAATAGGTAACTATTGGTATCAGTTTTTGTAAAAAATGTGAATAAATTGCATATATAAAAAATAATGATTTTATTTGAAAGATAATAAATAAGATTGCCGCCCCCCTGTAAAAGAACCCCCTAGAATAGAATAGAACAGAAAATTTGTGGTTTCTCGATATGCGCATTTTTTAATTTTTGTGCATATCTTGCGCATATTTCGTAATTTTTTACTGCATATATATGCGCATATTTCATCAAAATTGATCGCATATAAATCCGCACCCTAGTTATAATAGTATAGTTTAAATAAAAATATTTCCTTAGGTGGCTCTCATTTTCCCCCTCATCCTTATGCATATTAAATATAGATCTAATAGATAACACGATAAGGCGATATCGATCCAATAGATAACACACGATTAAGGATGAAGGAGACTTTCGTGAGGTTCGAGAAGGAAGCAGAGCAGATGGGGCTCCAAATCAACGAAAACAAGACGAAATATATGTATTTGAGCCGCAATAACCAAAGCAGAGACATAATTGGTCAGAATATCACCAATTCAAGTATCTTGGAACAAAATAACTAAAGACAATAACGGATCACAAGAAATAAACAAAGGATACAGGCCGGCAACAGATGTCTTTTTGCCCTCCAAAACCTTATAAAATCAAAACAACTAACAAGACGTACGAAGATACAAGTCTATAAAACAATCATACGACCAGTTGTGATGTATGGAACCGAAACGTGGACGATAACAAAGGCAAACGAAGAGAGACCACTTGTTTGGGAAAGAAGAATCCTAAGGAAGATCTTTGGTACTGTGCTGGATGAAGCATCAGGACAATATAGGATAATAACTAACAAAGAGCTCGAAGAACTTTATCCAGACGCCAACATCATAAATAAATAAAGTCGAGAAGACTCCAATGGGTGGGACACCTCAGAAGACATCAGTAAGACTGGTGTGGGAGGAAGACCCAACTGGAAGAAGACCACGCGGACGCCCTCGACTCCGGTGGCGAGATAATATAGCAGGAGACCTAAGCGCGATGGGCATGGAGAATTGGATGGAGGTTGCTCAAGACAGAAAACAGTGGAGGCATGTTGTCGAGTCGGCTAAACACACGAAGGGTTGTAACGCCACGGAGTAACTAAGTAAGTAAGTACCTTATATACAGGGTGAGGCAGATAAAGGGCCTATTAGAGATATCTCGAGAACTAAAGCTAAGAGAATCTTGTAAATTGGAATACAGGGGTTTTGAGGTATGAACTATTTAATGAAAATATTTTCTTCTCTTTGCTACTTCCGGTTATACCGGAAGTTGATTGTAACTTCGTTTTTTAAATAGGACAACCTATATATTTGTACATTTTTGGATTCTCCTCGATTTCTTCTTTCTTAAAATATAAGGTTTTGTAATAGTATACAGGGTAGGTTAAAGGATAATTACGTTTTCTTATTAATTTCGTAGCAATATAAACACCCTGTAGGATTGTATTAGATTGGCATAATAAACTCTATTGATGTTAAAATGATTTTTAATATAGTCTACTATTGTGTAGAGTTATTGGTATAGTTAAATTTTTCATTTTAGTATACAGGGTTGGTCGAAACTCGGAATGAGTATTTTCTGAGTTTTCTTAAATGGAACACCTTGTATTTTAGTATTGTAATGAAATGCTATTTTATGGTACTTTTTAATTTCTTAAGTATTCCCTATACCTAACTTCTTTAATTTGTGAGTTATTGGTGATTCAAACCAAACATTAATTGCAACACAAAATAGGTGAAATTGTATTAGGTTGGCCGTGAAAATATTCAGTCACAAATAATTTGGTTACTCAGTCACAAATAAAGTTAAGATTGGTGGTGCGATTACCAATTAAGCACAAACTAAAGCAGTTAGGTATAGGGAATGCTTAAGAAAGTAAAAATTACCGTGAAATATCATTTTATTACAATACTAAAATATAGGGTGTTCCATTTAAGAAAACTCAGAAAATACTCATTCCGAGTTTCGACCCACCCTGTATACTAAAATTAAAAATTTAGCTACACTAATAATTGTTAACAATAGTACACTATATTAAAAATCATTTGAACATAAATAGAGTTTATTATGTCAAACTACTACAATCCTACAGGGTGTGAATATTGCTACGAAATTAATAAGGAAACGTAATTATCTTTTAACTGACCCTGTATAATCTTACCAGACCTTATATTTTAAGAAAGAAGAAATCGAGGAGAATCCAAAAATGTAAAAATATACATGGTGTCCCATTTAAAAAAACGGAGTTATAAGCAACTTCCGGTATAACCGGAAGTACCAAATAGATCAAAATATTTTCATTAAATAGATCAGTCTTCAAAACTCCCTTATTCCAATTTTCATAATTCAGTTGTCTTTAGTTCTCGAGATATTTCTAATAGGCCCTTTATCTGCCTCACCCTATATATTTGTATGCTTAGGATTTCCAATAAACAAAATTGAAGAATGCTCCTTAGAAATCAAGCGTAAACTGGCAATGGCTCGAACCGCAACAGCTAAATTAATTAAAATGTGGAAAAACCGAACACTAACACGGAATACTAAACTCAGGTTAGTCAATGCTTTTCTTTTTCCTATTGCTGCATAAGAAGCCCAAAACACGGACTCTCAAAAAAATCGATATAATTAAGATCGAAGACTTCGAAATGTGCGCCTACAAAAGAATTCTATTCTTGCCCTGCACAGAACACAGAACCAACCTATCAATTCTGAAGAGCTTTATATAAGAGACAGGCTATTAAAAAAAGTAAACTGAGCATACCTAAATTACTTTGGACACATAACCAAGAAGAAAAACAGTGGCCATGGTAATATAAGGAAAGGTAGACGCCGAATATCAAGGGGAAGATCTCTAATATGGGCAGACTAAGTGAAGACTCTGGTGGGATATTTTCTACATGAAGCTGTCCATCTGACAAATGTGGCAGCCAATGGAGACAGTAACCTAACAAATATTTAGAGTGTAACCATTTAGAGTGTCCCTTGACAATTACTCAACGAATAAGGAGGATAGATGTTTTCATCACAACCTTCTATTACGTCATTCCTACTATTATATATGTTACCGGCCAAACCCGATTTTAGGACAAACTAGTATGGCCTAGGCCAAACTAGTTTGTCCTAAACGCGTTAGGATAAACTAGTATGGCCTAGGCCAAACTAGTTTGTCCTATCTCGCGTAGGCCCAACTAGTTTGTCCTATCTCGCGTAGGCCAAACTAGTTTGTCCTAGGCTAAACTAGTTTATCCTGATATAAATACACATACTTCAGTCCAAACTAGTTTGGCCTAGACCAAACTAGTTTATCCTGATATAAAGACGCACACTTCAGGCAAAATTAGTTTATCCTGAAGTGTATGTTCTTACATCAGGACTAACTAGTTTAGTCTAGTCTAAACCAATTTAGTCTAGTCGAAAGTAATTTATTACAGATTGGTTGCTGATTTAAACGTAAGTTTAGAAGACACTATTAAGAGATGTAAGACTTTTAAGTACTTAGGGAAAATGATAAAATGATATGGCACTTGTATGAAAGATATAGAAATAAAAATAGTACGAGAAAGACAAGCCACGAAAGCACTCCATGGAGTGATATGGAAGAACACTCTAACTAAAGAAAACAAAAAAACATTTTTAAGGGCAAAGTGCTGCTGAATATTACCCTAGAAGAGCGGAAGAATGGCCAGTGACAACAATAACACGAAACAAAATACGAACAGTTGAATTGGAGTTAATGAGAAGGTGTTTATAAATTACCAGGTAGGATAGAATAAGAACAGAGGAAATATTAATCAGAATAAAAGTAGAATGCTCAATTACAAAAAAGTTGTGGTAGTAAAAGTAGAGCCCTGAAATGGTACGGGCATGTACAAAGAATGGCGGAGCACATGTGGCCGAAAAGATTACTGGACTGGGACCCGCGGGGAGGAAGACCTGCTGTGAAATGGAAACCTCACATAAGAAATGCTGTAATAGATACAGACCTCAGAGATGGCGACTGAGAGAATAGAGTGCTATGGAAGACGAAAACGGCAAACTCATAATGGGAAAAAACCAAGAAGAAGAAAGTAATTCAGCGAACTAGTACGGTTTAATATAAATAATAAATTGAATCAAATACATTGTTCTTGGAAAAATCATCATTTTTATTAAAATTATAATTATTAGTAACAAAAAATCAATAATATTGAGTTATATTCGCGGTCGGACGGACAGACAGCCTAGGTAAAATTTCTCACCGTTAGTACCATCCTTGGATTATAAGCTTTTATTTGACACCTCACTTGTCATTCTACCTGGTATAATGACGGAAGAGTTCACGGACAGACAGACAGACGGACGGACGTGGATAATTCAACGTTTTCACATTTTTTCAAAATTGGTGAAAACAATATTAATTCGTACTCGATTTTATTCGTAAGTGTATCCTTTCTTTTAATTTTTGGAGAAAACCTCATCCTTTTATATCTTTTATATTATTTAATTATACAAGGATATATTGATTTATAGCATGTATCCATATCTTCATTCGATGTATCATATATGATACAATATATCGATGTATAATTTTTTTTACCATCCCTGTTGGGACGTGATTTGGGAATTTCCCACATGTAAATGTCCTTACATGTTCGCTAAATTACTTTCGACTCGGCTAAATTGGTTTAGACTAGGCCGTACTGGTTTATCCTGAAGTGTCAGTCTTTATTACATCAGGATAAACTAGTTTGGCCTGAAGTGTGTGTATTTATTATCAGGATAAACTAGTTTGGCCTAGGACAAACTAGTTTGGACTACGCGAGATAGGACAAACTAGTTTGGCCTACTCGAGGTAGGACAAACTAGTTTGGCCTAGGCCATACTAGTTTATCCTAACGCGCTTAGGACACACTAGTTTGGCCTAGGCCAAACTGATTGTCCTGAGATCGGGTTTGGTCGGTAACATATATATCTAGTAGCAAAGAGAAGAGATTTAATAATATATTTTCCAATGATAAATCTTATATTCCTTGGCTTTTTTATTGGTAGGTAATTAATGTTTCTATTGCCAATATACTTTTCATTAATATAAAAAACTTTGTGATTCTTCACAGTTTTTGCACATATAAAATAAGACAGATATCTCTTTGCTTTTTCCCATTTAATAGCTCAGCCTTTTGTATAGATTACTTTGAAGTATCTATCAAACCGTATCTTTTTTATTTCGTCTACTTAACGTCCAAACATAGCAACAAAACCAAAACAACTCAAAAAGTCTAATTATTTCTATGGTTCTACAAAACCGAAATTACTTTTAAATTCTTTAGGTTATAATACCTCGAGACCGCCAGACTAAAATAAGCTGTTTGTAAATACTTCTAAGTTTGGAACAAATTAAACATTGGTATTTTCAAGAATTTCTCTTCGCATAGCAGTAACCAGTTGACTTTCGATTTTTGCCAACCTTACCTACCCCGATGTTCTGTTTAACAATATCCCATTTAGTTCTGCGGTTTTTGAGTATTACAATGCTTTGAGCTTTTACGTTTATCGATTAGACTGAGTGGAATAGGAAATGATTTAATTGAATATTTTACTGCTTCAGACTCACTGTTTTGTTTTTGATGCTTTGAACAAAAATGGAAGTTCTCTGAATATAGTATCTTTTTTCAATAAGTATCTTTGTTGTTACGATCTGACTAATGTCTAATTTCCGGTGCAGCTCTCTGATCTCTGCATTTCTGATAATATCTTTATTATTAGGACACCCGCTTTTTCTCTTTTCTCGATTATTAGTTTTTATTTTATAGTATATAAATTATTGTAATCAATGAATCAATTAATTCATTCATTAACCAATACAATCCCTAGGGATTATAGCTCATGCCATGGCGTTTAAAATCCTATTCTTGGGTGAGGTGGATTACTTCTTTGGCCTTTTTGTAGCCTGCTGTGTGCCTTTGCTGTTATCGTGAGTCTTTTCCATTTCTTTCTGTCATTGCACTGAAATTTCCAGTCTTTCACATTCATTGCTCTTATGTCTTTTTCTACATCATCCAGCCATCTTCTTCTGGGCCTTCCTCTGCACCTGGGTCATAGTGGTGTCCAGTTAGTTATCCTTCTCAACATATCTGATTGTGGGTGTTTCTGTATTTATGTCCTATCCATTCTAAGCGAAGCTATTTTATGTATCTAACTATATTTTCTCTCTTTAATTCTTCTTCAATTTCGGCATTTGTATTCATTCGTATTTCTCCCTCTCTTATTATATTGTTGCCCAGTACTTTTCTCATTATTTTTCTTCAAAATTTCAGAAGACTATCTTCTTCTTTCTTGTTAATCGTTGTTGTTTCCATCCTATATGTAACAATAGGTCTTACTAAGGTCTTATATAGGTTCATATTAATTCTCTTACATAGGGTCTTGCTTTTCAGCAGATTTCTATTTATTCCATATGTTTTTTGCCTTTCAGAATTCTTTTCTCTGTTCTCTCTTTTCCGGTTTTCCCTATTGTTGCTCCCAGTAACTAAAGGTGGATACGATTTCAAATTTATGATTCTGTGTTATTAGATATTTCTGACTTCTTGTGCTGGTTTATCTGTAGTCCTGCATAATGCATAACATCCTTCAAGAAATGAGAAGACTGAATATAAATATACTAGGAGTAAGCGAAACATGGTGGTCTAACTCAGGATGCCTTTCGACAAAAACCGGTACCTTTTACTTCTCGGGAAACACTGACAACCAACATAGACGTGGAGTAGCAATTATTGTCGATACAGAGGTCAACAAGTCAATAGAGAATTTTGTCCCAATCTCAGAAAGAGTGATGCTGCTACAAATAAGGACATCACACGCAAAACTAAATTTGATCCAAGTATATGCGCCAATGACGGATGCAACAGAAGATGAAGTAGAAACATTCTACCAACAAATTGGAGATGCACTGAAAATGACAAAGAACAGGAAAATCTCGCTAGTTATGGGCGATTTTAATGCAAAAGTCGACAAGGGAAGTGCTGGAACAATAATGGGAGATCAAGGACTAGGGGAAAGTAACGATAGAGGGATCGTCTAATACAATTCTGCCAAGAACAAAATCTAATAATCACAAACACGTTCTTTAAATTACCTAGGAGACGGTTATATACATGGCGCTCCCCAGAAGATAAACCGGAAAAAGTGGTAAGAAACCAAATCGATTATATACTGATTAAAGAGAGATATCGTAATACCATCAAAGCAGTTACAACATATCCAGGAGCAGATATCACATCAGACCATAACCCACTAATCGCTCATGTCACGTTTAAGCTTAAACGTACTAGAAAACCCCAAGGAATTCCAAATATAAATGTTAGAAAACTGAAAGAAGTTCATATAAAAACCCATATAAAAAACAAACTTCAACGGAAAATATAAGAAAACTTTGATAAATTATATACTAACACCTACGAGATAAACGAACAATGGGAAACACGAAAAAACTGCCCACTTGTTCCATGCAAAGAGGTATTAAAAGAAACGATAAGAAAGAGAGACAACTGGATGACCGAGGAGATACTCGGCATGATGGACAAACGAAGACAAGCCAAGAACAAGGACAGTCAAAATTACAAAATAATTAACAGTGAAATCAGAAAAAAGATAAGAGAGACAAAACAAACTTACTATGAGGAAAAATGTAAAGAAATAGAAGATCTTCAGAACAAATACGACATATTCAACCTGCATAAAAAGGTTAAAGAAATGGCAGGGATGCAAAACAAAAACCACAACACAACTCTTTTATAATAAACTATTTTTGATGGGAAATAAGCCACAATTTTACCAAAAAAATGATTTTATTAACGTTTCGAAGCCCAAATAAACGCAACTCATAAATATTGGCGATATAATTTTAAAGTCTTCTACTTTAAAATGTATAATATACGTCTCAATTGCCAATATAAATGAGTCAGATTAAATAAATTATTAGAAGAATTTTTTTTTACTTAGCAACAACATTTTTATTTATTTTAGTAGTATTTTGTATTTTGACAACGAAACCCGATTTGGGCTTCGAAACGTTAATAAAATCATTTTTTTGGTAAAATTGTGGCTTACTTCCCATGAAAAGTAGTTTATTATAAAAATGCCACAAGGAAATAGCTTCAGAACAACAACTCTTTTAGATAAAAATGGAGATACTATTATAACGACTGACGAAAAGCTAAAACGATGGAAAGAATATATAGTCCGCCCTCTATAACTTTTCCCATGCGGTACGATTCATTTTCAATCATATCAAATTAAGTCAAAACATAAATTGAAACGAACGTCGATGTGTATATACATTATGTATACTGTGTACTATATACTACACATATCGGCGTACGTTTCACTTTCTGTTTTGACTTAATTTCCTTGAAAATGAATCGTACCGCATGGGAAAAGTTATAGCGGACGGACTATATGGAAGAGCTTTTCGACGACCAAAGATACAGCGACGTAAAGTTGAAAAATCATCAAAATTGATTTTTTGCATTTTTACATAAAATTTGATTTTTAAACATGTTCCAACAAATCTAGATAAAAATAAACTTCATATTTAGATTCAGCGACCTCGAAAACATAAAGAATGAACAAAATTGGTTATTCACCTTAAAGTTGATATTCGTGGTCGGTATAACGTAATTTTAGGGGTTGCTGCCGCTCGCCTAATTTCAGTGCTTAAGTGCAAAGATGCTTAAACAAATTAAAAAAAAAATTATTAATTTTTAAACAATTTGTCGTTAGATGTTTACTTAAAAAAGTTGGGTGACAAACTTTTTAGTTTATAATTTTAAACAATACAGCATTAAAACATAACTCATGAAAAAGTTTTCTGGAAAATTTCAAGTTAACATCTGCAATAGGAAAAAAGGTATGTGACTTTATAGCTCATTACGCTTATTTCTGAAGATACTGACCCTGACCAAGGTGTGGTAAATGGTTTTGATCATACTTTATGTTTTGATGGTGCTGAAAACGAAAATGAGGTTTATTTTAAATTTTAGATGGGGGAACATTGTCAAAATCGCAATTTTACCCTAAAAACACAAAAAAATAAATCACGTTCTTCTTAAAATTGAAAGATGCACCTTTTTTTTTCTATAAAACATTTTGTTCATGGCACTTTACATTTTAAAATAAACTTGATTTAAAAGCTAAAATTCAAATTTTGTTACTCAACTTTTGCGATTAGTTTTTTCAATTCAAGAATCTGCATCTTTTACATTAAACAATTCATAACTTTTATTATAATAAGACAGAAAGATTTAAACAGATCACATTGTCTTCATAAAGGTAAGAAATATATAAAATAAAAATTTCAGAAAAAAATATTAAAAAGAAACAAAGTTGTAGCGAGCTCAACGCAAAAAAACGCGATTTTTTTTTTTATTTTTAGGGTAAAATTGCGATTTTGACAACGTTCCCCACGTAAAATTCAAAACAAACCTAATTTTCCTTTTCAGCACCATCAAAAACAAAGTATAATCAAAATTAGCTATTTACCACACCGTGGTCAATATCTCGAGAAATAAGCGGTTTTTGGGGTGTGCTGCTCCTCGTCTATAAAGTCACATACCTTTTTTCCTGTTGCATATTTTGACTTAATATTTTCAAGAAACCTACTTCCTGAACCATATTTTATTCGGTTAATTAAAAAGTTTGTCACTCAACTTTTTTAAGTAAACATGAAACGGACTAAATCTGACGACAAAATGTTTAAAAATTAGCAACTCCTCTTTTATTTTTTTTTAAACATTTTGGACAAATCTCATTGTTATCTAAATACTTTAGGGATGACACAAGACAATTTTCAAGAAGAAATATTTACAGCGACCAAAGATACAGCGACGTAAATTTGAAAATTCATCAAAATTGATTTTTTGCATTTTTACATAAAATATGATTTTTAAACATGTTCCACCAACTCTAGATAAAAATAAACTTCACATATTCGGATTCCGCCACCTCGAAAAAATAAAGAATGACCAAAATTGGTCATTCACTTTAAAGTTGATTTTCTTGTTCGGTATAACGTAATTTTAGGGGTTGCTGCCGCTATCCTAATTTCAGTGCTCGTCAACACAAAAAATCCAGTGCTTGTCAATATAAAAATTGAACTTATTTAATTAAATTATCCGGAAGACCTTATTGAGTAACCCTGTAAATAATTAGCATATTTAAAATTATTCTGGCACAGATGGCTATGAGCTGCTTTTGAGAATAGTCCCATATTTCAACCAGGAAGACTGTTTAGAAAGGAAAGACCGATTGTTGATTTAACGTCTAAGGTGAAGTCGCCTCGAAATATTATGAATAGATATGCAAAAGCGTCCTTTTGCCCTTAAGGTGAAAGTGATTGCTGTAAGGATTTTTCCACAGCTCGAATGATTCCAGTTTTTTCATTGATGTTGCATTTCATTTAAGATCAAAGCTTCCATTCCATAAAACGAAGTCAAGAAAACGTATCACCTCGCTAACCTAATTCTTAGATCCAGCTTTAATGTTCTTGTGCAGAGCACTCTTTTTTTAAATCTGCTCTAGTCTTTTCTATTATGATTTTGATTTCTGAAAGTAACCATTTCTGGAGTTAATCATTGTTCCAAGATATGCATATTTGTCTACTCGTTCAACTTTTTTTCCGTTTACTAGAAAATTCTCGTTATTCCTTTGAGTTTTCAATATTCTCTTTTCTTTTAAATTTTGTCTCCTTCACATTCAATATTAGATCGTCTTTTCCATACGTCGCTATTCTAGTTAGCAGTTTCCGAGGATCTTCAATAGTTTCGGCTAAGATGACAGTATCATCCGCATATCTAATATTGTTAATAAGAACTCCATTTATATATTAGATCGTCTTTTCCATACGTCGCTATTCTAGTTAGCAGTTTCCGAGGATCTTCAATAGTTTCGGCTAAGATGACAGTATCATCCGCATATCTAATATTGTTAATAAGAACTCCATTTATATTTATTTTAACTGTTTCAACCTCGAGAGCTTCTTTTTGCATAATCTCTTCCGAGTAGACATTAACAAAAATTGGCAAAAACACATATCCTTGTTTCACCTCATGTCTCATTGTAATTTCGCTTTGTAAAGTTTTACCCGCTGCTTATATCATCTATAAATTCGATATGATTATAATATATTTGGTTGTGGATGACTTTTAGTAGTAACTTAATCACATGGGATACAAAGCTAATCGCTGCAGTCTTTTCCGTTTTTCTTTTTGCGGAGACAAATCAGAGATCAACGTTAACCAGCCTTTAGTTAATACGCCTAAGCTATAAATTTGGTTTAAAAGTCGCTGCATATTATCGTGTACGTAGCGTTTAGTTTCCGAAAAGTATGATTTACTGAACGGAAACGTAAGGTGTCTGATACTATACGTTCCAGACAGTGTGAATTCAAAATCAGCGCTATGTGCTAGAAATCCTACGTGCATCATAATAAAATATGTAGCGACCTTTGTAACTAAAACATTAATGTGCTCTCAACTCTAATTTTAATATCTCGATAGGAATTATGTCAGGTACAAGTCTTATCCCGCTAGTCCTTAGTTTTGATTTGTGTAATATTTCTTCCTTAAGTTCTATGTATTTCAGGTCTTATCTTTCATCACCGAATGGTTCGTTGATTTATGTATTCTGCTCAGCGTTGTTATTAATCATCCATCTGTGAGATTGTTTTCTTAGTCGTGCCATTTCTTTAACTTTATTATGTATATAAAATAGATCGAATCTTTTTTGAAGGACCTCGATATCTTTGCATTTATCTTCACAGTATTTTTGTTTTACCTGCTTTGTCATCTTCCTCATTATTAATCTCATTCTATTTAACTGTATCTTTGTTTTAACATTGTTTGAGTTGTTCTATCATATTGAGTTTCTCATCATTCATCCATTTCTCTTTTCTTATTGCGGAAGTCTTTTGCTTGAGCTATAAATTTAGTTCGACAATGTAACGTATAATATCAATGTGCTGCTCAAATATAATTTTCAATATTTTAATAGGATGCATGTCAGATGTAGGGCTTTTACCGCTCTTCATTTTTGAAGTTATACTTCTTTACGCGCGATATGAGGGTGAATTTTTAAATATTAAAACCTACGATCCGGGCGCATGCGCATTATAACTTTGTTCTGATTGGATGTTCAAATGACAATGTCAAAAATTATCCAATATGGCAGCTGTAGCACAGCTGTGGTGTGGACGGTTGACGGTTTGGTTATGTATGGTTGTTGCGTTTTAAAATTTGTGGGAAGAGAAACAACAAAGGTTAGTTAATAGTTATACTGCCTTTTTGAAGTTATACTTCTTTAGGCGCGATTTCATTGAGGGTGAAATTTTAGTAATCTGCGCACACAAGCAGTATGGAGTTCGTTACTAAATGTTTTAATTTATGTATTTATCAGTCCAGAAAAGGTGTGGAAAGAATATATTAGTGTTTATAAATATATTTTTCTACAAACGTGTTAAAAATGCAATTTATAGCACTCCATAGGAGCGTTAAAAATGCTACTTTAAAGCACCGATGTTTTAAAAATTTTAAGGCACTGCAGTTAAAAGTGAATTGTCAAATTGTGAAACGTCAAAATATTTATATTGCATTTAGTAACATTAATAGATATTAATAATACCTATTTACGAATGTTTCTTCTAAAATTTAGAATATATTAATTTTATAATACATTTAAGTATGTAGTAATTTTCTTTACAATTTTTACTTACCAATTTGTTTTGTTTATACCTAATATCGCCGTTATCTAGCAAGTGTCTGCGTATAAATTTTTTTTGTTTATTATTATGTAATGGTTACTGACATCTTAGACTATTATTATATGGACTTATAAATGATTAAAAATAATTAAAATAATTAATCGGGATGTTGCCCAACTATTTACCGGGTTACAAATTTATAATAATTGCCTATTTGAAAATGCACTTTTGAAATGAATTTTTCTTATGCACAAATGCAATTTCAGATTTCTTATTCATTACAATAGTTCACAAAATTTCCTGACATTCTCACGAATCCAACGCACCAAACTGCATTAAAATCTGTCTTACTGCGCCAAAAATCGAGAGTAAGGCCTTTTTTTGTGCTTCAATGCCTCGACTAATTCGGCCAGGGATCGAGAGGTCGTGAGTTCGAATCCAGTGCAATCCTATACTTTTTTTTATTTTTTTGAAAACAGTAAGCACAAAATTAGTTTGGTGTTTAAAAAAAATTAAAACAAACTGTTTAAAGTATATTTATTTTTAAGAAATCATATAATAGAAGTATAACTTCTTACGTGCGTACAAAGTACACGCACATTCTTTTTTTTTACTTACTTACTTAGTCCTAAGCCTTTCTACCTTTAGGTGTAAGGCTGGTGGAGTTGAGTTTGGCATTGTAGTCTCCATGCTTTCCGATCTTGCGCTAGGTTTCTTGCACTTTCCAATGTCAATCCCTTCTTCTCGACTTCTTTCCTGATTTCATCTACCCACATAACTCTTGGTCTCCCTCTTTTGTTTTTCCCCTGCACTCTCGTTTCGAACACTCGTTTTGTTAGCCTCTCGTTCGACATTCTACACACGTGCCCGAACCATCTAAGTTGTCCTTCTACTATTTTTTCATTGATTGGTTCTAGTTTTAGGTTTTGTCTAATTGTTTCGTTTCGTATTTTGTCTGTCCTTTTTCTGTTTGCTATTTTCCTCAGGAACCTCATTTCCATAGCATTGACTCTGAATTTTTGTCTCCCCGTCAATGTCCATGTCTCGCTGCTATACATGATTGTTGGTCTAACTACTGATTTAACGACTGCCGTTTTTACTTTTTCCGGTATCCCTTTTTTCCCAAAAAATGTTGTTTTCATAGTGTTAAATAAGCTTCCTGTTCGTCCCATTCTCTCGTTTATTTCCATGTCTTGTTTACCATTTGATTCGATTATTACTCCTAGGTATTTAAAATATTCCACTTGCTCTAGTTGTTTCCCGTCTAATTCTATTGCGTGTGTCTTCCTCGTATTTGAAATTATCATTGTTTTTGTTTTCTCTGTATTAATTTTCATATTTATGTTTGATAGTTCTTCTTCTAGGATTTCAAGATTGTTCTGTAAGTCTTCTCTGTTTTCTGCTATCAATACCATGTCGTCTGCAAATAGTAGCTCCGATAGTTGAGTCTGTTTCATTTGCCAGTATCCTAATGTTAGTTTTCTCATTCTTCTCTTGGCTTTCTTTATCGCTTCATCCAGTACCACTGAGAATAGCAGTGGACTCAGCACGCATCCCTGTTTGACGCCTTGACTTGTAGAAAATTCTCTGGATTCCTCGTTATTGGTTCTTACTGTATTTGTATTATTTTTGTACATATCCTTTATTACTTCTATTATGTGTCTGTCGACTCCCCTTTCTGTTAGTGTCTTCCAAACGTCCTTTCTTCGGATTCTGTCAAACGCCTTTTCCAGGTCAATGAAGCACATATGTATCTCTCTATTTTTCTTGATTACCTTCTCACTTACTTGTCTTAATGTGAATATTAGGTCTTGCGTGCTTCTGTCCTTCCTGAATCCACACTGTGTGTCTTCCATAGTTGTTTCTATTTGTGTTTTTATTCTTGTCTCTAGTATTCTTGCTAATACCTTCCCAGGGATACTTGACATGGTGATACCTCGGTAATTATTACAGTTTCTCTTGTCTCCCTTTTTGTGTATTGGTAATATAATGTCTTTCTTCCAGTCCTTTGGTAATTCTGCTCTATTTATGATATCATTCATTAGTTCTTTCATGCTATCCATTCCCTCTGTCCCCATGAATTTTATCATTTCCGGGGTGATATGATCCTTGCCTGGTGCTTTGCCCAGTTTTACTCTTTCTATTGCTTTCTCTAATTCCTCTCTTGTTATGGATTCCACTTGTTGTTCTTCATTCCTTTCTTGTATCTCCCCTATGTTGTCCTTGTCTACATGAGTTAGCTCTTTGAAATGTTCTCTCCATCTTTCCATTATTTGTTTTTCTTCTGTTAGTACGTTTCCATTCTTGTCTTTTATATTCGGCATCGTGTGCTCTTTCTTTTGTCTGAGTTGTTTTAATGCGCCGTAGAAGAGTTTTTGGTTTTCCCTATAATTTTTTGTCATTTTTTGTCCAAATATCTCCCATGACCTTTCCTTTCCTGCTTTCACCGCTATTTTAACCTCTTTCCTTTTTTCTTTATATGCTTCGTAATCTTCCGGGTGTTTTGTGCTTAGGTATCTTTTCCATTTGTCTTTTTTGTTCTTTATTTTCTCTTGTATTTCTTCCGTCCACCATTCTGTTCTCCTCATGTTAGTGTTTGCTATTTTTGCTTTCCCGCAAGTTTGCTCAGCTGCTTTGATTATGCTGGTTTTTAGATATTCCCATTTTTTTTCTATATTTGTATTTTTTGCCCTACCTTTCAAAGTATTATCTAATTTTTCTTGGAATTTCTTCTTATATATTTCCTCTTTTAATTTGTAACTTTTTATTTTTTCATTTACTACCTTTCTTCTCTTTTCTTCTTTTTCCTCTGTTGTTCTCATTCTCATTATTACTAGATGGTGGTCACTGCCAATCTCCGAGCCTCTTTTCACTTTCGTATCCTGTACTCTTTTCCATTTGTTGCTGCTTACCAAAAAGTAATCTATGATTGATTTTTCGTTTCTGCTGTCTTGTACTCTCGTGTATTTGTGTACTTCTTTATGTTTAAATTTTGTATTTGTTATAACTAGTTTATTCTCCATACATATTTCTATTATTCTTTCACCATTTCTGTTTAGCATTTCTTCTCCTTCTTTTCCCATGCACTCCTCTATTCCGCTGTTGTTGTTTCCGACTCTACCATTTAGATCTCCCATTACAATTATGTTTTCTTCCCCATTATCAATTTGCATTTGGAGCTCCTCGAAAAATTTATCTTTCTCTTCCTTTCTTGCATCTTCATTTACTCCGTAGGCTGTTATTATTGTCCATATTTCTTCGTCCATCAGTTTAATTTTCACCGATAATATTCTCTGGTTAACATATGTTTCTTCTATAACGTGTTGTAGTCTATTCGGTGCAATTATTATCCCGACTCCTTCTTTTGCTCTCTCTTTTGTATCCGCTCCTACCCAAAGTAACCAATATCCTTTGTGTATTTTCTTAAGACCTTTTCCTTTCATCTTCGTTTCTGTTATTCCTAGTATTTCTATTTTTTGTCTTATCATATCTTCTACCAGTTCTTCCTCTTTTCCATTGATGCTTCTCACATTCCATGTTCCCATTTTTATCTCTCCTTTTTTCTGCAATCTAGCTTTCCCCTTTTTCCTATTTTCATCCTTGTTTACCTTTGCATCATCTTTTTTCCTATCGCTTTTCCCATTCATTGCCTTGGTTGTCATTGTTGTGGGTCCGGTCTCATTATTTTCTTTTAGTTTTTTGAAGTCCCTTCCCCGATATTTCTGTGAGTTAGTATAAGTTTCTCTTTATTATGGTCCCATTTCCACTCCTTTCCATTAATCTCCAGTTTCATATATCCTATCTTCGTAGTATTACCTTTGTCTTTTTCTTCTTTTGCCATTTTCCTAATTTTTGCTTGTATTTCCCTTTCCTTTCTTGTTAAATCTGATTCTATATACACCTTTTGTCCCTGTAGATTTTTCAGTTTTCCTTTGTTTTTTAGTACACTCATCTTATCCGTTAGGTTTTCCATTTCTGCTACAAAGATTTGGTCGCCGATCTTCACCGCTCCTCTCAGTCTGACCTCTAATTTCAGATTTCTTCCTATGAAGTGTTCTACTGACTCCTTTACAGGCTTTCCGTCGGTAGCATCTAGTGTTAGGCCTTTTAATACTATATTATTTCTCCGTCTATCTTTTTCCAATTGTTCTATTCTATTGTTTGCCATTTTTAAACCTTCTTCCAATTTTTCGTTTTTTTCTTTCAGCTCCTTAATATATTCCATCGTTTCTTTTTGATCTTTCCGTATGGTTCTTATTTCTGCCATCATTTCATCATTTTTCCACATAACTTCCCGCATCATTTTTATCATCTCTTCATTTGTGTCGTTGCTTTTATTCGGTGTTCGTCTCGTCAGGTTACTCTTTTCAAAATATAATTTATCTTCTTTATATTTTTTCTTCTTAGATTCTTCGTCGCCACTATCAGATAGTTCTTCATTCTTTCTATAGGTTTCCTTTCGGATTGTTCCTGTTCCGCCACTGGCCATTTTAAATTAAATGTTAACCTCAGCACTAATATAAATATTATTATTATACACTTAGAAGTTTATTTTTATTTCGCACAAGAACGCTTTTTAAGTTTAACGATTATCGATAACGATAGGTCTTTTAAAAAACCGGTGTTTTTATTGTGATAGGTTTCGAATTCGAAATTACCTTATCGCCAATACACCTGCCACACGACCTCTCGCCTCGCTTGCCAAACTCGAACTAATATGGCTTCTTTTGTAATATCTGGACTTATTTCTTCTGAAATAAGTTTTATGTGTTCCAGGCCTCATCTTTTACTATCGAACAGTTCGTCGATGTATTTTGACCAGAGTTCTACTGTATTATCCCTCTGTGAGATTTTCTTTTGTTAGTCCTGTCATTGCTTTAACTTTCTTATGTGGATTAAATAGAACGAATCTTTTTTGAAATTTCTCGATATATTTGCATTTATCTTCAAAGTATTTTTCTTTTGCCTGCTATATCATCTTCCTCACCTCGATATTAATTTTCATGTATATACTGCTATAATTGTTTTTACACTCTTTCCGTTACTCCGTCATATTAAGTATCTCGTCATTGGTCCATTCATCTTATCTCTATGCGGAATCCTTTAGTATCCTTTACAACTATCCAGTAAATAAAGTTTTACTCATTTATGTATAGTGCTCATCAATATAAAAAATATAGTGTTTGTCAATATAAAAATTGTTCTTATTTAATTAAATTACCCGGAAGACATTATTGAGTAACCCTGTAAACAATTAGCATATTTAAAATTATTCTGGCACAGCTGCTGTAAGCTGCTTTTGATAATAGTCCCATATTTCAACCAGGAAGACTGTTTAGAAAGGAAAGACCGATTGTTGATTTAACGTCAAGGTGAAGTCACCTCGAAATATTATGAATAGATATGCAAAAGCGTCCCATTGTCCTTAAGGTGAAAGTTATTGCTGAAAGGATTTTCGGCGATAACAGAATAATTTATTCCCTTCGAGGATCTGAGCTACATCGGAATTAGCGTCACGTACTTTTGTTTCTTTCGACAGTGAAAATAAAAATGGAAAACTTGCTGGTTTAACAGTAGGCTTATTTGTTTGGATATGTTAGAAATAACTTGGCACTCAAGAAGTTTTCAGACGTGTCATTGAACAAAGTGCCGGTCTTCACGTCACTTTCAAAGTTTTTTGTCTTTTGAGTTGGGGGCACATTCCGGACAAACCAGTTAATTAAATAATCTTCTTAGCCATTTATCATCCCCAAACATTTCTGTACCTAAATGAAAGACAATATGATCTACATGCTTATTTAAAATAGAGTATTATAAAACATTACCCAACAAGACATTTTAAATTCAATTTTTTTTGTATGTAGGGTGTTTCATTGGGACCCGGAAATACTTGAGTGGTGAATAGAGGTCACTGAAGCGGTTCTAGACATACTACATTCATTGCCTCACCAATTTTTATAACCGAGTTACAGGATGTTTTATCAATTTTGTCTATTTGTTTCTAAACCAATATAGGCTTGGATCCCTCATACCACAAACAGTTTATTATAGTAGGAGAGGAAAGATTGCTGAATGTGCAGTCACTTGAGCGCTTTGGGGACCTATTAAGTTGTAAAGAGTAGATTCTAAAACCAAAAAAAGTTAAGTAAAATTTTTCATTTTAGTGGGGAATTTCCATTTTTAATTTAATTTTCCAGTTCCAACAATCCTTTTTCCGATTATAGCGCCATCTATCAATAATTCGAAAAAATGTTTCAAATAAAAGTTACTTATTTTTACGTAAGGAACCCGAATCTGCAATAAAAATGAGGGCTCCTATTTAAAATTTTAAAGTAACCCCCACCTAACATCCGTGGGGGGTCGTGTTTGGTGCCATTCGATAGATTTTTCAAACATATTGAATAAGTGCATTTTTCAGTTTTTCGATTTGATGTTCATTTCGCAAAATAGCGCGGAATTCGTATTTAAAATTTTAAATTTACCCCCACCTCTCTCTGTGAGCAGTCTTGTTTGGTATCATTCGATAGATTTTTGAGAGTACGTATTTCTTAGTTTTTAGACCTATTGTTCATTTCGCGAAATATTCGCTTTTTTCTTGTGAAACTTTGTGACTCACCCATTTCCTTACGCCCCGCCCAAATCGTTAGATTTTTTAAATATACAATGTTTTGCATGTACTTAACTTTCCTTATTATTTTAACGGAAGATCTATTAACAACATAAGATATGCAGATGACACCGTGATTATAGTAAGCTCTGCTGAACAACTCCAACTACTACTGAACAAAACAAACAATTTCTGTAAAGAATATGGACTAAAAATGAATATAAAAAAGACCAAATACATGATAATAACTAAGAAAACAAACATACAAACAAGCATACATTTGGGAAATGTACCGATGGAAATGTTGAAGCTCATAAATGAGGAAAACATTGGAATACTAGTTAAACTTTTCAATGATGTTTATTCGACTGGTGATATCCCTGAAGACTGGTTAAAGTCCGAATTCATAACCCTACCAAAAAAACAACGTCCGAAAAACTGTAGCGACTATAGAATGATAAGCCTTATGAGCCACACCTTGAAAATCTTTCTACGTATCATCCACAGTAGAATCAGAGATAAATGTGAAGAAGACCAGGATGAAACACAATTTGGCTTCAGAAATGGACTGGGAACCCGGGACGCACTCTTTGCACTAAACGTGTTATTGCAGAAATGCCGAGATCAAAGGAAAGACGTCTTTGCTGTATTTATTGACTATGAGAAGGCCTTTGATCGAGTACAACATCACAAATTAATTAAAATACTAAAGGATAAAGGAGTTGATAGTCAAGATGTACGAATCATAGAAAAATTATACTGGCGTCAAACAGCGACAGCTTGCATAAATGGAAAATCAACAGAAATATGCAAAATACAAAGAGACGTCAGACAGGGTTGTATACTGTCCCCACTGTTGTTCAATTTGTATTCAGATAGAATATTTAAGGAAGCGCTGCATAATTTGGAATGGGGTGTGAAGGTTAATGGAATTCTGATAAATACAATCAGATATGCAGACGATACAGTTATTTTAAGTGATGATATGAATGGATTACAACACCTTTTAAATGCCATTGACAGAGTGGGAAGATAGTTTGGCCTAAATATAAACTGTTCAAAAACAAAGTACATGGTATTTAGCCGTTTGGACCATCAAGATTCACGGTTATATGTTGATGGTCATATGATTCAAAGAGTACCCAGTTTTAAATATCTTGGTTGCCATATTACTGAACAACTAGATCCAGATAAAGAGATAAAATGCAGAATCGAGATAGCCCGCACGACATTTTTAAAAATGAGGTCATTCTTCTGTAATGATACCTTGCAACTTCAACTTCGAAAGCGCATGATTAAATGCTACATTTGGTCAGTCCTCTTGTATGGTGCCGAAGCATGGACATTAAAAATATCCACCATTAACCGTTTGGAGGCCTTTAAAATGTGGCTGCACAGACGTATTCTAAAAATACCATGGACGGCTATGCTGACAAATGTGGCAGTCCTTAAGAGAGCAAATGCTACCCGCGAGCTGCTTGATAACATCAAATATAGAAAGATGGCCTATTTTGGACACGTAGTAAGGGGAGACCGGTATAATATTCTTCAACTTATTATGATGGGTAAAATCGAAGGACGCAGAGGAATTGGTAGAAAGCAGGCCTCTTGGTTGAAGAATATCCGGGAGTGGACAGGAATAAAGAAAGCAGAACACCTATTTAGAATAGCTCGAGACAGAGACAGTTTCGCCATGTTAATCGCCAACGTCAAGGGGACTTGATAGGGCACGTTAAGAAGAAGACCGATAGAAAGGGTTGATAAATACAAATACCTGGGAACTTGGATTTCAGAGAAAAATGATCAAACAACAGAAATAAGGACCAGGATAGAAATAGCAAGAAATGCGTTTGTAAAAATGAAAAGAGTTCTCTGCAACAAAGACCTTAGCTTAGAACTGAGATCAAGAGCTTTGAGATGCTACGTGTTCTCGATACTACAATATGGACTTGAAAGCTGGACATTAAAGCAAGAACACATAAATAAGCTACAGTCATTTGAAATGTGGTGTTACAGAAGAATGCTTAGAATAGCATGGACACAGAGGAAAACGAACGCGGAAGTACTGCAAGAAATGGGTAAAGAATGCGAAATAATAAACACAATAAAAATAAGAAAGTTACAATATCTGGGACACGTAATGAGGGGACCGCGATATGAAATGCTAAGACTGATAATACAGGGAAAGATAAGAGGCAGAAGGAGTATAGGAAGAAGGAGAGTGTCATGGTTAAAGAATTTAAGGGACTGGTTTAGATGCAGTTCTATAGAACTCTTTAGAGCAGCGGTGGATAGAGTAAAGATAGTGATGATGATATCCAACCTCCGATTAGGAGACGGCACTTGAAGAAGAAGAAGAACTTTCCTTATATTAATCTGACGATTTCGAGTATTTCTAAGGATAGATTTTTTCTTCGGCCCCTCTTAACGAACTACCCTGTATTTAGAGCCAATACATGGTAGAGATACATCTACAGGGTACCAGGGGTCTCCCCATATGATAATCTGAAGCGCTCGAATTACTGCAAAAATCCCCGCTTGGGCTCCCCTACCATTAATAGCAAGCTGAAAATTTGTGAATAGCTTAACGGTGTCTGGTCGGACAAACTTTGATGTATGGGAATACCACTGGGACAGGGGAAGTTTTAATTGTGGAACGTGATTTTAATTGTGAAAGTGTCATCTTCACAAGTTTATGATTGTGAGAACTAGCAGGTTGTTTTTAACTTTATTCAATAGCAAATTTTATACAGGATATTTCTGTAAAAAGTAACAAGGAATCAAAAGACATGCTGAAATGATAATTGCGACAGTGGCGTAGATTGTGAGGGGGAAAAGTGCCGAAAATGGAGTATATATCCCCACAGCACGCCTCTGGTAACAGCGGAAAACTATCTTTTAACACTAGTTAGAGTATCCTAACATGTGTTAACTGTTTTTTAAGTTTGATCAAAAAATATTGGAAGGTGTTAAGACAATGGGCTAAAATCATTTTAGAATATTTGTAATAAAACACTCTGTATCTCGGTAAGGATGAATATTTTATTTAAGTCGTTTGGGTTAAATCTTCGTATTTTGTGCTAAGGTTTCCCAGTTACGATATGGACAATTCTTAATGAAACACCCTGTATAAAGTTTGCTATTGAATAAACTTAAAAACAACCAGCTAGTCCTCACAATCATAAACTTGTGAAGATGACACTTTCACAATTAAAATCGCGTTCCACAATTAAAACTTCCCCTGTCCCAGTGGTGTTCCCATACATCAAAGTTTCTCCGACTAGACACCGTTAAGCTATTAACACATTTTTAGCTTGCTATTAATCAACTTTTTTTTGGTACGCGGGAACAAGATCTAATAACTTTAGAACCACCTTGTATATGTTTTTGATAATATTTTGTATACATATGTCTAATTTAGAACCCAAATCACCCAACTACTAAAAACAAGAAAACTTCAGATCCGAACTAAAAAATATATAAATGCATTGTGACCTTGAAACAACACCCTTTATGTATATTGAAATTTTCAAAATCCGTTTGCATATTTGAAAAGGGCACAAACAACTATGTTAGAAGTTTTACTTCAGTTTTTTACCCAGACAATAAAAGCACGTATTATTAACTTTTGATTGTAAATTATTAAAGTTATTAAAAAAATACTCATTTTAAAACTAATCAGTACTTATTTACTACGTTGACAAAGACATCGTGCAAGGACTTTCAAAAGAAATAGAACTAAATAACGAAATAAAGACACGAATAATACTACAATACATTGGCCACGTGATTAGAGGGACAAAATGTCAGCTTCAGAAGCTGCAGAATCTGCAGAGTATCAAATAGGGGAAGATTTTAAGAAAGCGTAGCGTTGAACGGCGACAATTTTTTAGGAAAGCGTAGCGGTAGAAGGCGCCAAAGAAAAACCATTTTTTGATCATACTCTTGTCTCCAATGTTCTAGTTCTTGTTCAACTTGTTTTTTCAGAGTGTCCTACTAACACTAAATTATTAGCATACATTAAGTACCAGGAAACTTTACCTTATAATTTTATTGTTATTTGTCCCAAAATTAATAAAAATAAATAAGAACTAAGCACTGAACCCAGATGCCTTCCTGCTATCATATGAAATTTATTATTCTCTCCCACTTCCGTCCTAATACTAGTTTTGACTGTGGTATATTATGAACCCTCTGTATAAATCATAATTTAAATATGATGTTATTAACCTTTAGGGTATTGAACATACATAAAAACAATAGCTTATAGTTTGTATCACATGTTTATTACGAGTGAACTTGAACTATATTTGTTATGGTTCAAATAGGTATAAAAACACGCTGAGCAATCAGTATGGATATAGATATACAGATAATTATTAGAAGTTAGTATGTAGTAAGGCGAGGCGCTATGAATCATTAATGTTATTGTTTAGATATTGGATACCAGTGAATAAAATATAATGTATAGTAAGACGTGTTTAGTCTTTTTAATTAATTAGAACCAGAAGGCAGTAACAACACACTATTTAATACATGGCTGATCCTGCAGATTAGAGGAGGTCTTCTGAAAGGAGCAGAGATGGCGGCAACAGCTTGGAAACGAAGACGGCGAAAACTGACCAGGACCCAGGAAGAATACAGGAACCGAACCCAGTGAAAAGACAAAGTGGAGATAAAATGTAAGTAAGAATGTCTATCTTTATTAAAAATGCTTCCCTCGTTTTATATTATTATTGAACATTGAATATTTATCTTTGCTGATTTTTGAATAATTTATGAAGTATCGATTTTTTTTATCTATGAATTTTGAAATATGAAGTGATTTTTGAATTGAATATTTTTATAGAAGTTTATTATATATGCTATTCTTGAATTTTTATTGAATTTTGAATTGTTATTAAATTTATTTGAAAAATCTCTATCCGATTTCGATTTTTAGTACGGTTATTTTTAAATATTGTATGGAATATCGAATTTTTTCCAAAAAAAAAATTCTATCGAATTTTGAGATTTGCACTGATTTTGAATATTTTTATCTAACTTTTGCATAGGCTGTTTTTGAATTTTGAATTGAATTTGTATCGAATATGTATACTATTATTGAATTTTTATTAGCCATTTTGTTTTTATTATTGATATTTATTGATTCTATAGATACATTTTCATCGATTTTGTGTTAAATTTTGTATGAGATGAACCTGAATTAATAATTTTTGTGTGACTAATGATATATAAATGATTTTTTTAATGAATAATGATTAGTGATGACATACGTTGATATAAGAGCTTAAGATAAACATTGCTATAAGCAAGAGATATGTTTTTAACGAACCGACCTGATGAGTCGAGATAAGGAATTTGAAGAAGAACTATATAGATTAGAAGAAGAACTAACAATATTATAAGCTAAATATTATGAGGCAACTAGAGACAATAAGAAACCCACGGCTCTTGTCAAATTAGGAAGGTACTAAGTGATTTATAGAAGCTTGAACGCTTATTAGAGACCCACTCTGTGTTTTGAAGGGTACCTATTTTATTCATGATTATTCGTGAATAAACAACGGCCTCAAAGCAAGGGATTGAGGTTGTGATATTTTTAGAAGAATTTGAACCGCATAAAATACCTATTTCGTGTTTTGAGTTAACTATACCACCTAAATGGTGCGTAGAGATCAGGGCGAAAATTCGGGTTAATATTGGCGGAGAACTAAGACATCCGAGTGAAACCTCTTTTATTAAGGTAAAACGAAGGTATCGGAGCTAGTATATGAAGTGATGATATGATGTTATATGAAATGATATATGAGATAAATGATATATGATTGTTATATGAAATATGTATATGAAGATGAATTATGTACACTGTAGAAGTGCTATTATATGAAAGAAAAATGAATTATATGAGTTGTAGTACCAGACAAGAAGAAAAGAAAGAAGAAAAGGGAATTTTATTAAAATATGTGGGAAAAATGAAAGAAGAGACATAAAATTTGTAAGAAATGTCAAAATAAACAAGCAGAATTAAGAATAATATACTAATCAAATAAGCAGCTGATCAATGAATCATGTCTAAGAATTAAAGTTGTAAATTTTTTTCTCTAAAGTAACGTAAATTATAAATAACTTATTTTTAAATGTATATAATGAATTCAGGTTAAATTTTCGCGGAAAATTTAAGTATTTGAATTAAGGATAGACAATATCTTACAATAAGTGTTAGTGGATAGTAAACAAAGGGACACAAAAATTGAAATTTTTAGACATTCAGCAACAGAGATTAATTCTTTATTATAGCTACAAAAGAGTTATTAGAAGTTTAGAGAAATATTAGAAATGTTTAGAGAGATTACATTTTTATTATAGGTACATTATTTTAAAGTTAGTAAGACATATATAAATAAATCAAAAGAAGACTGAAATAGGAATTATTAATAGAGTAAAGGATACATTTTTTTACTTATTCGAGTAATATTAGCTTAGCTTAGAACTTTTAGTTAGATACGAGATTTTTAGTTAGGTAGATTAGATTATTCCCCTGCTTATAGGAGATGCATATAGGCACTAAAAGACTATATTAAAAATCCTGATAGGTTTAGTCACTGTTTTCATGTGGACACTGTTTTGTGAATGGAGAAAAGACTCAAAAAGCAAGACGAAACAGAAAGTGAATTAGTGATAATAATAAACAATTTTTAGGATTAAAAAAAAAAACTCTGAAACGTACCATGTTACAGTTAGTTAGGATAGTTAGGAAATTTAATTTTTGAAAATAGTATCAGGTAACCATAAACATTTTGTAAAAGGGAAAGAGGAATATACCGTCAGATATTCTTCTTCTCTTCTTAGGACTTTCTTTTTTAAAAACGGCGGAGATGTGGTATATTATGAACCCTCTATATAAATCATAATTTAAATATGATGTTATTAACCTTTAGGGTATTGAACATACATAAAAACAATAGCTTACAGTTTGTATCACATGTTTATTACGAGTGAACTTGAACTATATTTGTCATGGTTCAGATAGGTATAAAAACACGCTGAGCAATCAGTATGGATATAGATATACAAATAATTATTAGAAGTTAGTATGTAGTAAGGCGAGGCGCTATGAATCATTAATGTTATTGTTTAGATATTGGATACCAGTGAATAAAATATAATGTATAGTAAGACGTGTTTAGTCTTTTTAATTAATTAGAACCAGAAGGCAGTAACAACACACTATTTAATACATCCCTAAAACCCAGCGGACATCCTCTCACGTGGAAGTACCGCATCAGAATTATTAGAAGCAGAGCTATGGTGGAAGGGACCAACTTGGCTGACTAGTAACAAAACTTTAACGCAGGAATCAGAAGAAATACCAGAGACAAATGAGGAGGAAGTCAAAACGAAAATAACGGTGCACACGACAACGATAAAGGAGGACATATGCGAGAGATTCTCAAATTTAGAAAGAATGAGAAGAGTACTTGCATACTGTAGGAGATTTGCAGACAAATGCAGAAAAAAGAAGGACAGTGGACAAAGTCAGCTGACAGTCCAAGAATTAGAGGAAACGCTATTAAAGGTGATAAAGCACACACAGCACGCCTACTTCAAACAAGAAATAAAGAAGCTGGAGAAGAAACAGCAGTTAGACAAGAAAAATAAATTAGCGTCATTGGTACCATTCCTGGATAGACAAGGAATTCTAAGAGTCACCGGAAGACTGAGACACACGAATCTAAAGTACGGAGAAAAACATCCGATAATTTTGCCAAAGGATAGTGCATTAACAAAGTTACTTATAGCAGATAGTCACGCAAAAAATCTACATAGCGGATTACAACAAACACTACAGTATATAAAAAGGAAATACTGGATAATCAACGGCAGAAGAACCGTGAAAGATCATCTAGCAAAATGCTTAAGGTGCAGGAGGTATAAAAGCCAAGCAGCACAACAATTAATGGGAGATCTACCGAAAGACAGAGTGAACCCGAGTCATCCCTTTACTAACACAGGGATAGATTATGCCTGGCCAATAAAAATAAGTACCACGAGAGGCAGAGGACAGAGGAGCTATAAGGGCTACATCTCAGTATTTGTGTGTCTGTCAACGAAGGCAGTACACCTCGAAGTAGTAAGCGATATGTCTACGGATGCATTCATCGCGGCGTTCAAGAGATTTACGGCACGCAGAGGACAGTGCAACAACGTATACAGCGATAACGGAACCACATTCGTAGGAACAGCAAATTTGTTGAAAAAAGAAAATCAAAAAATAGATGACGAGATAAAACAAGGATTACTGGCACTAGGTACCCAATGGCATGTCATACCTGCATATGCACCACATTTCGGAGGACTATGGGAGAGCGCAGTGCGGATAATGAAATATCACTTGAAAAGAATCATCGGGGAAACAGTTCTAACATATGAAGAATTGAGTACGGTGCTGACACAAATAGAAGCATGTATGAACTCGTGACCATTATGTGGGTCATCAGAAGACCCTGAAGGGAAAATAGCCCTGACACCAGCTCACTTCCTTATAGGGAGAGAAATTATATCACCAAATCGGGAAGAAGAGCTTACGACTTATTTGAAGATGCCGACGAGGTGGAGATTATTGGAGAAAATAAAAAGAGACTTCTGGAAAATTTGGAAACAGGAATACCTGCACCAATTACAACAGAGAAATAGATGTCATAAGGCGCACTCTAACATAAAAGAAGAAGAAATAGTTATAATAAAAGAAGAAGATACACCTCCAGGCAGATGGCCATTAGCGAGGGTAACAGAAACACACCCTGGAGAGGAGGGACTAACCAGAGTCGTAACAGTGAGAAAGGCGAACGGGAAACTGACAAAAAGACCCATACATAAACTAATACGACTGGAAGAAGAGAAACAGGAAAAGCCGAAGAAGGCAGCAGCACTAAGATGGAAGAAAATACTAGTAGCTATAATGTTTTTAACGATGTTAAAACCCATAAAGGCAGAACCGTATAAAATATATAATCCGGAACCAGGATTTTTCACAGAAGATCTTGGAGAGGTCGTTATAGACCGGGGAACATTTCGAATAAAGGTGTTACTAGAAAAGGGAAGAATTCGAACAGAGCACCAACTAATAGGAAATATGATACAAGGAGTACGAGAACTGTGTCAGGATATGAAAATCGTGAATTGTAAGGATATAATAGGGAAGTTAGAGGAAGGACAAAGAAAGGCGGAATCAGTAAGCGAGGGGTTGACAGTAGAAATAAAAGCAAGGGAAAGAAGAGGAATATTAGGAACAATATTAACCTCAGTATTTGGAGTCAATGACGAAGCCTACAATAACATTGAAGCATTAGACAATAACCAAAAGGAGCTAATAAAGGGATCACAGCATCAAGCGAAGATAATGTTAGAAACAATAACATCAATTAATCACACAGAGAACAGGATAAACGAGCAAATGAACAAGTTTAACAAAGCACTAATCACAGGCCTACAAGAAATATCTAAAGGACTTAACGAAGTAGAAGACAAAGCACAGAGACTAGAAACCGAATATAGCACGTTGCGAATACAAACGATAGCGTTGCAAGTTATGGAATTCATAAACGAATATACTCAATTTTACGAGGGAATATTAAACCTTCACTATAACCACGGACACTTCATTGATATAGTGAAACCGGGTGAGATAACCAAATTGATAGAGAAAGCAGGGCAGATACTGCCACAAGGGGTCGAAATACGACGACAGCCCATTATAGAAACAGAAGTCAGTCATGACGACAGATATATAACAGTCATCGGCTATTTCATAGTGACAGGGAAAATTAAGTACAGCATGCTGAAAGTCACGGCCATACCACTTAACGTTGAGGGGTCGGTGTTGCGCACATTTGTCGCCCCAAGGAATCTACTGGTCGTAGATTATAACACACTGCACTACTTCGAATTGACCGCAGAAGATAGGGAAAGATGTTTACTGTTGACAAAGACGCAGATAGCGTGCTCACCAACGGCTATAAGGAACATGGATACCCAACCAAACTGCATACTTGAAGAAATTTATGAGCGATCTAAGAATAGCACATGTCCAGTGGTAGCCAGGACAATACAGACAGCTCAATGGAGTAAGATGGGTACCCCCAACCTCTGGCTCGTTATCACGCCAGTCACGATACACATATCCATTATTTGCGATGGAAATCGGAGCGAAAGAGTACTGGAACGAGTCACATTCCTGAAACTTTCACCCAAATGTATCGCCCAAACGAAAAATATACATTACTCCCCACTAGCAGTGGGATGGAGAGAGCGGTAACAAGCTACCTGAAGGCGCCAATCACTCCCGTGGCCCAATTGGTGGCGAGGACACCCCGCAGGTTTAACATGCCTCTAAACACCTACCTGGACATACCAGGAGGATAGCTACGTCACGCGTTACTTGAGGAGGAAAGTCTAGAACAAGAAATGACGCATACGCAGTGGCAATCGATTCCAGAATCTAATTGGCATTATTTTGTAGCCACCGGGACCATTACTATAATGGTAATAATTGGGATACTCACGTTATGGAAATACCGTCCTGTTGTACGACTATGTCGTTCAGGGAATCCACATACTCAGACTAACGAACAGGAAGTACCTGTATTAAGTAGTAATCGGCATAACAATGTACCGTCGACATCAAAGGCCGACCTCCCACTCTCCACAATTTCATCCAATTGCCCTAATTTTAATCTAGAGATAGAGTCGGACATTGATAGCTAGAGTACGGTTGGAAGATTGTTGATTATTCTTAAACTATTTATTTATTAACATGTTTGAATTTGACTATTTTATGTAATACTTATATGTAAACTTTGAGTATTGACACTTGGGCCAGTTTTTGCCCGATTCCGCAGTATGTCCAATATCAAATATTCAGTATTCATATCCGAAATTGGACAGTATCATTTTATCACCCAGTAGATCGAATGCATTTATTTGTTATTAAACACACACACGTAATTAATTAAACTACATACACATTTGGTTAATTATCAATAATATAATTTGGACATCAGCCAAAAGTTGCTGACATAAGATAAACAATTTACCTTAATTAGATACACTAAATCACGCGGGGCCCGTGTTTACATTGACCCAATTTAAACTTATATAAAACTAAGATCTCTTGTCTAGAAATTCAATTATTATTAATTCATTAACGCGAATGACTGTCTTCAACGCTCATCATTTAAGTCTCTACTCAAAGTACTCCGGGTCAACATCCATAGTGTAAGTCTCATCAATAAACTCTGCTACTATTATTTGGTGTTTCCATCACAACTTAAAGACCATCTACACTGAGCCAACGAAGGGATATTGTTCATGGTATAAATATACCAGGACGAAGATGCAGAGAACCCAGGGAACAAAGACAAAGTGATAAAATGTAAGTAAGAATGTCTATCTTTATTAAAAATGCTTGCCTCGTTTTTATATTATTATTGAACATTGAATATTTATCTTTGCTGGTTTTTGAATAATTTATGAAGTATCGATTTTTTTTATCTATGAATTTTGAAATATGAAGTGATTTTTGAATTGAATATTTTTATCGAAGTTTATTATATATGCTATTATTGAATTTTTATTGAATTTTGAATTTTTATTGAATTTATTTGAAAAATCTATCCGATTTCGATTTTTAGTCCGGTTATTTTTGAATATTTTATGGAATCTCGAATTTTTTTTCAAAAATTTCTATCGAATTTTGAGATGTGAACTGATTTTGAATATTTTTATCTAACTTTTGCATATGCTATTTTTGAATTTTTATTGAATTTTATTAGCAGTTGTTTTTGTTATTGATCTTTTAGATACATTTTTATCGATTTTGTGTTAAATTTTGTATGATATGAACCTGAATTAATGATTTTTGTGTGACTAATGATATATAAATGATTTTTTTTAATGAATAATGATTAGGGATGACATACAACAAACATTACTATAAGCAAGAGATATATTTTTAACGAACCGACCTGATGAGTCGAGATAAGGAATTTGAAGAAGAACTATATAGATAAGAAGAAGAACTAACAATATTATAAGCTAAATATTATGAGGCAACTAGAGACAATAAGAAACCCACTGCTCTTGTCAAATTAGGAAGGTACTAAGTGATTTATAGAAGCTTGAAAGCTTATTAGAGAACCACTCTGTGTTTTGAAGGGTACCTATTTTATTCATGATTATTCGTGAATAAACAACGGCCTCAAAGCAATGGATTGAGGTTGTGATATTTTTAGAAGAACTTGAACCCCATAAAATACCTATTTCGTGTTTTGAGTTAACTATACCACCTTAATGGTGCGTACAGATCAGGGAGAAAATTCGGGTTAATATTGGCGGAGAACTAAGACATCCGAGTGAAACCTCTGTTATTAAGGTAAAACGAAGGTATCGGAGCTGATTATGATGTTATATGAAATGATATATGAGATAAATTATATATGATTGTTATATGAAATATGTATATGAAGATGAATTATGTACACTGTAGAAGTGTTATTATGTGGAGAAAATGAAGAAATATAGTTATAGTACCAGACAAGAAGAAGAGAGAGAGGAAAAAATAATTTTATTAAAATATGTGGGAAAAATGGAAGAAGGAACATAAAATTTGTCATAAATGTCAAAATAAAGCAGAATTAAGAATAATATCAAATAAGTAGCTAATCATTGAATTGTGTTTAAGAATTAAAGTTGTAAATTTTTTTTCTCTAAAGTAATGTAAATTATAAATAACTTATTTTTAAATGTATATAATGGATTCAGGTTAAATTTTCGCGGAAAATGGAAGTATTTGAATTAAGGATAGACAATATCTTACAATAGTGTTAGTAGATAGTAAGCAAAGGGACACAAAAAGTGAAATTTTTAGACATTCAGCAACAGAGATTAAATCTTTATTATAGCTACAAAAGAGTTATTAGAAGTTTAGAGAAATATTAGAAATGTTTAGAGAGATTACATTTTTATTATAGGTACATTATTTTAAAGTTAGTAAGACATATATAAATAAATAAAAAGAAGACTGAAATAGGAATTATTAATAGAGTAAAGGATACATTTTTTTACTTATTCGAGTAATATTAGCTTAGCTTAGGACTTTTAGTTAGATACGAGATTTTTAGTTAGGTAGATTAGATTATTCCCCTGCTTATAGGAGATGCATATAGGCACTAAAAGACTATATTAAAAATCCCGATAGGTTTAGTCACTGTTTTCATGTGGACACTGTTTTGTGAATGGAGGAAAGACTCAAAAAGCAAGACGGAACAGAAAGTGAATTAGTGATAATAATAAACACTTTTTAGGATTAAAAAAAAACTCTGAAACGTACCATGTTACAGTTAGTTAGGATAGTTAGGAAATTTAATTTTTGAAAATAGTATTAGGTAACCATAAACATTTTGTAAAAGGGAAAGAGGAATATACCGTCAGATATTCTTCTTCTCTTCTTAGGACTTTCTTTTTTAAAAACGGCGGAGATGTGGTATATTATGAACCCTCTGTATAAATCATAATTTAAATATGATGTTATTAACCTTTAGGGTATTGAACATACATAAAAACAATAGCTTATAGTTTGTATCACATGTTTATTACGAGTGAACTTGAACTATATTTGTTATGGTTCAGATAGGTATAAAAACACGCTGAGCAATCAGTATGGATATAGATATACAAATAATTATTAGAAGTTAGTATGTAGTAAGGCGAGGCGCTATGAATCATTAATGTTATTGTTTAGATATTGGATACCAGTGAATAAAATATAGTGTATAGTAAGACGTGTTTAGTCTTTTTAATTAATTAGAACCAGAAGGCAGTAACAACACACTATTTAATACATGGCGACCCTGCCAGGTTCATAATATACCACATGACTTCATAATAAAGATCCCACAATTTTCATTCTTATAGAGCGCCGACCAAATTGACCAAGACCAAATAACTCCTTGAGGAACTCTGTCGTGTGTTTTCTCATGATAAATAAATACCATATGAGCGTTCGTCTCTTTATTATTCTCTCATTCCACCAGTGGCTTTATAATCATAACTGCATCTGTTGATGATCTGGCTTGCGTAAATCCAAACTGATTTTAAAATATTTCAGTGTCTCAACCTATTCGTCTATAAACTACTGTCTCCAATATGTTTATAGCTTGATTGGCGTAAATTAAGTATTTCTGTGGTCCTCTGGTTTGTGCATTTTTGAATATATCCTTTGTTTCGTAGATACGTACTAACGTATTGCTTCTTATTAATCTGTTCCACTTTCATTATTCAACTAAACACATCAAATGGTCAAATTGACTATAGCTATCTTTATATTTTCTTATAAGTTCTTCGAAACTGGGTACACATATGAGGAGCAGAAACTTTAGCCAAAAAACAAAAATAACCATATACAAAACCCTTTACAACCAGTGTTGACGTACGGACCGGAGACATAGGCCATCTCCAAGGCAGACGAAAACATTCTGCTTATATTTCAACGAAGGATACTGAGAGGAATATTCGGTGGCATCTGTGAAAATGGTATTTGGAGGAGGAGGTACAAATACGAAGTATACCACAGATATAAACATATATTTGGTGGTAAAGACGTAGTATCTCTTATAAGAATAGGAAGACTAAGATGGGCACAACATCTATCAAGATCACAGCATAACAACCCTCCTAGAAGAATTCTTATGTCACAACCTGTGGGAAGTAGAAATAGGGGTAGGCCAAAACTTAGATGGAAGGATGGTGTAGATGAGTACGGGAGAAAAACAGGCGCAGCAAACTGGCAACGGTTGGCAATGGATAGGACTGACTCGTGTAATAGACTTGGGAAGGTCGAGGCTCTTTCATAGAGCTGTAGCACCATTGATGATGATAATGATAAGTTCTTCGGAAACTTCTTCGTCTGTTACTTTGGTAACCATTGCTGCTAAAAAGACCGCGTGTCACATCAAGGTTACTAATGGAGTGTCAGGATTCACTAGCCCAAGCTTTGGATAGTAACAACATTTTGAGATGGGTTAAAGGACACAATGTAAATAAAGGCAACCGCATTGCTAACCTCCAGCTAAGGAGGCAGCAAACCTACGCCTGTTAGGACATGGTAATCTTCTTAGATGATCAACTAAAACATTTGCGGAAATTGCCAAATATCGCCTTCCACATGCAAACAGTCAAAAGGTATGAAGAAAGGCCAGGATGTAGACTTACCAAGGTAACACTAAGGAATCTTGGGAAGTCAACATCAGAAAAGTACAGACAGAACCGTTGCTGTTACTGTTTTGATTGATTCTAGTCCAGTCGGGTTAGATGAATAACAGGCCTAACCTTGAATTAGGAGCTGCCCCAAATTTTATTTTTCTAATCTTTAGGGAGGGTCAATATTAGTATAAATTTAAAATCTCGACTGAATTCCAACGTTGCGTTAGCCGCCATCTTAATTTTAAACGAGAACCGTTTTTGCTCAATATCTCCGCTATTTTCAATTTTTTGACAAAAAGTGTAGAAACTGAAATTGTTGAAAATACGATTTTCTATAATTTCATTTATTATAACTTTTTTCGTGCGGTCGATATTTTCCGAGCTATGAGGGGAAAATAGTGACAGTTGGATCATAATTATTGAATTATTGAATTATCTCGTTTATTATTAGTTTTACAACAAATATGTATCTGTACAAAAATGAAGAGAAATAAATTCTACACAATTTTGATCTCTTTCATTTTTTTTTCCTAAAATTAATATTTAAGGTAGTACGTATGCGGTAATGGCGCGAGCGTAAAACCGGATTGATTTTATTGCAATTGTTTTTGTTCAATATCTACGCCATTTTCAACTAAAGTTGTTCAAAATATAATTTCCTACAATTTCTTTTTAACAATTTTTTTCATGCGGTTAATATTTTCCGAGTTACATGGGAAAATAGTAAAGAGTGGTGGGAGGAGCATAATTATTGAATTGAATTTTGTATCCGAGCTGCCGCAAATTTTATAATTGTATCCTTTAGGAGAGATCAACAGTAATGTAAATTTAAAATATCGACTGAATTCCGCGGTTGCATTAGCCGCCATACTGATTTTAAATGAGAACTGTTGTTGCTTAATATCTCCGTCATTTTCAACTTTTCAACATAAGTGGTGGGAAAGAAAATTGTTGGAAATGCAATTTCCTACAATTTCTTTGGCACAATTTGTTTATACGATCAATATTCTCCGAGTTAAGGGGGAAAATAATGGAAGCGGAGGGGAAGCATAATTATTGAATTATCTCATTTATTATTAACTTTACGACATAATTGTACATAAACAAAAATAAAGAGAATTATATTTTATACAATTTTTGAAACTTCCAATGAAACATCAACCAAACTAAGTATATAAAAGATATAAAAAGTCATTATATACATTAAGTTCACTTAATTTTATTAACTAGCGGGTTTTATTGGTTTAATTTGTCTGTCGATATTTGAAGTTTTATGTTAGCTAATATATCGTGATGTTCTAACAATTTTTTTTTAAATTTTGGACCCTGTTGGGGGGAATTTCCCCCCTTGTAGACCCGCCACTGGTTCTCTCGAAAAATTGTAGTAAATCGTAATTGCAACAATTTCAGTTCTTACACTTTTTGTCGAAAAGTTGAAAATGGCGGAGATATTGAACAAAAACAATTGCTACAAAATCAATCAGGTCTTACGCTCGCACCTTTACCACATACGTACTACCGTAAATATTGATTTTATCAAAAAATGAACGGCATCAAAATTGTACAAAATTTGATTCTCTTCATTTTTGTATAGGTAATTATTTGTTGTAAAACTAATAATAAACGAGATAATTCAATAATTTAATAATTATACTACAACTGTCACTATTTTCCCCTCATAACTCGGAAAATATCGACCGCACGAAAAAATTGTAATAGATGAAATTATAGAAAATCTCATTTTTAACAATTTCAGTTTCTACACTTTTTGTCAAAAAATTGAAAATGGCGGAGATATTGAGCAAAAACGGTTCTCGTTTAAAATCAAGATGGCGGCTAACGCAACGGTGGAATTCAGTCGAGATTTTAAATTTATACTAATATTGACCCTCCCTAAAGATTAGAAAAATAAAATTTGGGGCAGCTCCTAATGCAAGGTCAAATGCTATCCCGACTTGGCTAAAGCTCCAGTTCTTAATGTATTGTTGTTCTGAAGCTATTTTCTTGTGGCATTTTTACAATTTTAACTATTTAGAATGGGAAATAAGCCACAATATTATTAAAAAATGATTTTTATTAACGTTTTGACGCCCAAATCGGGTGCCGTTGTTAAAATACAAAATACTATTAATATAAACAAAAATGTTGTTGCTTAGTAAAAAAATTCTTCTAATAATTTATTTAATTTGACTCATTTATATATTTAATCATTTATAACTTAATGTATTGCTTCATATTCTCTCTTGGTGGATAAAATGAAAAATTTTAAAATGGTATTGGATTATAATAGTCCTGTCGCCAGGGGGGGTACAACGGCCTCCTTAATTCAGATGGACTTACCCAAGTTTTTTTTATATATTTTGACCCGTAGAATACGAATTTTTTGGGTAACAGTTGATCCGGATGTCGATAAGATTGTTATAGACAAAGAACTTGAGGAATTACATAACAGTGATTTCTCGCAAAACAAAACATATTTTTGTATTTTTTGGGTCATTTTAAGCAAAAAATATTCCTACAAGTTTTTTCGTAGAATGCATAGTTTTCGAGATAATCGCGGTTGAACTTTCAAAAAATCGAAAAATTGCAATTTTTGAACCCGAATAACTTTTGATTAAAAAATAAAGTAGCAATTCTGCTTACCGCATTTGAAAGTTTAAGTCAAATTATATCGGTTTTGATTATTTGCATTGCTAAAAATTAATTTTTTTATTGTTAAACTAATCTATAAACACATAGGTTTCCCGTGCCTAATACATGCGTTTTACCGCATGCTACGTAGAAATTGCCTCGCTTGCACTTGTAGCTACTCTACCTACTCGTTCGATTTTAAATGAGAAATCATAGAAAACATCACTCACATACTAGGTGTTTACTACAGTTTACAGCTTTGTTTAACAATAAGATAATAAATTTTTAGCAATGCAAATAATCAAAACCGATATAATTTGACTTAAACTTTCAAATGCGGTAAGCAGAATTGCTACTTTATTTTTTAATCAAAAGTTATTCGGGTTTAAAATTTACAATTTTTCGATTTTTTGAAAGTTTAACCGCGGTTATCTCGAAAACTATGCATTCTACGAAAAAACTTGTAGGAATATTTTTTGCTTAAAATGACCCAAAAAATACAAAAAGATGTTTTGTTTTGCGAGAAATCGCTGTTATGTAATTCCTCAAGTTCTTTGTCTATAACAATCTTATCGACATCCGGATCAACTGTTACCCAAAAAATTCGTATTCTGCGGGTCAAAATATATAAAAAAAACTTGGGTAAGTCCATCTGAATTAAGGAGGCCGTTGTACCCCCCCTGGCGACAGGACTATAAACATTAACCTAAATATAAAAATTATTTTTATATGTGCAGCGCATAATTTTAGTTTTATATTTGCAGAAAAGCAATATTTTTTAAATGGTGTTTTTAAGTTTAATTAATAAAAATTATCTGGCACAATCTTGGACTGAATGCTTTTAAATTAAGTTTTTCGCTTTCGTGTTGATTCATGTCAGTTTGTTAAATTTTTAATATTTGCTTATGGCTGTTTAGAGAACAAGATTTAAAAATTAATTTCAGAAACAGCATTATTTGCACTGGAATTACATCGCGAAATTTTAAAGTTTAGTATAGTATGTGCCTTCAGAGAATTGAAAGGACAAAACGAATAATTTTAGTACCGCAGTAAATAATAGTAAATGAAGTTTCCCAGAATACTGGTGGCAATAAAAGAGGAAATTAAAAATGGTTAATTTTCACAAAATAGGCCATTTGTGATAAACAAACGTGTTGTCAGTACCATAAACAGGCATATTAATGCCACTGGAATGAGCAAATGTTTTAATGAATTTTTTGAGTTATTCGACTAAACTGTACGTTGTGCCTAATATGTCTGCATTCATTATAAAACAAATTATGCTAATAATATGTGTTGCCCTTCGCTATTCATTACTCTTTTTCATTTTATTTTTGTCTGGAGTAGGTATGGCGCACAGTTTTTAGACATTACAACGGTTGCCTAAATCGACTAACCAATGAACATTAAGGGTGCGATTACGTCACGAGAGTGTACTGTCATGTGAATCGTAATATGATTTTTTTCGAATCCTGAAAAAACCAAGTGTTTTAGAAAAAATTAAACGCAGGATGAAAGATTACATTATTACCGAGGGCGGAAAGCCCCTTAAAATAAACAAGCAGTTTCTATTGAATGAAATATTTGAAATTAAATATCACACTTCTCTTTTATTTTCAGCCCTGACCCTTATTAAAATAAACATTATAGAAGTTTTCAGGGACTTTCGGCCCTCGGTAATAATGTAGTCTTTTATTCTGAGTTTAAAGTTTTCACTAGTAATACCACTAGAGGTCAAATTATTTCCGAAAATTTTTTTGAGATCATGAATATTTTGAAAATTTCCCGAGTCGCAGACGAGGGAAATTTTCTAATAATATTCATGATGAAAAAAAAATTTCCGGATAATTATTTGACTTCGCGTGGTATTCGGTAAGAAAATTCCACACCAAATTTGCATTTGAAAATCCAAAACTGCATGAACAGATTAATAGCGCGCCATAGCTTTGTCAGCAATTATTTAGGCTTTCAAATTCGTAATTTCTACTCATTGTAGTTGCATGGGAATACCATTTCAAGATAGAAAATAGTATATTCTTCAATTTTACATAAGTTTTGAGTAACTACAAGTGATAGAAAATGAATCAAAACTAAATTATGTAAACAAATAAAAACCAGTCTGTCAAAAATGTTCTGTTATTGTAAACGTCAAAAAATTTTCACTATAATTCGCTGTTGGGTACCCCACGAGCAAAAAATTTCCGATAAAATACCTCCGTTGCCATGGTGATCTGTCAAAATAACGTATTTTGATTGGTTCAAAATTACAGGTGTGGAATTTTCAAAAATATTTATTAGTTTTCTCAGGATTCGAAAAAAAAATGAATACAATTAAAACACATTGAGAATTTTGACATGCGTCAAAATTTTGCATTAACTCAATGTAAAATTCTAAACTGTTGAATTCCAGCTTCCCTAATTATTTTACATCAAAAGACATTAGAAACTATTTGTAGAGGATTGAAATCTGTGTTGAAAACAACTGTTAAAATTGGTCTACGTAATTAAACATATTCCAAAATTTTGTAAAAGTATAATACATTTTAGTTTTCAGCCCAAACTTAGGCCACACACAATGCAGTAATGTTCACATTTTTGAACTGTCAGTATTTTTATTTTATCATCTATTGCTTAAAAACAATACAGTTGATAAGATACCCTCAGTTGCGGAGAAAGTATTAATAATAAAGATTTTTTATTCAGTCAATGGTGTGAGCACTGTCAGTTAAATAGTACCGTGTGGCCTAACTTTTACACGCATACCTATTTTGTGGCAAATGTATCATATTTTTCAAACTTTTGGAATGCATTTAAATCGTAGAACAATTTTAACTTTTGATTTTAATAGAGATTTTAATTATCTACAAGTATTCTCTCATGACTAAAGTATTCTCTCATGACTTTTGATGTAAAATACTTATGGAAGCAGGAATTTAACAATTTAGAATTTTACATTGAGTTTCCTATGGCCCTTTTTAAGATTCACCAAGGGCTATAAAATAAAATGTGTACTATTTGTCTTATTATTTCATAATAACACAAATAATACACATATATACACAATAACTAGAGACTGGAAAATATGCACTAAAAAATGTCTAAAATATGCATGCAATATGCATTTTAAAACAAGCTGAATATGCACAATTAACATGCAAATATGCATTTATATATGCACTTATTTTTATATGAATAATTTTATGGTTTACGTTAAATACATAAATAAATAAAAAATAATAAAAATAAATAAATAGGTTTGAATTTAAACCAAATTGTATTATTATTTCTTAATATATTTTTTTAACTTCAGGTTTTGTGACAAATAAAACGGCAAAATATTTTATTTTGACCACAAGATAAATAAGAGTACAATAAAATAAATGTACATATTTTTATTGTTACAATATTGATTCATATTTTCTAAACTAATATTATAAAAAGAGTACAATAAAACAAATTTACATATTTTTATTGTTACAATAAATAATCATATATTGATTCATATTTTCTAAACTAATATTATGTCTTCTATCTGTTAATATTTGTTTATAGGCAGAAAAAGATCTCTCAACGTCACAAGATGTAATTGGGGCATATTTAAACTTTGCTATTAGAGACGGATCCATATTAATATTTTCATCGAAGTTTCCAAAATTGATTATATTATTTATTGAACGCAATAAAGTGAAACCCTCATTTTTGTTTAAAACGTCATCAAGTTTATCTTTAATTTTTACTCCAATTTCCCCATTCAGATTTGTTATTTTCTGTTTAACCGAATCAACAATAGACATACTATTGTGAAGACATAAATTTTGAGCCTCTAATTTTGTAATTGAACT
This sequence comes from Diabrotica virgifera virgifera, assembly GCF_917563875.1. NCBI lineage: Eukaryota > Metazoa > Arthropoda > Insecta > Coleoptera > Chrysomelidae > Diabrotica > Diabrotica virgifera. The sequence goes on along the minus strand of NC_065447.1, from coordinate 187,378,132 downwards.
TTCAATGATATCGAAATTCGATTTTATATACAACAATTGATTTTTAATAGACTTTTCTTTAAAAATATTTTGACAGTTATCAATAGCGGTACAAGTCGGATCAAAACTTGAAATAACGCTTTTGATGTCGTCGTAGTGTTCAGATAAAAATATAGCACTTTTAAGCCAAGTTCCCCATCTGGTTAATACTGGTTCTGGTGGTAAAGGAATATCGGGAAGCATCTCCCTATATACCTGTACACGTAGTGGTGCTTTCAGAAATACTTTTTTTACATTATTTATTAAGGTGTTTACATTGGGAAATTCAATTCTAACTTTCTCTGCAACTCTGTTTAGGCCGTGCGCCAAACATGTACAGTGAATTAAATTAGGGAAAAAGATTTTAAGATTGGATGCAGCTTTCATCATATATGAGGCGGCATCACTAAGTATTAATAATATTTTTTCAAATGGTACTTGATCAGGTAAAAAAAAATTTGTTAGGGATTCGTTAACAAATCTAGCTATTGTAGCATAGTTTGTTTTTTCCAAACATTTTACACTAATTAAGTATGAGTTTTTAAAATCGCCAGAGTCGTTAAGAACTCCAACAATTAGATTCGCAATTTGTCGACCCTTTGTATCCGTTGTTTCGTCGACGGAAATCCAAAGATATTCGGCTTTTAACTGATTTTTAATACTCGTCATTACATCTTTGTAACATGCACTGACATATTTTTTCCGAAGAGTTGAAGAACTTGGTATTTGAGCTGGTTTATCTTTAATCTTGCAATAAGTTTTTAAAAAGTTTTGACACGATTTATGTTCTAACTTGTGCAGAGGGATATTGCAGTTCAAAAAAAAATGGCATAAATCCTTTGCAAAGGTTTCTTGCCCAACTGACGTATTCTGAATCTGCAAACTGTTCTGTAGAATCTGCTGGCGAGGTTTATTATCATTTTTTGATAGCTTAGTTTGGTGAAGTGAAGTTTTTATGTGTTGAACTACTTGGAATTTCTTTTGACATGGAATCTGGAATATAATGATAATGATGTTTTAGATGTTTTCGTAAATAGATACCTACATTAAAATGATCAAACTTTTTAAACCTCCCCCAATTTTTTTTTATTTCTCAAAGTGAAATTGAAATCGTCAAACAATAAAGTACAGTCAGTGTACCGTAGTATACAGGGTGGGCCACTCTCAACACCTCGCTCTGTATAAGCCAAACCGTTGCGAACTTTAAAAAACAGTTTTTGAAGAAATGGGACGGTTTGTCATTTTAGAATAGACAGACACATAGATGTGCAAAGAAGTTTGATAAGTTTAAAAATCTATTGAAGTGGAGAACTTACCTTTTTATCACAAATGGTGCAAAACATACTTTCACTGTCGATAACTTTTAGATGATTGTTACTTCCAATCCAACTTCTGAGAAGACTTGATTTTTCCCTTGCTACTTTAGGCATTTTCACAATAATAATAAAATGATTTTTTTACACAGTATAGTCAATAACTTGCAATCACAAAAGTTGAATAATCGGCGATTGATTTAAGACTAACCATTCATAAAATAAAATAATCTATCCTACCCTTAAAATGCTTAAAATTTCGTTTTGGTTGGTTTTCCCAGAATAATTCATAGTTGGCCGACACCAGCAGAAAGTACAGGTAATATTTGTAATGTTATTCAAAATATAATCGGTATTTACTTAGGTAATTTGTAAATTCTGAGAAGTCTATAAATCTTAAATATCCGGATAATGATACCTGCAGCTATAAATAACGCCCATTATGTTTATGGGTACAACAACAAAGGAGCTTAACAGCAAAATATTTACTTTCACATTTTATTTTAATGGATGTTGATGTTACTAATATATACCTTATTTTTAAATGGGGTAGAGTAAATTCCCATCAAAATATGCATTTATATGCTCTTAAATCTCCAAATATGCAAGGCATATGCATTTATGAAAAACATGAGAAATATGCAGCATATATATGCATATGCATTTTGCATATAATCCAGTCTTTAACAATAACACACATTCAATAATCGAAAATCATTTAAAAATATGGGAATGTGAACTCTTGTGACGTAAAGTCAAAAATATAAGTCTCCCCACCACCGTCGGTCAAGGCAACCGTAATAAAGTCTAATAACCGTGGGTATGGCGGTTTTTTACAAAACGCCGGTTTTTGGTTATACCGGTTTTTTCTACTTACGGTTTAACCTGGCGGTTATAACCGATCAAAAAAACGGTTATTGGAAAAACCGGTATTCGGTTTTTTAAGCAATAGTCAATAACCATAAACCATTAGGTTACAAAGTTACGTTTACATTGCACTTTAGTTTAAGATACTTCATTCGAATCGGTATCAATTTTATCTATATCAATACTATTAAAAGAATATATAAATATCAAATATAAAACGATCAGTATGACTTTTAGCAGGGCATATCTGGATTCATTTCTCATAATGTGTCTGAACTATTGTAGCTTTCTAGATTTGATTGTGGTGTCGGTTATTCTTCATTTTTCTTAGGACCTCCTTCTTTACGACTCGTCAGTCCACGAGATCTTAAGTATTTTGCGATCAAGCAACATCTCAAATGCTTTCAATGTTTTGCACATATCTTCGTTCAAGGTCAACGAATCAACACCGTAAAAAGGACAGAAAAGACGTAACATCATCTCATTCTTTTATATCGAGAGCGAGGTTGTGGCTCTTGAAGAAAGCCCCCATCCGATTGAAGGTGGCTCTACCTTTTCCAATGAGAGCTCTTATATCCTGGTTTTTGTCCATTCTTCATTCGTTATGATACCGTTATAGTTGTCGTATATCAACCTTATTACTGGGGTTTGGTTGATGAAGATTTGACCTTCTCTTATCTTTTTCTTTCTAATTATCATGTGCTTTGTGCTCTATATTTACAATATTCCACAATTTTGGCACACTGATAAAAAGACAGTCGATCTATACTATCGATCTAATCCGTGATTATCTTCCAGTCAATAATAGGTTTGAAGAATAATATATGTAAAAAAATTTAATGGGAAAATCCCAATAGTTGGCTGTATACCATAGTTTAAAAAACCAATACAGAAGTAAAAACTTCGAGATGTATTCTGGTATAAAATCGTTTATTTAAAACTATAAAATGTCATCGATTGCAGAACGTTTTCGTTCTAAACAGAACACCTTCAGTGCCTAGAATGAAGTATTTCCACGTTAGTTTAAAGCAAAAGGTTAAAAATATGACTGTTAAAATGAAAAATGTGGGAATACTTACATCCTGCCGAGTATTTTGAAACTAGCACACTGTAAATAGTGTTAACATCATCATATATGGTTTACATAATGTAATATGTTAAAATGTTATGACTACAAGTCGATGTTAATGGATAAAGTGGAACACATGCTAAAAGGGTGCCATGGTTCCCTGCTCGAAGATGCTAGGTACTTGCCAATTCAATGGGCACAGACCAACTGAGAAATTATGAAGTGGATATACAATTTGACAAGGGTGACATGACATGACAAGATAAAGCCAATTTTTGGTTAAAGTTTCATTTGATTTTGGATTTTTTAATAAAATGCGAAGGTTTGTCTGCAAAAATAATTTAAATTATGTGAATAATAAAATCTACTGTAAAGTTTAAATTAGCAACTCTCTATTCCAGAATAACTTATAGATTCATTAAATTTAATGCAGATATATTACATGGTTTTAGTTGTGACGTCATCGGATGTGAAATGACGAGATGAAAGTTGAGTTTTGTTGAAACAAGGAAATACACTACAGAATAAAAGATAATTAGACTTGCGTGGAAAAACAAAGCTAAACAAGCCGAAAAAACCAGAATTTAAGAGTATTTTTATGTGATGAAATGTTGGTTGCCTAACAAGGCAAGCAGGCAACAGGTTGAAGGTAAACGGTAGAATATTGCGAGAAAACAGTATATATACAAAAGGTGGCTATTTATTGTGTTAAATTTATTATTATACTATTGTAATGAATAATTATGTCTGTTAAAAGTTGGAAAATAGTTGTTAACAAAATTAAATAACTAAAGATTACTGTTAGTGAGGTAGATATATGTGTAAAGGATATGATTGTATATAGTATTGTGAAATGAATAAAAGTATGTAATAATATAATAAAATTACACTATGTGACATAAAGTCTAATTCATCTTTATGTAGTTTTGAAAGGACTGAATGAATTGGAAGTAATGTATCTTGATAGTCTACCAACGTAGAATAGTGAATAAAATAATTAGAATGAGAGCTACCAATATAGGTCAAATTGTGGGTTGGTGTCAGTATGTAAAGAAGAATCTAAATTGAATGAGTATATGAAATAGAAAAGTATGAGATTGATTTCTATTGGTGATAGTGGAGTGAACAGACTGAACTAAATGAAATATATTTAAGTGCAGAACTTTATGAACGTATGTGATTGCAACTGAAATCAAACAAATGAAAAATGTGAAAAAATTTATTTTAAATTGGGATAAATGGATATTGGAAGTTGTCTGATATGAATGGAAATGAAAAGATAGATGAAAAAGAAGAATAGTGAATGCAATAAAACTTAAATGTTATAGTCTGAAAGAAGTTTGACTGAATGGGTCGTAATGGATATAGGTGTGCAGTATCCTATTGTTAAGTAAAGTCTAAGAATCTAAAAAGAAAGAAGTGACAGAATGTTACTAAGTAAGGAAAGTGATATATATGACAGACCAGAGTGATTGGATGTATGGTGTTTTTTATTATTGTAAGCGGAGATGAGAGAAAATAAGTAAGTAACATAACAGGCAACAGGATAAGTGAGTGTGAAGAACATTCCAAAGAGACAATAAACCAGACCGATTTAAGGATTAATAATAATAAGAGCCATTTAAATAAATTATGAAAGAAATGGTGAGATGAGATATAGAGGACCTGAAAAAGAGACAGAGACACAAGGTCAAACCAGAAATGACTAGGAGTGGAGAAAAATACGAAGGATAGGAAAATAGAAGAATCAAAACTGTGTTAGGGATGGGATAGTGGGGGAGGCAGTAATGAAGTTGAAAAGAAATTGCAAGTTGAGATATGTGTTAATGTATATGTGTTAATATATTTCATTTAGTTCAGTCTGTTCACTCCACTATCACCAATAGAAATCAATCTCATACTTTTCTATTTCATATACTCATTCAATTTAGATTCTTCTTTACATACTGACCCCAACCCACAATTTGACCTATATTGGTAGCTCTCATTCTAATTATTTTATTCACTATTCTACGTTGGTAGACTATCAAGATACATTACTTCCAATTCATTCAGTCCTTTCAAAACTACATAAAGATGAATTAGACTTTATGTCACATAGTGTAATTTTATTATATTATTACATACTTTTATTCATTTCACAATACTATATACAATCATATCCTTCACACATATATCTACCTCACTAACAGTAATCTTTAGTTATTTAATTTTGTTAACAACTATTTTCCAACTTTTAACAGACATAATTATTCATTACAATAGTATAATAATAAATTTAACACAATAAATAGCCACCTCTTGTATATATACTGTTTTCTCGCAATATTCTACCGTTTACCTTCAACCTGTTGCCTGCTTGCCTTGTTAGGCAACCAACATTTCATCACATAAAAATACTCTTAAATTCTGGTTTTTTCGGCTTGTTTAGCTTTGTTTTTCCACGCAAGTCTAATTATCTTTTATTATGTAGTGTATTTCCTTGTTTCAACAAAACTCAACTTTCATCTCGCCATTTCACATCCGATGACGTCACAACTAAAACCATGTAATATATCTGCATTAAATTTAATGAATCTATAAGTTAGTCTAGAATAGAGAGTTGCTAATTTAAACTTTACAGTAGATTTTATTATTCAAATAATTTAAATTATTTTTGCAGACAAACCTTCGCATTTTATTAAAAAATCCAAAATCAAATGAAACTTTAACCAAAAATTGGCTTTATCTTGTCATGACATGTCACCCTTGTCAAATTGTATATCCACTTCATAATTTCTCAGTTGGTCTGTGCCCATTGAATTGGCAAGTACCTAGCATCTTCGAGCAGGGAACCATGGCACCCTTTTAGCATGTGTTCCACTTTATCCATTAACATCGACTTGTAGTCATAACATTTTAATATATTACATTATGTAAACCATATATGATGATGTTAACACTATTTACAGTGTGCTAGTTTCAAAATACTCGGCAGGATGTAAGTATTCCCACATTTTTCATTTTAACAGTCACATTTTTAACCTTTTGCTTTAAACTAACGTGGAAATACTTCATGCTAGGCACTGAAGATGTTCTGTTTAGAACGAAAACGTTCTGCAATCGATGACATTTTATAGTTTTAAATAAACGATTTTATACCAGAATACATCTCGAAGTTTTTACTTCTGTATTGGTTTTTTAAACTATGGTATACAACCAACTATTGGGATTTCCCCATTGATTTTTTATTAATGACAGTATGGTCAATTTGGCTCTTCAGTATTTGCGACTAGCAACACGACGAAACAACTTGAAACTCGATATATGGTTTATTCAACAGTGTCTCAAATTCAAAGTTTTTCCAACTTTTAGTATAGTCAGGACATCAAAAAATGTACCACCCAACATCAGGACTCGCTACAGATAAAACTTATGAAAAAAGAGATATGTTCACATTATAGTAAACTTAATTACATCAATTGTAAGCTTAAGGTAATGTATGATTCTTTGCTCGATATTACAGGATTCATTAACTTCAATAATTTTTTGACAGATGTGCATGACAAGGTAGATGCTTCTAACACAATTAAATTCAATAGAGTACATAACAAGCTTATTAATCTCATTAGAGAAAAAACTGTATATGATCAAGCCTCTCAGGATAGAAATAACAATAAAAAGTTCTCAGATTTTCAATTCCACCCTAGAATAAAGAACCTTACCGATATCAGCTTTTCAACAGATGAAATTAAATTATTAGACTATGGTCTCAAATACTCCGTTCCTAAAGATTTATCTTTACACGATCTTGAGAGTCTATCTATTGAGACAGATGTAGTAATCCAAAACCTTTCATTATCTCTTTCACAAAGAACGTCAACTAGAAATTCCTGTTACCGTTACATAAATAAATATAAAAATAAGATTCCTTCATCTTCAAATTCTTCTTCTTCTCAGAACTCTTCTTTTATTTATAATCTATCATTTAAACAAGCTCAATCTCATCTCAAAACTCTTAAATCAATTAAACATAAAATTGATAATCACAACCTAATTTTTTCTAAAGCTGATAAAGGTAATTGTTTGGTTATTCTAGACCGTGATACTTACAACAATAAAGTTTCATCTTTTCTAGATGACAACCACTTCATTATTTTACCAACTGATCCTTCCAAGAGATTCATAAGTAAATTGAAAGATAAAATCAAAAAACACTCTGAATTTTTATCCAATTATGAGGCCCCTTACAACAAACTTCCTGGCAACCCTCTTATTCCGAGGTTGTACGGTTTACCCAAGATACATAAAGTTGGAATTCCTATACGTCCTGTCGTCAGTTTCATTAACACTCCAGTTTCTATTTTATCAAAATTCATACTCAACACCTTAAAAAATTAGTTGATAAACTTCAACTCATCAATCTCAATCCAGACACAACTATGCTTTCTTTTGATGTAAGCAACCTATTTACTTCAGTGCCCAAAATCGAAACTTTAAGTCTGGTAAAATCACTCTTAGTCAACAAGTCTTTTCAGCCCAATGTCATTTCACCGATACTAGATATCCTTGAATTATGTCTATCTCAAGATTTCTCTCAATTTAACAACAAATTCTTTAAACAACCAGATGGTTTAGCAATGGGCAGTTGCTTATCCCCATTCCTAGCTGATGTCTTTATGGATCATTTAGAGTCCAATCACATTATGAAAAATCCAGAAATTTTACATTGGTTTCGTTACGTAGATGACTGTTTGGTCTTCATCGCTGGACATCATGACTCAGCTCAACAACTACTTCTTAAAATTAACTTAATTCACCCTAATATCAAATTTACCATGGAACTAGAATCTTCTCAGGCCATTAATTTCCTTGATTTATCTATTACCAGACTTAACAACCAATTCAACTTTGGTATCTTTCGTAAACCCACCCAAACTGACCATGTTATTCATTTTTCTTCTAATCATCCTCTATCACACAAACTAGCAGCTTTTAGAAGCTTCATACACAGACTTTACTCTATACCTATGTCAACAGATTCATTCAACAAAGAACTCAACATTATAAAACAAATAGCTGTCAACAATGGTTACGATCCCTCTATAATAGATAAACTCATCCGTAAAAGAGAATCTAAATTGCTTCAAAATTCTGCTTTCCATCAGTCATCTTCCTCTTCTGCTATTTACAGGTCACTACCATATCATAATCCACATCTATCTGTAAAGATTAAACGTATTGTATCTAACTCTTCTGAGAATATACGTATTTCTTTCAAAGTTGGAAATACCCTTGGCCACTTTTTGACAAATACTAAGGATACAATACACTATATGAATCGTAGTGGTGTTTATAGACTGACTTGTTCTGATTGTGATGCCTCTTACATCGGCAGGACTTACAGATCACTCTCAACCAGATCTGCTGAACATTCTAAAAGAGACACTACATCAGCCTTTTCCCATCATTTAAAAGTTAATAATCATCATCTTAACATCCCTGATGGTGTTAAATTAATTCATAACATCCAAGACAGAAACAATCTACGCCTGGATTTGTACGAGGACCTTGAGATTTCCAGAGACATGAGGACCAGCCCCAATTGCGTTAATCGTCAAACAACTCTAAATCGTCCTTTTACTCCTATCCATCGACAACTATTCCCTTAATCCAACCCTAGTTTTCTCTCATTATTCCCCTCACCCCCCTTCCCCTTTACTCCTATTCTCCATTTCCCCCTCCCCCTCTTTTTCCACTACCCCACTAGTTTATAACAATCTTCTCTTTCCATACTAATCACCCATTAACACATATCTCAACTTGCAATTTCTTTTGCAATTTTATACCAGAATACATCTCGAAGTTTTTACTTCTGTATTGGTTTTTTTAATAATATATGTACTAGCTTAGCTGTCTAGCTTATAGAGATGCTTTTATATCAGCTTATAGAGGTTTGTGTAAAGCCAACTCAACCACTGATCATGGGAATCGGAAACCAGGATCCGGCATGGGAGGTATATCACAAGAAGACCACAGGGCCTCCCGGGTCGTCAACCAGCAAAATCCCTGTGAAGTAATAAAGACCACTCTTAAAGAAAATAGAAAAACACCCAAGAGACTATTAAGAATTGGTACATGGAATGTTAGGAGTATGTATGATCCAGGAAAAATGCATAATATAATAGAAGAAATGCAACGATTAAATGTCGACATTCTACGCATTATTGAGGTAAGGTGGCCAAATTCTGTCAGTTTTTCGACAACAAATAGCATAGCATATTACTCCGGAAAGAGTAGTTCTCAACACAGACACGGCGTAGCAGTTTTCGTATCTAAGTCTATGATGCAGTCGGTCATTAATTTTACTCCAATATCAGACTGGCTCTTATTTCTCCAACTACAAACAAACACAAGTAAACTAAATATCATACAAATCTATGCACCTACTGCAGATAAATCCGAGGACGAAATTGAACAATTCTACAAAGAAATCAATTATGTATTTAAATCGACGAAACCACGAGACATCACCGTAATTCTTCTCTTCTTCTTTAGGTGCCGTGTCTGTATTCAGACGTTGGCCGTCATCATGTTTAAAATTTCCTGAAATCTCTCTCTATCGGCTGCTGCGCGAAATAATTCTTCTACTGTGCAGCCACACCATTGTCTAATATTACGCAGCCATGAAAGTTTCTTTTGACCAATCCATCTCTTTCCCTCCACTTGTCCTTGTATTATAAGGCGAAGCAGATGGTATTTAGGTCCTCTAATTATATGGCCGAAGTATTCTGTTTTTCTCCTCTTTATGATGCTTATGAGCAGACGTTCCGAATTAATCATTTGAAGAACATCTTCATTGGAAGTGTGCGAAACCCACGATATCTTTAGGACTCGTCGATAGCACCACAATTCGAATGCTTCTATTTTGTTTAGCATTGTGGTTTTTAACGTCCATGTCTCACAACCATACAATAGGATAGACCACACATAACATTTCAGCACCTTCTTTCGAATATTCATCGACAGGTTTCTATTACATAAAACTGGTTTCCAGGTCATAAAAGCCTTCCGTGATCTTTCGATCCTAGTTATTATCTCTTCATCAGAGGCACAATTTACATTTAACCAGCTGCCAAGGTACTTGAAATGATTTATCCGTTCTAACTCCTCTCCATCAAGAGAAAGCTGACCTTGATCTATATTAATCTTTCCAACTGCCATCCACTTTGTTTTTGAAATGTTGATTTTAAAGCCTCTCCGATAGCTTGCTTCACTGACTAGATTTAGTAGTGTCTGAAGATCTTGTAAATTTTCAGCAAGAATGGCTGTACCGTCTGCGTATCTAATATTGTTGATTACTTCTCCGCCTAGCCTTACTCCCTCTTGTCTGTCATCCAAAGCCTCCCTAAAGATTTTTTCAGAGTATAGATTAAAAAGGGTGGGTGATAAAACACAACCTTGTCGTACTCCACGTTTTATCGGCAGTTTTTAAGTACGACTGTCTCCAATTTGGATAGAGACTACTTGATTGTAATATAAGTATTTCAGCAGTCTTATATCGTAGTGGTCAAGTCCTGCTGCCTGCAGGCAATCGAAAAGTGTATCATGTTGTACTCGGTCGAATGCCTTCTCGAAGTCGATGAAACAAACATAAACGTTCTTTCGGAATTCACAACTTTTTTGTAATAGAACGCGCATACAAAATAGTGCTTCTCTAGTTCCTAGACCATTTCTAAACCCAAATTGCTTATTACCCATTCTAGTTTCGCACAGAAGGAATACTCGGTTTTGTATAATACGTAAAAGTATCTTAAGTGTGTGACTCATCAAACTGATTAGTCTAAAATCGCTGCATTTGGTGGGCCTGCTTTTCTTTGGTAATGTTATAAACAGTGACTCCAACCAATCATCTGGTATTTTTCCTTCGTTGTAAATTTTGTTAAAGAAAGTAGTCAAGTAGGTAATGTTTTCCTCATCCAAAAGTAGCTCAACAGGGATTTGATCTGGTCCAGGTGCTTTATTGTTTTTGGCTTGTTGTATTGCTTTTATGACTTCTGACTTCAGTATACTGGGACCTCTGTCTAATTGGTTGTCACAGGTAGTATTTGGAGCATTTTCTCGAGAAGCATCCTCAAAAAGGTCACTGATGTGTCTCTCCCATTCTTTGCACTGTTGTTCGTGATCACAAATTTTTCCGTCTGCGGTTTTAAGTACGTGAGCATTTTTCTGTTTTCTAATTCCGGAGGTATATTTAAGTTTCTTGTGGAGGTTGAAACTGTCATGATTTTTTTGGAGGTCTTCTATTTCTTTACATGAATTCTCGAGCCAGGAGGAACCGTAATTCAAGGTGATCTTAACTCAAAAATTGGTAAAGGAAAAAGTGGCAAACATGTATGAGAATAAGGACTCGGTAAAAGAAATAAACGACGTGATAGACTGCTTCAATTCTGTCAGGAGAATAACATGATTGTATCTAATACATTCTTCAACTTACCAAAGAGAAGACTTTATACGTGGAAATCACCCCAGGACAATGGTCAAAGAATAATTAGAAACCAGATTGATTTTTTGCTGATAAACGAACGATACAGAAACTCCTTAAAATCCGTTAAGGCTTACCCAGGCGCAGATGTCTATTCAGACCATAACCCTCTAATAGCGCAAATGAGTATTAAACTAAAAAGATTGGAGCAGAAAAGAAGAGCAAACCAGATAGACGTCAGTCATTTATGTAACCTGGAGGTAAAGGACGAAACTGCAAAGATGTATTAATAATAATTTCAAAATACTTCATGAAAAAGAAACTTCTCAGCCAACGAACAACATAGATAAAAAAATGGCAAAACGTAAAAATGGCGATAACAAGTCCTACGAAGAAAATTCTGACTAAAGAAAAACCAAAAATAAAGCAAAGATGGATGACTGATAAAATCCTTCTTCTTATGGACAATCGGAAAATAATAAAAGGAAAAAAGGAACAAAGGTGTAAACAAATACAGAAAGAAATCAAAAAAGAAATCAGAATAGCAAAGGAAGATTTTTATAAAAGAAAATGTGAAGAAATAGAGCAATTGCAGACAAAACATGATATTTTTAATGTACATAAAAAAGTGAAATAACTTGCAGGTACACAAAAATATAAGCAGCCAAATATCCTGTACAATGTCAACGGAAACATGATAAAAGAACTAGAAGAACAGTTGAAGACATGGCAAAACTATGTTGAAGAACTCTTTGCAGATGATAGATAACAATCTGAACTAAGTAACATACAAGGAGACGAAGGTCCAGAAATAACAGAAGAGGAAGTAATTTACGCACTAAAATGAATGAAAAACGGTAAAGCCCCAGGTCCAGATAAAATACCAACGGAAATCCTTAAACTGATAGAAGAAGACTCGATCAACATTTTAGTTGAACTTTTCAATAGCATTTATACATCAGGAAAAGTACCACAAGAATGGCTTTTATCCACCTTTGTTATTATACCAAAAAAGATGAATGCCAAACAATGTAGTGATTACCGTACAATCAGTTTGATGAGCAATGTACTGAAAATATTCCTGAAAACTATACACACTAGGGTACACAGAAAACTGGAAATGGACATCAAGAGAGACGTTGTTTGCACTGAACGTTATGTCAAAGATGTCTTGACATAAATCAAGATGAATTCATGTGTTTCATAGATTATAACAAGGCCTTTAATAAAGTGTGGCAAGATCATCTAGTCACACTCCTGTCAGAAAAGAATTTAGATAAACGAGACATCCGACTAATAGCAAATGTGTACTAAAATCAGAAAGCAGTAGTGAGAGTAGAGAATAATACCACTGAAGAAATTGGAATAAAGCGAGATGTGAGACAAGGGTGTATACTGTCACCAACCCTGTTTAATCTCTATTCCGAAGACGTCATGAATAGAACACTCTCTGAGCAATCCATAGGTATTAAAATAAATGGTGTTAGATTAAACAATCTGAGATTTGCCGATGACATCGATCTGATCGCAGAAACACTTGAAGAGCTACAGACATTGGTGAATAAGATAGCAGACTGCAGCGAAGAATATCGACTATCTTTGAACATAAAGAAAACTAAATTTATGGTAATATCGAAATCAACACGAAATGTCAAAAATTTATATTTACACAATTAAATTATCGATCGAGTTAGCAAATACAAATATTTAGGCACTTTAATAAATGAAGACAACGATAGCTCAGCAGAAATCAAAATAAGAATAGAAAGGGCCAGATCCATATTCACTAAAATGAAGAGAGTGTTCTGTGGAAGAGATTTGAGCCTAGACATGAAACTTCGCCTGATGAGATGTTACGTACTTTCTGTGATGTTCTACGGAATGGAGTCATGGACATTGAAAAAAATTGATACCAAAAAGTTAGAGGCATTTGAACTGTGGATGTATTGCAGAATCTTGAGAATATCATGGACGGAGAGAGTCACAAACGTCGAGGTCTTGAGAAGAATGAATAAAGAAAAGGAAGTCATATTTACGATCAAAAAACGAAAACTGCAATACTTGGGACACAGTACAAGAGGCGAGAGATATGAACTGCTTCGAATAATTATACAGGGGAAGATAGCACGAAATAGGTCCATAGGAAGAAGACTAAACTCCTGGCTAAAGAATCTACGGGAATGGTATAGCTGTAGCAACAACGAATTGTTTCGGTCAGCAGTTTCGAAAATACGTATAGCCCTGATGATCGCCAACCTTCGGAACGAAGGTGGCACTTAAAGAAGAAGAAGAATAGAGGTTTGTGTGTAAATATATGAGGGTGGATTAATATAAAATATATGGACCCCATAATATACAAAAAAAACTTCCTCATTTTTTCTCTGAACTGATTATTTTTTCCAGAGGTAACTTATCCGGTTTTTCACGAGTTACGTTAAAAATAAAAACCGGTTATAACCTGGACAAGAAAACAACCGAAAAAACCGATTATTCCGGAGTAAGAAAACCGGTTTTAGGTTATAACCGGTAGGTTTTTTCCATCCCTAGTGTGGAGTTCTTTTAGTGGACCAAGAAACACGTTTTAAATCTAGACTGTCTAAATTTAGAATACGTTTTTGAGAAAAAACCAAAAAGAATCCAAGCATCTAAGATAAATGTTGTAGTAGTTTTGAGATGAGTTAGTTGCTGCATTAAGAGTCACGTTAGAGTCCAAAAGAGTTTTAAAAATCCTATTTTTTAAGATCAGAATTCTTAAAAATTTCAATATATTTAATTTCAAAATACTACTTAAATTTTCTGAGAAAAAATTTTAAGCGAACCTATAAACTTAGTATGTTGTGCTCTTTTTAAATGTGTAAACGGATTTTCAAAATTTAAATACACAGGGTGTTGTTTCAAGGTCACAAATTATTTATATTTTTTTTTAGTCCAGACCTGGATTTTTCTTTTGATTAGTAGTTGGGTGGTTTGGATTTTAAATGAGACATATGTAAACCAAATACCAAAAAAATATATACAAGGTGGTTCTAAAGTCATGATTTCAGAACAAAATGGGCAAAATCGATAGAACACCCTGTAACCCGGATATAAAAATCAATGAAGCAGTAAATGAAATATATCTAGAACCGCCTCAGTGACCTCTATTCACCATTCAAGTATTTCCGTTTCACAATGAAACGCCCTGTATATAGTGTGACACAGCCGAATAGATAAATTAATTATTTCGTAAACCGTTGATTTAAAGGAAAAATACCGTAACAAGTCGATATTTATTTTTTAAATTATGATTTTTTGGAATCTATATCATACTAATGACGTCATCCATCGAGGTGTGATGACATATTTGATGATTTTTCTTTTAAATGAGATTAGGGGTAGTGTGTTACCTTATCTGAAATATTACGACATAATGAGTTTATTCCATTTGGTTTTCTCACGGTATAATCGCAATACGTTTTGTAATGAGTTGTTGTAATTTCCTCATATTTTCTGAAATATATATGCACAATTAAACATACACGAAAATTCAATTAATTTCGGGCTGACCCTATCAACTTTAAACATGAGGATATAACACAAGGGATGCGACCAGTTTTCGGAAAATAGATTGAATTGGTCAAGTCTTCAGAGCAAGAGGTCACATTTTAATATAATCGTTTTATCACGAAATTCTCAAAACCCTCGAGACAAGATATTTAGCCGCCTCTCTAGAGGAGTCCGCAATTTTATATTTTACATTTTTCGTATATTAATGTTTTTATTAGATTTTTTTTCCAAATCTCGGTTTTTAATTTGGATCGCGTTTTATGGAAATGTGGCACATTTTTTTTTGTTTCAGATCAAGATATGCGCTTTGGTTTTTGTATAACCGAATATTAACTTTCATTTGAAGCATCTAAATATTACATACGCATTTTGCGTTCAGTTATGTTTTTTGATTGACATCCACATTCATTTATAAGCTGCGTTTAATTTACAGCGTTTGATAATAAATAATGCTGACCCATTAAGCTGAACGGAGCATAATTCAAAATTTTGACGCATGTCAAAATGTTTAATGTGTTTTAAATGTATTCATTTTTTTTTCGAATCCCGCGAAAACTAATAAATACTTTTGAAAAATTTAAACGCAGAATGAAAGACTATATTATGACCTAGGGCCCAAAGTCCCTGAAAAATTCTATAATGTTTATTTTAATAAGTTACAGGGGTGAAAATAAAAGAGATAATTTAGTGTGATTTTTAATTGCAAATATTTCATTCAAAAGAAACTTTTTATTTATTCTAAGAGACTTTCGGCCTTCGGTAATAAAGTAGTTTTTCATTCTGCGTATAAATTTTTCAAAAATACTTATTAGTTTTTGCAGGATTCGAAAAAAATTAATACAATTAAAACACACTGAAAATGTTTACATGCGTCAAAATTTTGCATTTGGCTCCGTTCCCCTTAACAAAATCAGAATCAGTGTACATTTTTTAAGCGAGATTCACGCACCCCCAAAATGGCTAGGTAATGACCACGGTGTGGTGAATGGCTAATTTTTGTCACACTTTATGATTTGGATGATGCTGAAAATGAAAATGAGGTTTATTTTAATTTCTATGTGGGGGAACATTGCCAAAATCGCAATTACACCATAAAAATGAAAAAAATAGAAATCATATTTTTTGCGTTTAACTCACTACAACTCCGCTCCATTATACGTTTTCCTCAAATTTTTACACTATATATTTCTCACTTCTTTGAAGACAATAACACCTGTTTTAATCTTTTAGTCTTATTCTAGTGAAAGTTATGAATTTTTAAAATTAAACGGTGCAGATTCCTGAATTGCAGAAGTTGAATGAAAAAATTTGGAATTTAGCTTTACGTTTATGTTAAAATAAAGTACAAAGAAGTTTTCTGTAAACGTTTAGATCAAAATGTTTTATAAAAAAAATGCTGCAGTAGACGTTTTTCATTCCCAAAATAACGCTTATTTTTCGAGATACTGACAATGGATGATGAATTGATAATTTCAGTCTTACTTATTGTTGTTGATGGTGCTGAAAACGAAAAAATTATCTGTGGAGGAACATTGTCGAAATCGTAATTTTACTCTAAAAATAAAAAAAAAATAACATTTTTTGCGTTTAATTCGCTATAACTCTGTTACACTTTAATATTCTTTCTTGAAATTTTGTAAGCAGATATTTCTTACGTTTTTGAATATAGCCCGTCCGCTATAACTTTTCCCATGCGGTACGATTCATTTTCAATCAAATTAAGTCAAAACATAAATTGAAACGAACGTCGATGTGTATATACATTTTGTATACTGTAGACGCTCTGAGCTTCGCTGGTGGCGCTCCTAGCGGATTAATTGAACTTTCACCAGTAATTTTTAAATTTATTATTTAATTGTTATCGCTTAATATTTACAATGCAAAAAAGTAATTAAATTGTAATCGATTTTTTTTAAGATTTTGCTAATCATTTTGACGTTCTATTGATAAAATATAAATTTCTTACTTCGGATACTTTCACAATTATCGTGTAGATGGCGCTAAGATTAATAGATTAATTAATAATTACATATTACGGAACATTAAAAAAACTTAAATTCAGTATTTAAAACGTAAGTATATTTAAGGTAAAAATATATACCACAGCTTTGACCAACTAATATTTTTTATAATTAATATTTTTAATTTTAATTTTAAATTAATCGCTTTGACATTTATGTCAAATTTCCGGTAAACGTTTACAGACTTGTCACTACTGGCGCTCGCGAATTTGTGAATATCCCCTCTACGTACGATCTCACAGCGTATACTATATACTACAGACATCGACGTACGTTTCACTTTCTGTTTGACTTAATTTGATTGAAAATGAATCGTACCGCATGGGAAAAGTTATAGCGGACGGACTATATCTACTCTAAGACCTGTTGTAAGCTTTCAGTCTTATTGATATAAAAGTTACAATTTTTTCAAGATAAAAGGTGCAGATTTGTGAATTGCAAAGAAGTTTTCTAGGAAGTTTCAAATCAAAATGTTTCATAGAAAAAAAATGTGTATGAAGTTTTTTATTATTATGTTTTCAAAAGATTTGCCAGGTATTTGATAGTAAATGTCTTTTCTATCACTATCAACTTCAATACAATTTTACCAATAGAATAATATTATCAATGTACTCAAAAAAGTCTAATACTCTGCACGCGTCTTCATTTTTCAGCAACCCCATGGTTATATGTATAAAAATATGCTGATTTATTATACCTTATCAAAGAAAAGGCAGTTTATTCAGACCAGAAGCAATGAACATCTTAATAGGATACCGATTTGTAATATAGGGGAGTGCAAATGGAACGAAAATATGCATTGTTTCGGAAAAATTCAAACAAGCTTATATTTTTCTAAAACTTTTTTGGTAGTTTATATACATGTTAAAGTAAAAAGGTCTACTCACTTATTTGGCCGCTAATTGTTTATTAATTGTTTAAACAATAACAACAGTTTTGTATTAATAATTTTAAAAATATCGTTGAATTCATCATTTTACTTTGACCAAATATGTTTGTAATTTGGTTTTGATTATACTGAATCCGAATATGGCCTTGCAATTTGAAAATTCTTATACAGAAGCTCTTATACAGTATGTCTGCGTAGCTAGGAACCACATGAAAAACTTTTTTATTATCAATTTTACGATAAAAGTTATTCTTCATAGAATGCTCTGGATAGTAAAAAATCTAAAACTCAACCATCAGATATCAAATTTTATCAATTTTATACGAGTTATCTCTATGTACAGAGATAGAGGTATTACAACAAAAACATGATTCGTTTAACCTCCATAAAAAGATCAAAGAAGCTGCAGGCTTATATAAACACAAGAACACTGGATTTCTGACAGATAATCAGGGAAACATAGTATTGGAAATAGAACAGAAAAGGGATATTTCGATTAAATACGTGGAAAAAACTTTTCAAGATATACGAAGTAACACTGGCATCACAACAAACACCAATTGCGAATCTGGACCTCCACTTACAGTTTAAGAAGTAACGTATGCCATCAAAAGTACCAAAGATGGTAAAGCAGTAGGCCCTGATCATTTTCATTCCGAATTCTTAAAACTTATGGACTACGACGGCATAAAATGGTTGACAAAAATATTTAACAATATATATGACACAGGCATAATTCCCCAAAAATGGCTAGAATCAACTTTTATAAATCTTCCAAAAAAAACCAATGCGAGAAAGTGCGAAGACTATAGAACTATAAGCCCTATGAGCCATTTACTTAAAACATTTCTAAAGGTCATTCACAAATGAATATATACAAAGTGCGAGGAACAACTAACAAGAACACAATTCGGATTTCGTGATGCTCAGGGCACACGGGAGGCTCTTTTTGCTGTGCAAGTGCTATTTCAGAGATGCAGGGATGTAAATTGTGATATATACGTATGCTTTATAGATTACCAGAAAGCATTTGACAGAGTAAACCATGACAAATTAATAACTCTAATGCAAGAAATTGGAATTGACAACAAAGATCTAAGAATTATCAGAAACATTTATTACAATCAAACGGCCAAAATCAAAATGGAAGACCAGTTAACTGATAAAATTGCAATAGAACGAGGGGTACGACAGGGCTGTATTTTATCTCCACTACTATTCAATATTTACTCTGAGTGTGTATTTAAGGAAGCTTTAGACGGTTGTGCCAAAGGTGAAATAATAAATGGTGAATGGTTGAATAATATTAGATATGCAGATGACACCATAGTTTTTGCCGATAATCTCAATGATTTACAGATATTATCAAATCGTATAACAGAAGTCAGCAACAGATACGGACTAGCTCTTAACATAAAGGAGACCAAGTTTATGACTATTTGTAAGAAACCAATACTAAACGCTCAACTTAAAATCAACCAATAGAATATCGAAAGAGTTGAGCAATATACATATCTGGGTACGAATTTAAATAGCCAATGGGACCACTCAACAGAAATTAAACAGCGAATAATAAGGGCGAAAACAGCATACGTTAGAATTAGACCCATTTTCAACAGTCGAGAAACAGCATTAAAAACAAAATACCGTCTGTTGAAATGCTACATATTCTCAGTTCTGCTCTACGGAATGGAAGCATGGACACTAATTGTTGCATCTACGAATCGGCTCGAGGCTTTCGAAATGTGGAGTTATAGGCGCATCTTACGTATATCCTGGGTTGACCGAATTACCAATGTGGAAGTCCTGCGTAGAATGGGGAAAGAGTGTGAAATTCTCATAACCATAAAAACAAAAAAATTAGAATATCTAGGACATGTAATCAGAAATCAAGAACGTTACGGCCTTCTCCAACTGATTCTCCAAGGGAAGGTAAATGGTAAAAGAGGACCGGGAAGAAGACGTATTTCCTGGCTTCAAAATTTACGTAAGTGGTATAACACGACTACCACTGAACTGTTCCGCGCTGCGGTATACAAAGTCAAGATAGCCATGATTATCGCCAACATCCGGAACGGATAGGCACTTTAAGAAGAAGATACGAGTTATGTCAAAAATATGAATTTCGTTAAAGAGTAAAGTACCTTTATATTTCAGAATATCAAAAAATGCTATTATGAAAATTTTTTTGAAATTAAAAACTATGTTTAAATATACAATTACACTATTCTAATCGAAAAAAATTTTAAATTTTTTCTCAAATTACGGATAGTCATCATTTTATTTCAATTATGATAACTATTTTATTATCACTTTTACGAAAAAAAGCTATTCTTCATAAAATGCTCTCCCTGGTCTAAAATCTAAGATGCAATCATAGATATTAAACTTTTTAAATTTTATACGAGGTATGTAAAAAATATGAATTTTTCTTAAGAGTTAAGTGCCTTTATCATTCACAATATTTTAATTAGAAGGATGTAATTGAATACTAAAACATTTTTTTTTAATTCCAAACAACTTTTCTTAATAACAATTTTCGATATTGTGAAATTTAACGATATTTTCCTCTAGAGTGAAATTCATATTTTTTTATATATCTCGTATAAAATTCACTAAATTTGACATTTGATGAATGCGTCTTAGATTATATACGATGCAGAGTATTTTATAAAGAATAACTTTTTTTCGTACTAAGCTTTACATACTGTATAAGAGCTAAAAAAATTTTGTCGAGCTCGAAAAAATTGCGAGCCAAAATGCTTCATTTCCTCGACTATTTATATAGAATAACTTTTTTTCGTAAAACTGATAATAAAAAAGTTATCAATAGGTTCCCAGTTACGCAGACATATTGTATTAGGGCCAGTTGTTCAATCAGTAGTTAACTCATGGATTAAGTAAACTATAATTAAATTTAATCTAAAGATTATTTTTTAAGAAGTTGTTCAATGTTAGTTAACTTTCGGATTTATTAAACCCGAGTACTGAAGCGGCGACAACGTTGCCAGTTATTAATTAACGACTTGGAACAAACTATATCATGAAAATTGTACATAAAAATGTGTTCTGTGTCAAAAAGTTAATGATTTTTGAAATGTAGTGTTTAGTACATGTCAACTACTACTGACAGAGATTTTAATTTACATTATAAAATATATTTAAAATGGAAGAAAGTATTAAAAGTACAACTGCTAACTTTGCGTAAAAAAACATGTTTAAATAGTAATGTTAATTTTTTAGCTTATAAAAATAATTGCTATTCCTTCACAAAAATTTCATAAAAAGTTTTTCCAATTTGTTTTTACCTGATTTTTACACATAATGAAAAAAAGCGAAACTTCTGGAAATATGTATTTATAAATAATTAATAATTATCATGCATACATTTGTAGAAAGTATAAGTACCTATACACTGAGAGATCTAATTGATTTTTGTACTGGCTATATTATGTATGTGCATATCACTGGGTTATAATATTATAAATTTTTTAAGAAACACATTTTTTTGAAGTCAAAAAAATTATATTAGAAACAGCTAAGAAATATTCGTCCTCTGTCATATCTCTGTCATCAAAATAAAAGAGAAATAGCCATTATTATTAGAGACACGAAATTTAGTCCTGTCGCCAGTAAGGGTACAACGGCCTCCTTAATTCAGATGGACTTACCCAAGTTTTCTTTATGTATTTTGACCCGTAGAACACGAATTTTTTGGGTAACGGTCGGTCCGGATGTCGATAAGATTGTTATAAACAAAGAACTTGAGGAATCACATAACAGCGATTTTTCGCAAAACAAAACATGTTTTTGTATTCTTTGGGTCATTCTAAGCAAAAAATTATTTTACAAATTTTTTGGTAGGATGCATAGTTTGCGGCATAAACGGGGTTGAACTTTCAAAAAATCGAAAAATTGCAATTTTTGAACCCGAATAACTTTTGATTGAAAAATAAAATAGCAATTCTGCTTACCGCATTTGAAAGTTCAAGTAAAATTCTATCGGTTTTGATTATTTTCATTGCTAGAAATTAATTTTTTTATTCTTAAACAAAGCTATCAACACATAGTGATTGAATGATGTTTTCAATGCATTTCTAATTTGAAATCGAACGAGTAGGCGCGCATACAGAATTTCTACGTACATTACGTCCATTAAAACGCATGCATTGGGCCCGGGAAACACTATGTGTTTATACCTTTATTTAACAAATAAAAACTTATTTTTTAGCAATGCAAACAATCAAAACCGATAGAATTTGACTTGAACTTTCAAATGCAGTAATCAGAATTGCTATTTTATTTTTTAATCAAAAGTTATTCCGGTTCAAAAATTGCACTTTTTCGATTTTTTGAAAGTTTAGCCGCGTTTATCTCGAAAACTACGCGTCCTACGAAAAAACTTGTAAGAGCATTTTTTGCTGAAAATCACCCAAAAAATACAAAAAAATATTTTATTTTGCGAAAAATCGCTGCTATGTAATTCCTCAAGTTCTTTGTTTATAACAATCTTATCGACATCCGGATCAACTGTTACCCAAAAAAATCGTGTTCTACGGGTCAAAATACATAAAAAAAACTTGGGTAAGTCCATCTGAATTAAGGAGGCCGTTGTACCCCCCCTGGCGACAGGACTAATTGTAATAGATTATTACTGCATTATTACTGCAAATATTATCTACGACTGAAAATGTATAGAAAGAACAATTCAAAATAGATACATATCTACCTAGTGCAATAACTATGGTTGTTCCAATTTGGAATTTTCTTGAAAATATTTAATTTAAAACCAGAAAGTAAGGTTACAAATCTTTAGTTAACACCGTTAATCCTTCGTTTCTGAGCGATTAAAATAATCTCTTGTTAACAGATGGTTAAGTGTTAAACTTGCATTGAACAACGCAATATTAAGTGTAATTGAAGATTATTTTTAATCTGAAGATAATCTCCAATTAAACAATCGGCCCTAAGAGCTAAAAAAAATTTTTTGCTGAACATTTATTATTGTTGAAGTTTATTATTAAATGTATTTTAGGTAAATTTTCCAGAAAAAAGTTTTGATCACTTTATATAAACATTTTCGTAGCTGCTAATTTTCGGTTTTTGTATTACATTTTTTTATCTTTCTTAATTTTCTCAAAAAGAAATAGTCTATTTCATTTCTAAAGTAAAATAATTTGTTGCATTTTAAAGATTATATCCTAAGCTTTTAAAATGGTGGTAATTCTATAAAACTACAAAGATTCCAAAAATTACATTTTTTAAGACGTCATATCATTTGAATTAAATTTTTGAGATTTTTTTTTGAATGAAACATCATTTAGTACGATGCTTGATAGGTAAGTTGTGCCAAATTGAGGGTTTTATAAGAAAAATTGTATTAGTTACACATTTTTAAATCATTTTTAAAAAAATTCATTTAAGGCTCATTTTCCGCCCCCATCGTACTTATGCCCATACATTTTATTTCTTTTAATTATAACCATAACATAGCTTAATTATTGTTCTTTTAGGTTCAATTTGTAAAATTTCATTTGATCGATTAGTTAAAGAATTACGTCAAAATAACTCAACCGTGCACTTCGTCGTACGCTAGTTTACAGTGCGCCAATGTTTGTGAGAAGGGTGACTTTAGCGTTATAAATAAAAAATTATAGAAGATACAGAATTTATTTTAGAAAATTATTTATATAAGGTTTTTTTTTGTAAAATTTTCTGAATTTTTCAATGGTCAAGTCAGTTTTGTTCTAAAATTTATATATTCGGAGTTATTTAAAAAAACATCAAACTTCGTAGTTCATTTGTTTAATAAAAA
Organism: Diabrotica virgifera virgifera; assembly: GCF_917563875.1. Classification (NCBI taxonomy): domain Eukaryota; kingdom Metazoa; phylum Arthropoda; class Insecta; order Coleoptera; family Chrysomelidae; genus Diabrotica; species Diabrotica virgifera. Next base: position 187,354,130 of record NC_065447.1, on the reverse strand, counting down.
ATGAAGCACCCACTTCTCGAGTAGAACTTTTTGATATGTTCTTTGTTAAACATTTCTTAATGAAATTACAAAAAGTTCTATCTTGTTTGATTTTTTCCGAAGTGAAAATCTATATGCACTCCCCTAATATTCTAGGTGATATGAAAAGCCGGCACACAAGAGAAATAATAAATTCCTAACAAACTTCAAATAAATTATTATATATTTTTATTACTCAATATGAACTGAATGGAAATGGATATAGTCCAGACGTGATCTGGGGAAAAGCAGACATTATGAATATTTTCCACATCGGTGTGCTTTTTTACAGTATGTCAATAGTCACGCTATGCGCCAGTCGCAAATCTGATGCTTATTATTTATTTATCAAAATCAAATAAAAAATCGAAAACTTTTGCTTTTTGCGCCCATATTTTCGCCTATAACTCAAGATATATTGCAAATCCAAAAAAAAAATTGTACAAGGATTTTATTTTAGGACCAATTCTTAACAATATTTGACTAGATAGAAATTGCAAATCTAATTATTATTGTTTAAATAATAGCAATACAAAAATGTAATTGGAAAGTGCAAACATCTAGTTTCCTTTAAATTTTTTCGACATTCTAAACATAATAGAGCCTTTATATTCCGCCTAGGAATACTTTATAATATGACTGCAACATGTGGTAAGTTTCATTAGTATCTCTTTAACAAATTTTGCATAATAATCTTGCCATCCAGGTTTTGTAAAATTTTTTACAAAATTATGCTGTACCCAATCTAAGCCCTTTAAACAACCGATTATTTTTTCATATAAAGAATGGATTACGCTTTCAAAGGTGCTTTGAAAAATTGAAATCGGTCAACTGTAAGGGTCTAGTGATTTAAAGTTATGGTGGTGCTATTAGCCCCTTGGCAAGCAAAAATAACTATTGCAAATATCCTGTTTTGCAATTAAAAAAGGTGTTTGAAAATATCATAATTCTTTGAAATCTGGAAAGTCTTACACCTACAGAAGCAATGAATACTCACTATGGAAAGAAACAAGAAAACTCAAAACGCAACAACTTCCAAATCCACCAATCAAAATCTTCAATAATACATGGGCCAGAAGCAATAAATAAAAAGCTGAAGTCTTCGCAGAACACCTAAAAAAGGTATTTAAACCATTTCTTTCCGAGGTATCCACCGCAGAAAAAAATTATATAATGGACGACCTAGATGCCCCATTTCAAATGGACTTGCCCCTACATAAATTTACTGTAAAAGAAGTCAAACACATTGTAAAGCATGAAATCGACATAAAAAACACCTAGATTCGATATAATTTCTGGAAAAATCCTAACAGAGTTACCCGAAAAATGTTACAAACTCATAACCTTCATATTCAATGCAATACTACGGACGAGTTACTTCCCCTGCACCTGGAAGTTTTCACAAATCATCATGATCCCTAATCCCGAAAAAAAAACAGAAGTCGTCTCCTCATATAGGCCAATAAGCCTGCTCCCAATGTTAGCCAAAGTTTTCGAAAAGCTCTACGCCAGTAGGCTCGAAATAAATTTAAAAAAACTGATTCCAGATCATCAGTTTGGATTTCGAAAAAAAAAACACGGAACAATTGAGCAGGTGCATAGATTAGCTAACCAAATCTACAAGGATCTGAATGTTAAAAGATATTACTCAGCAGCCTTCTTGGATATATTACAAGCATTTGACAAAGTCTGGAATAGCGGCTTACAATTTAAATTGAAAGAACTCTTCCCCTATCCCCACTATCTACTACTAAAATCCTACCTATCAGACAGACATTTCTTCGTGAAACAAGGGAGTGAACTTACTGCATTACATCCAATATATTCTGGCGTTCCTCAAGGTAGCGTCTTGGGACCTATATTGTTTCTCCTTTATACAGCTGATCTGCCAAGAACAAAAACCACCACTGTAGCAACATTCGCTGATAACACGGCGGTCTTGGCATCCCACACCAATCCGGCTTTAGCCTCAAAGAACCTTCAGATAAAGTGGCTAAAAAGATGGCGTATCAGAGTTAATGAAACGAAATCTACAAAAGTGACATTCACTTTATGCAGAGAAACCTGTTCACAAGGAAAAATCAACGACTGCTACCTCCCACAAGCTGACGAGGCTAAATATCTTGGCATGAATTTGGACCGACAGATGATTTGAAAGAAACATATATTCACCAAAAGAAAACAACTGGGCCTTAAATTTAGCAAAATCTATTGGCTGATTGGACGGAAATCTAAATTATCATTGGACAACAAAATACTGTTGTATAAGGCCATTCTCAAACCTCTGTGGACATATGGTATACAACTTTGGAGAACCGCCTGTAATTCCAACATTGACATCCTTCAAAGATTCCAAAACAAAGTGTTGCGAACCATCGTCGATGCACCTTTCTACATCCCCAACAGGGTCATTCTATACGACGTCAAGTTGGAATCCATGAAGGAAGTGACCTACCAGTTTAGTGTTCGTTACAGTGAAAGAGGGTCAATGCACCCTAACGTGTTGGTCAACCACGTAAACGTGCCCGATGTCAACGAAGTGCGTAGACTTATAACGTAGACAATAGTTACTCTCATTTTCAAAAAAACACTTAATTTAAATTTAGCTAGTTCTTTAAAGGAGATCACTCACTGGGGTGATACTCTACATGTTAATGTCACATTTGTCAAAGCAAACGCTTATTGCCCTTCCGGCAGATTGCAGAATCCAAAAGGGGTTATATAAAAAAAATTGAAATCCTTGTCGCCCGAGACATCAATTTTACGTTTTTTAATGGCCAGCTACCCAATTATATTTTTAATCTTTAAGGGGGGGTGTCAATAGTAGTGTAAATTTAAAATAGTGACTAAATTCCAACGTTGCGTTCGTCTCCATCTTGATTTTAAAGGAGAAAGGTTTTGGCTCAATGTCTCCGCTATTTTCAACTTTTCGACAGAAAGAGAACTGAAATTGTTCAAAAAGCTATTTTCTAGAATTTCCTTTTTACAAATTTTTTCGTGTGGTCGATATTTTCCAAGTTAAGGGGGAACAACATAGTGACAGTTAGAGTTACACAGATAATTGTTACACAGATACTAACAAAATACGTTCCAGTCATACTATTGAGTTTTTCTAGGCCCCGTATAAAAGCTGGAGGTAATGTATATAGGGTGAGGCAGATAACTGGCCTATTAGAAATATATCGAGAAATAAAGGCAACAGAATCATGAAAATAGGAATAAAGGGGTTTTGAAGAATGATCTATTTAATGAAAATATTTTCACTTATTTGCTACTTCCGCTTATACCGGAAGTTGCTCATAACTTCGTTTTTATAAATGGGACACCCTATATATTTTTACATTCTTGGATTCTCCTTGATGTCTTCTTTCTTAAAATATGAGGTTTTGTAATATTATACAGGGTAGTTTGAAAGATAATTACATTTTTTTCTTAATTTCATAGCAATATTCACACCCGGTAGAATTATAGTAGCTTGACATCAAAAACTCGGATTATGTTTAAATAAGTTTTAATATATTTTACTATTGTTAAGGATTGTTAATATAGCTAATTTTATAATTTTAGTATACAGGGTTAGTCGAAACTCGGAATGAGTATTTTCTGAGTTTTCTTAAATGGAACACCCTATATTTTAGTATTGTAATGAAATGATATTTTATGGTATTTTTCTATTTCTTAAGCATTCCCTATGCCTAACTTCTTTTATTTGTGGTTAATTTTAATTGAACCAACAATCCTAACTACGTATTTATTTTGATAGCTCAACCATTATTGCTAATTTTAAGGATCAGTCTAGATTAGTATGTATTTATTTCCGAAAAATTATTTGTGATTGAATATTTTCACGACCAGCCTAATAAAATTTCACGTATTTTTTGTTACAATTAATATTTGGCTTGAATCACCAATAACTCACAAATTAAAGCAGTTAGGTATAGGGAATTCTTAAGAAATAAAAAAGTAGCATCAAATATCATTTTCTTACAATACTAAAATACAGGGTGTTCCATTTAAGAAACCTCAGAAAATTCATTCCGAGTTTCGACCAACACTGTATACTAAAATTAAAAAATTAACTACACCAACAATTAATAACAATAATAGACTATATTAAAAACCATCTGAACATAAATAGAGTTTTCGATGTCAAACTAATACAATTCTACAGGGTGTGAATCTTGCTACGAAATTAATAAAAAAAAAACGTAATTATCTTTTAAACTACCATGCATAACATTACAAAATCTCATATTTTAAGAAAGAAGATATCGAGGAGAATCCAAAAATGAAAAATATACGGGGTGGGGTGTCTCATTAAAAAATAAGAAGTTGTAAGCAACTTCCAGTATAACCGGAAGTAGGAAATAGATGAAAATATTTTCATTGAATAGATCATTCTTTAAAACCCCTTTATTCCGATTTTCATGATTCTGTTACATTTAGTTCTAGAGATATTTCTAATAGGACTTTTATCTGCCTCACCCTGTATAATGGGTCGAAAAAATTTAACGGAAAAACTCTATTTTTTACACTTTTTTTCACTATTTCTATTTTTTAAACACCAAACAATAAATTAAATATTTTTTTAGACGAAGTAGTTTAAAAATGATAATGAATAAAAATGGTATATGAATAAAATGGTAAATAAAATGGTATGGAATAAATGAATAAAAATGGTATACATTTTTATTAAATATTTTTTATTTAATAAATTATTATGTAGAATTGAAAAACAGAAACTTTTATATTTAGTCCATTTACTCACGATTTTTGATATTTTTTAAAGAACCGCTTGGATTGACAAGAAATTTGGCATATGCATTCATAGCTAACATGTCAAAGAAAAAAAGTGATATTGTATTGATGTGTGCTTTTTCCCTGGGGGTTATTTTCACCTTTTCTCGGGGGTGAAAAAGCATACGTTGAAAATAAATCCAAGATTGTAGAAAATTACTACTCCTAACCAACGCAACTTTTATTTGTCCTATGCATTTTTTTTACTAAGTACAGTTTTTCGAATTATTTGCAATATATGTTCATTTTTCAACAAAATCGAATATATCAAAGTAAAATTACTAAAAACTCATTGCATATTTTATATTTGTTTTTAAAAAAAATCTTTATTTTTGTATGTTAAAAAAGTTTCTAGCATCCATAGTAAGCAAGTTACGCTCAAAATAAAGTTGGTCTCTTTTTTTGGTAAAAAAAAATCGAGATATCACCCCCAATTAGCATCTTAAATGAAATTAATCGTTAACGCTTTAAAAGTTGCTTTACCTATGTTTAATTTATAAGATCTGTAAGTTTTACCGCTCCAAAGTGCTTGTTTTCGAAAACAGTTGGTTTTAAAATAAAATTTTTTTAATTTTTAATTTTGAAAAAAAAATTTAAGTATTTTCTTCAGAACACCTTTAAAATTATTTGTGAGTAGAGTGACCTTATTTATCCTTACCTACAGTAAAACTTATTAGTAATACCAAAAATCTCAAAAAGTAAAAAAATGTTGGATTTCCTTTTCTGAATATTTTGAATATTTTGGATTTTTTGTTTTTCTGTAAGACAAAATTTGGTTAAGATATGGCTGCTCGAAATTTGCATACACTCATGATTAGTGACTCGTTCAAGCCCTTTCAACTACAGCGCTTTCAAATATAAGCCTTTTATACCAATGAAACTTATAGATCATATTTATGTAAACAACACATACACGAGAAAAGCAACTTATGGAGCACTAACGATTAATTTCATTTGGGATGTTAATTTGGGGGTGATTTTCATGTTTCTTTTACCAAAAAAATGGACCAACATTATTTTGAGAGTAACTTGCTTACTTTTGATACTTAATTTTTTTTTAAACAGAAACAAAGCTTTTTTTGAACACTTCAAAAAAGTTGTAATGAGTTTTTCCGAGAAAGTGCTCCATTTTTTTATTATTTCACGTTGAAATATTCGATTTGGAATTTGACGGATATGAACATATTTTTCATTAGTTTCAACATTAGCTTCTATTAGGTATAAAGGTCTTATACATACGCCACGTTATTAGTTTTTTATAATCTATATTTTTGCTAAGTTTTTTTTTCGATAAAATACTTTTTCTACGGCCGTGCTAAAAGAGCCACTTTCACGCACGCATTTCGTTTCCCAAAGTTGCACTTTCCCGCACGGCGTGCGGGAATGTAAAACACCTTGTAATATGGCATTATAATATATTATAATACATGCAATAAACTAATATTTAGATATTATCTACTAATTTATTTCAAATGTATCTTATTGTTTTCATATTTTAATGAAATTAGCGCGATAATTCGATCAAATAAAATTATTTTGACATAATATTTAAAAGTCAGATCAGTAGAAAATTACAATGGTTTTGAATCGTTGTCATGGAAACCAATATCGTCGTAGTGGTAATACCCATTATATTGAAAGTTTGGTTTTGACAACATTGCCAAATAATTAATTTGTGTATTTTCACTTCTAAATAAAAATTGAAACTCTATTTTTTGTGGCTTTTTTTCCAAACGTACGGCCTATAAAAAATATTGCTCCTAACTCATGCGGACAGTGTCTTCCCCGCAATAGACTGCTTGCCCGAACTCCGCTATCGCGTCGTTCGGGTCAACGGCAGTCACGTGTGTGAAAGTATCACTTTCTGCACTAGTTAGGAAAATAACTATTCTTTTTGAGTTATTTGCGAAAAAGCGTTTAAAAACGTGGTTTCTTTGTTGAGAAATGAACATATTAGAATTAGCCAGTTTATCAATTTCCGAACTTAGTTTGTATGTACATTTTTTCACCCCCGAGAAGGAGTGATACTCACCCCCAGGTCAAAATTTATATCGAAAAAGATATATGTCACATATCGGCACAATATCACGTTTTTTCTTTGACATGTTTTCTTTAGATTTGATGGAAAAACCGTTATTAAATGGTATTTGTGACTAGAGCATATCGTGATGATTGATAGAAGGTATTATATCCAGTAGCGATTACAGCAAAAAAAATAGACTCATATGGAAAATGTCCAATTCCTAAATATATAGGGCAGATTATCGGAGAATAGGCCATTTTTGGGAAAAGTTATCTGTCAGCAATTTTATTGCTGGAATTAAAATTTATGACTGTATAAATATATTAATAATATAGGTATGTAAAGTCCGCAGATAGTGTGCTACTTTTTTTATAAAAAAAATGGCGCCCGAAAATCGTGTTTTTTTTTTAAATTTTTGCTCTATAACTCCAAAGATTTTAACTTCACGTTTTAGAGCAAAGATTGAAAAAAACACGATTTTCGGGCGCCATTTTGTTTATAAAAAAGTAAGACACTATCTGCGGACTTTGCATACCAATATTATTAATATACAGGGTGAGGCAGATAGAAGTCCTATTAGAAATATCTCGAGAACTAAAGGAAACACAATCATGAAAATTGGAATGGAGGGGTTTTAAAGAGTGATCTCTTTAATGAAAATATTTTCATCGATTTGCTACTTCCGGTTATACTGGAAGTGGCTTATAACTTCGTTTTTTTAAATGAAACATCCTGTATATTATTACATTTTTGGATTCTCCTGGATGTCTTCTTTCTTAAAATATAAGGTTTTGTAATGTTATACAGGGTACACCGAGAGCAAAAAATTCTTGACATAAAGAAACTTTATTCATATTTAAGAAAGATCGACTTGGCATATTGCATAAGAAATATATCTTTGTATGTAAGATATAATTTTCTAAAATATTTCAAATAAATTCTACTATAGCCAAAGAAATATATCTTAAACATGATTGAACTATCACTTTCTGGCAAACTTCAAACCCATTTATCAGAAAGAAATTACACTTGATATTAATTAATTTTATTAGTCATAAAAATATATTTTCTACACATTAAAAAACTATTCTTTCTGAGCAATAATATTTCTTAGTAAGGAATATTATAATTTTACTATTAATAATTAATGTATTTAATGTTAAGAAGTATATTTCACAGAGATAAACGTATATTTAGAGTTAAGTTAATATTTCTTGAAAACAAAGTGATATTACATACGGCGAAATAAATTATTGTGTTAAGGTAAAATCATTATTTATTAATAAAACAAGATATAAAACGTTATTATTACATACAAATATTTTCTCCACTCTTAAACCACTGGCTTCTATACACAACAATAAAAGGATTGAGAGGCAAATCCAACTTCCTCAAATTTTCCTTCTTTTGTTAATAGCTCCTTGTATATCAGCAATTCACTAAAACAAAATCGTTATGTAGAAAGAGTAAACTTACTTTAATAAAAATTTTTTTATAAAGATATAGATATTTATTTTGACAAATTTAGGAAATACAAAAAAGAACAAATACACGGCCCCACATAAGAACTATTAATACTAATAATAATCAATCATATTTAGTTCAAACATGGCATTATTTAACCTACACATCTTTGATTATTTTTTTCTTTTTGTTAATGAAATATTAATTATTTATCTGTATAATATTAAGTCACACAATAAACATTGTTTAGCTAAAACAAGAGGGAAAATACAACCAATGTAAAACATTAAAGCAGACATAATAATATGCAATTTTCTTAATTTTTATAATCTAAAAGAGACAGCATACCTAATCATTAAGAAATTTTATTACGGGAAAGTATTATTAGTTTACATCTAAGTCATTTAATACATATTAACTAATTCACGGTTTTCGGCAATAACATTTCTTAACCATAAACATATATTTCTTTTAGACTAACTGATTTCTTTATCTCAAATAAATTAACAGAAAACATCCTTAGCGTTGCACCCGCCATGCTTGATATAGCGTTGTATTGTATATTTTTATAGAAGACGATACATTCAAGAAACCTATTATAGTTGATACTCATAAGTATAGACATTTTTAAAAAGGTACTTACATGTATGAAGTTCTACCATTTCTGGAAGGCCCCGCAGTTGGTTAATAACTCCTTTCTTAATATTGTTCTGAAGCTATATATTATATCATTCTGTCCCAGCTTTAAATTGTGGCATATTTCCCAGTTAGAATAATAAGCTCCTTTATTTCAGAGTCGTCCATCATTATACCTAAAAAGCATATAAAGATACTATTATGTTTCTTTTTTAACCATTCGGATACGAAACAATATTATTATTACATCTTAAATTACTCAATTTACTTTTATTTAATACCTATATATGTACGTACCTTCAAAATATCCGTTAATTTTTAAAGAACACCAATAAATCAAAAATCCATCTATATGAACATGAACATATCACGCCTCTTGACAAACACTGACGACTAAATCATAAGTAGTTAATCTGCGCAATTCTTTTGTGGAAGAAAATCTCTTTGCAAGTAACATTTCGGCATTAATGACAAAGTTTTTATTTTATAACCACAGTTACTACAGAGGGTATTTCTGAAGATTTATTTCTTGTGGTTTAAAATATTTATTTGTTTGCAAGAAAATTTCTTGTTCACAAATATAACTATGGATTAACTTAACATTATATTTCTTATACTGCAAAATATTTGTAGTTTTCAATTTAAGAAATAAAAACTTTAGGATAAGAACATTAAAGGTAACTATTAATGCATCTCTTAGTATTGAAGAAATTATCTGTAAGAAATTATTGAGTTGTGTTTAAAAAACTCGTTTCTTTATATGTGAACCGGTATGTTTAAGTTAATAGGATATGTTAACTTTTAAGAAATATTGCTCAAAGAAATCGGTGTTTTAGGAGAAAAGAAATTGTTCTCTCGGTGTAGTTCAAAAGATAATTACATTTTTTTTCTTAATTTCCTAGCAATATTCACACCCTGTAGAATTGTAGTAGTTTGATATCAAAAACTCTATTTATGTTCAAATGATTTTTAATATAGTCTACTTTTGTTTTAAATTGTTAGTATAGCTAAATGTTGAATTGCACTATACAGGGTTGGTCGAAACTGGGAAAGAGTATTTTCTGAGTTTTCTTAAATGGAACACCCTATATTTTATTATTGTAGTACAATGATATTTTATGCTACTTTTTTTATTTCTTAAGCATTTCCTATACCTAACTGCTTTAATTTGTGAGTTATTGGTGATTCACCATTATTGGCCAAACATTAATTTCAACAAAAAATACGGGAAAATTTATTAGGTTAGCCGTGAAAATATTCAATCACAAATAATTTTTCGGAAATAAATACATATTAATCTAGACTGATCTTTAAAATTGCCAATAATGGTTGAAATATCAAAATACCTACGTAGTTAACATTCTTGGCGCGATTAACATTTAAGCACAAATTAAAGCATTTAGGTATAGGGAATGCTTAAAACATAAAAAAGTACCATAAAATGTCTTTTCATTGCAATACTAAAATACAGCGTGTTCCATTTAAGAAAATTCAGAAAATCCTCATTCCGTGTTTCGACCAAACCTGTATATTAAAATTTAACATTTAGCTATACTAATAATTTTTAATAATAGTAGACTGTATTAAAAATCATTTTAACATAAACAGAGTTTTTGATATCCAACTACTACAATTCTACAGGGTGTGAAAATTGCTACGAAATTAATAAAAAAACGTAATTAGCTTTTAAACTACCCTGTATAATATTACAAAACCCATATTTCGAGAAAGAAGGCATCGAGTAGAATCTTAAAATGTAAAAATATACAGGGTGTCCCATTTAAAAAACAAAGTTTTAAGCAACTCCCGTTATAACCGGAAGTGGCAAATTAATGAAATTATTTTCATTAAATAGATCACCCTTCAAAATTCCTTCATTCCAATTTTCATGATTCTGTTGCTTTTAGTTCTCTAAATATTTCTAATAGGCCAGTTATCTGCCTCACCCTATATAGTCCGTCCGCTATAACTTTTCCCATGCGGTACGATTCATTTTCAATCAAATTAAGTCAAAACATAAATTGAAACGAACGTCGATGTGTATACAGGGTGAGGCAAATAAAGGGCCTATTAGAAATATCTCGAGAACTAAAGGCAACCGAATCATGAAAATTGGAATAAAGGTGTTTTGAAGGATGATCTATTAAATGAAAATATTTTCATCTCTTTGCAATTTCCGGTTATACTGTAAGTTGCTTATAACTTCGTTTTTTTTAATGGGACACCCTGTATATTTTTACATTTTTGTATTCTCTTCGATGTCTTCTTTCTTAAAATATAAGGTTTTGTAATATTATACAGGGTATTTTAAAAGATAATTACGTTTTTATATTAAGTTCGTAGCAAAATTAACACCCTGTAGAATTGTAGTAGTTTGACATCTGAAGCTCTACTTAAATTCAAATAATTTTTAATATACTCTACTATTGTTAAGAATCATTAGTATAGCTAAATTTTTAATTTTAGTATACAGGGTTGGTCGAAACTCGTAATGAGTATTTTCTGAGTTTTCTTAAATGGAACACCCTGTATTTTAGTATTGTAATGAAATGATATTTTATGGTACTTTTTTATTTCTTAAGCATTCCCTATACCTAACTGCTTTAATTTGTGCTTAATTGTTAATCGCACCAACAATCTTTAGTAAATAGGTATTTCGATAGCTAAACCATTATTGGTAATTTTAAGGACCAGTCTGGATTAATATGTATTTATTTCTGAAAAATTATTTGGGATTGAGTATTTTCACGGCCAACCTAATAAAATTTTACGTATTTTTTTTTGCAATTAATGTTTAGCTTGAATCACCAATAACTCACAAATTAAAGCAGTTAGGTATAGGGAATGCTTAAGAAATAAAAAAGTACTGTAAAATATCACTTCACTACAATACAAAAATACAGGGTGTTCCATTTAAGAAAACTCAGAAAATACTCATTCCGAGTTTTGACCAACCCTGTATACTAAAATTAAAAATTTAGCTATACTAATGATTCTTAACAATAGTAGAGTATATTAAAAATCATTTGAACGTAAGTAGAGTTTTAGATGTCAAACTACTACAATTCTAAAGGGTGTGAATATTGCTACGAAATTAATAAAAAAAACGTAATTATCTTCTAAGATACCCTGTATAATATTACAAAACCTTATATTTTAAGAAAGAAGACATCGAATAGAATCCAAAAATGTAAAAATATACAGGGTGTCCCATTTAAAAAAACGAAGTTATAAGCAACTTCCGGTATAACCGGAAGTTGCAAAGAGATGAAAATATTTTCATTTAATAGATCATCCTTCAAAACCCCTTTATTCCAATTTTCATGATTCTGTTGGCTTTAGTTCTCGAGATATTTCTAATAGGCCAGTTATCTGCCTCACCCTATATACATTTTGTATACTGTATACTATATACTACACGCATCGGCGTTAATTTGATTGAAAATGAATCGTACCGCATGGGAAAAGTTATAGCGGACGGACTATATACAATCATAAGATTCGATTCCAGCAATAAAATTGCTACTAAACAACTTTTTCTTGTATTATGCTAAGTAGCCCACAGTATAGTTTGCTTTTCGAACGATTATGCCTGGACTATGAATGAAAATGGATAACGAATCATAAACTTTCTCTATAACTTCGACCTTATTCAACAATTTAAAAAGGAAAATGATTGTGCATCCATCAGTTTAATAAAGGAAATTAATTTAATTTCTTTAATCCGAGAATCACATTAAAAGAGAAAATATTGGGGAGATCTCTATTGGAAGTCTTTTTATTACCTCAACTTTCCTGAAAAGAAATCGAAATTGGAAGACTTTAAATTAATTTCCGGCTCAGAAATTTAAAGTTCTATAAATTGACGAGAGCATCGAACCCAGAATAACAGGAATGGTTTAAAAAAATTGTGACTGACTAGAAATACGTTTTTCATTAAATTCTCTCTTTGAAACAAAGTAAATAAATCTTCCTAATAGAGTAAACAAAGGGAAATATTCCATCTTTGGATTACAAAAGAAGATCTGTAACGTTACATTAAACGGCTGACAAAAAGGACAAATCAGAGTATGCTTTTTGTGTGTTTTTTGGTTACTTTGTATTAATAATACTAAGAAGCAATAGGAAAGAAACAAAAGTTATAAAAATATGTTATATAAGACATTGTATCAAATAAGCAGAAAATATAAAGGTGGGCCACTCTCAATCTGAGGGTAATTCAATGCACGCCCTTATTAAGCGAAGAAAAAAGAACCAAGTTGTTTATGTACTACAACAATGGTATACACTGGGTAAGGTGTGCTAAAGTCACAGGAAAACCATACGATTTGAAAGAACTAAGTCAAAATGACCTCTTGGACATCAATGTTAAGGAAAATGCCGAATTTTAGATATAGATAAACGCCAAGTTTTTTGGTCGAAAATACAATACGTAAAAATATATAAAGAACAACCACATATTATTAGTTTTCAGTACGATCTTATTTCTGATCAATTATCGTTTATAAACTTAGAATGCAAACCAAAATCGTGCAAAAGGGCTACCAAATCCAGGAAAAAAATATACACGATTTATGGGAAGTACAAATTCCTTTAGCATATAATGGGTTACTTCCCATAACCACTTCAAAATAAAAAGATCTTGTTGCTTTGTGCTCTGGTAAAGCTATACCAGAGCAATATTGCAGTTTTTATTTAAATCTTCCCCACTCTCAACAAACGGAATATTCGGATGATGACTCTGAATAAAAGTTTGCAAGGGGTTAATTGTGTTTATTTTTTAATAGAATATAAACTGTTTTATAATTTGTAAATGTTCATTTTGTAATAAATAAATCTAAAAGATATTATTTTATTTACCTACTTATTGTTAGTATGTATGACGTAAATTCTTAAATACTACTTGTCTGAGCAAAAAAATCACGTTTCAAGTAAAACCAATAAAATAAATTATTTATAATCTCTTTATTTGGATATTTACTGATTAGTTACAATTTATATCCACCTAACCAAAGAAACATACTCTGTTGAAATATCATTGTATGAACCACTTACAATGATTTTCACCTAAAATTCTGAAAAAATTTGCTATTGTAACTCGACCTAAATCAGGACCAGTAATGTTGAAAACAATGTGATATGTAAAAGTGCAAAGCTGAGAAAAAGTTATAAAATATGGATTAAGAACATCACAAAAAATGTAAAAGCTGACCCAGTAAAAAAATAAAATATTTTGGAAATTTCTTTAAATCGCTCTCCTGTAAACTAAGCAAAAGTGAGTTACAATGTTTTTCATATCAGGTGTCGATATTATGTAATATAGTAATCAATATACTTCTGAATGTCTATATTACATAATATCAGTTACACTGGAAATTAACCTTCGGATGACCAACGGGGTAAATTTTGACCCCAATGTATGTTTTTATTTAATAAATTCAGAAATATTTTCAATTTTAATCTCATGGTTTTTTTATTTGACTTTCATATGCTAGGTACCCTCATATTTTGTAATAAAAAAATTCGCTATATTTTACCAAAAAAAAAAAAAATTTCTGGATTTGGTGTCAAAGACGAACTCCCTTGGCCTTCCATGTTCCAATTTTATATTAAGTAAATACCGTATATTATGTGGAATAGCTTGTAAGAAACATTCCAATATTGAAAAAAAATGTTTGTTAAACCTGTGGCGATGTAAATTAGTGTATATTTTAAAAAAAAAATTAGTTCTATGTTCGGAATGATGATACAATGTTTATTTATAATTTATTGATACAATACTAACATTAAAATTACGAATACATTATTTTGTTTCTTAAAACAACTTAATTGTTTGTCAATTGTCATTTTTGACTGGGGGTCATTTTTGACCCTCGTTGGTCATCCGTGTAACAAAAAAAGGTTGGTCATCGGAAGGTTAATAAAGTTTTTTCGTAAAGAATTTTATTTTTTATTTAAATGAGAGGTATGGCTACATAGGTACATTCATTCACTTCATTCTCTATGCATTGCAATGCCTAGGGATTATACCTAATACCATGACGTTCAAACTCCCATTATTGATGAGGTGAATTACTCCTCTATGTCATTTATAGCTTGCTGTGTGTCGTTGCTGCTGTCCTGACTCTTACATTTTTTCATGTCCTTGCACTTAACGTTCCCCTCCTTAACATTCATTGTTCGTATAAATATCTTCTTCTGCATCATCTAGCTACCTTCTTCTAGCTTTTCGTCTACACCCGGGCCATAGTGGTGTCCAGTTAGTTTATGTTTAATATATTTAATGGGTCTCTGTTTCTTATATCTTACCCATCATACGAGGTGAGTTATGTATCTGAATATGTTTTCTCCCTATAATTATTTTTCAATGTCGGCATTTGTTTTCATTCGACTTTCTCCCTCACTTGTTAAATTGTGGTCCAAGTTATATAGTTACTTATTTTATTTTAAATTTATTGATTCTTTACCCATATATAAGATTTAAAATAATAAAAGGTAGTAAAAAATTAAGGATTTAAAAAACAAAAAAAATTCTCACTGGCGCGAATTTGACCTCTGTTCATTCGCGAAAAACCTAAAACAGTAATAGAGCCTCAGTTTTAGTGACGTCAATCTAAAAGGAGTATAATATAACTGTTGACATAATATGAAAATAGCATTGTTGTTTTTAGCATTTTCTTTACAATTCCATTACATGTTCTCACCTTTTAATCCTTTCTTGAACTGTTCCAAATATTTCAAAATAGAAATTAGCTATATCGGTTTAGTAATTCTGAAGCAGTTAAAAGGCATAAAAAAATAAAAGGAGGTTTATCAAACGTCAATTAACGATTATATAATATAATCATTAATTGACGATTATATAATATAATCGTTAATTGACGTTTAATAAATCTCTTTTTATTTTTTTATATAATATATATAAATTATATAATATCATCATTCTCTTTGCCTTATCGCTATGCGGGGTCGGCTTCCCTAACTGCATTTCTCCACACAATTCTATCTTGGGTAATATCAATGTCAATCCCCTTTACCAACATGTCCTGCCTTATCGTCTCCCCCAGGTCTTCTTTGGTCTTCCTCTCCTACTCTTTCCAGGAATCTACACTCCAGCTATTCTTCGTACAGGATGATTAACGTTTCAACGTTGAACATGACCAAACCATCTTAACCTATGCTCTCTCATTTTGGCATCAATTGGTGCCACACCTAGACTTCCACTAATATACTCATTTCTAATTTTATCCTTCTGTGTCACTCCACTCGTCCATCTAAGCATTCTCATTTCCATATAAATTATATAATATATAATCTTTAATTGATGTTGAACCCGCGAGCAGTCGCGGCGTTAGAAAAAATCTACCATTTTATCCTTTTTCGTGAACTTGATGAAAAATTTTGCAACATAACTTTTCACTCGTAAGGCGTCGAGTAAGGAGGTGGTAATGCGTAGGTTTTTTTTCTGTTTTTTCTTCTTCTTCTTCTTCTTCTTCTTCTTCTTCTTCTTCTTTTTTTTTAATTTATGGCTTTGGTGAGAAAAAATTAGCTTTAATAATTGTTAGAAATAATATTTCTAACATTTCAAGTAAATAAAAATACTAAAATACTATAACATAAAGATGTTGTAAATTCGCGTCTAAATTCGTATTGTTAGACAAAATCTAACGCGCGACCTATTACGTGACAAAAAAGAGCGCGACTGTTCCCGGGTTAATAAACCTCCTTTTATTTTTTTATGCCTTTTTTATAACTGCTTATACAGTGCTAGTCAAAAGTCCGTACCACCCTCGTATCTTTTGAAAGGTTATACCTATAATAGTGAAATTTGGAGGAAGGAAATAAACGGACGTAAGCTTCTTAACTAGTCATGACAAGTGACGTAATTATGACAGATGACTTTACAGCGTCACTGTGACAGATAATTTTAAATAAGACCTTATGGCAAGTGATACCTCGTTTGAAAGGTATTAAAATACCTATTCAGCCATACTAATTTTGTTTGAGCTTAAGCTAATTTGGATCAATAAATGAAATAAATATAAAATTGTGGTTTCACATTTAATTAATAAAAAGTCGAAATTCCGCATATGATTACTTGTCAAAAAGGTTGACGTTGACGTAAAATCTACTAGAAAATTGAAAAACGTAAGCTTTAAAAAAACCATAGGCGCAGTGGCGTAGCGTAGTGGGGGCGGCAGGGGCGGCCCGCCCCGGGGGGCACTTTTTAGAGGCGGCAAAATTTAACAATAAATAATAAAAATATTTTGTAAATATTTGAACCATTTTATATTTTTATCGCAACTGCAAATATGGACCCATTGAAAGGAGCACGGAATTTTTCATTACTTATTTTGTGACGAATTCGGGTAATTCCTTTTCTTTGCATGATATTTATTGCGACTGGCAACAACGTCTATACTGACTTGTGGAAATTCCCCGGTTATGACTAACAATCAGCACAACTTTTTTCGGCACTTTAGAACGTTACTAATATTTTTTTTTCCTCATCGATACATCGTTGTGAAGTTCTAATAGCAGCTACAGGCAAAAGAAGGATTTAAGACACGCGGTGAAGTGCAAGAGGCTATGCCGTAAATGTGATATGGCATCATTACAAAGACATTCTAGTCACTTTGGAAAAACTGACAGAGGCAGATGAAAGCTTAAACATTAGAACAGATGCAGGCACTTTACTAGTTTCGATGCAGTTCTTTCTCTTTCTTTGTATTTTGGGCCTGTGGCAACCGGTGACCGGTGCTACATGAAGTGAATGATGCACAAAAATATTTACAAACAAGGGGACTTAACATAAGATTGTGCGCTCAGAAAGTAAATGCTTTGCAGACGATATTGGCAGAGAAAAGAGAGAAATGGGCAAATGGCGCTGTAGGTTATGCCAAAAAATATGTGTGAAGAACTTCCATAAAACCTAGGAGGCGCATAACAAGAAAGCATATTTTCGATGACGTAAAAATGAGTTGAGACGAAAGCTGTTTTCTTCGTTAGATAGAGTTATTGTAGAAATTCGTGAGCATTTTCAACAGCAACAACACTGAATGTAATCTAGACTACTTATTCTTCTTCTTCTACGGCACTACAGCCCAAATTGAGCCTTGATCTCCCTTATTTTTTGCCTTTACGCATCTAGACTACGCATCTGCGGACTTCATGCGGACTTTCGTTGCTGCTACAGGCAACGAAATTGATTAATGCAGACTCACTTGAATTATTTAAATTTATTGTTAAATCCAAGCTGGAAGTTACTCAGCCTAATATTTTAATAATGTTCCGAATATTTTTCATAGTTGCTATAAGCAATTCCAGCTGTGAAAGGAGTTTTTCAAAATTGAAAATGATTAAAAATTATTTAAGATCGACAATGAGTACTCTAAGACTAACTAATTTGGCTGTTTTGTCTATTGAGCAAGAGGTGTGTGATGCGATAGACATTGATGGTGCAATAAAAGACTTTGCTCTTAAAAAAAGTAGACGTATAAATTTTTAATTGAAGACGGATTTTTTTTTAATTCTAACAAAAATACTCATTACTTTTCAATACATATAAAAATATAACATTATAGTGTCGTTCTAGTTCTAATTAAAAATTGATTTTATTTAATTTTGTCGATCGTCAAGGTGTACCTAATCTTAAGTGATAAGTACCTAAGTTACATCAATATATCTAATAGGTTAAAGTAAAAAAATGTTTGTGATTGTAACGTGATTGTAAAACTTAGATAAACTTTTATTTTAAAATCCAACCTGTATAGTGCAAAATAATGATGACTGTTCTTGCCAAAAAGTTCTCTATAATTAATGTATTAATGTTATACAATAAATTAAAATACCTAAATAAGAGGGCGGCAAAATTGTCTTCCGCCCCGGGCGGCCGACACTCACGCTACGCCACTGCATAGGCGGACATTTTAATTTTTATTAATTAAATGCGAAACTACAATATTATATTTATTTAATTTATTCACGAAAATCAAAATCAACTAAAACCCAAAAAAATTAGTATGACTGAATTTGAGGTATATTGAATACCTTTCAAATGAGGTATCACTTGCCATAAGGTCCCATTTAAAATTATCGGTCACAGTGGCTCTGTAACGTCATATATCACTATTACGTCACTAGTCATGACTGGTTAAGAAGATTACGTCCGTTTATTTCCTCCCTCCAATTTTCACTATTATAGGTATAACCGTTCAAAAGATACGAGGGGGGTACGGACTTTTGACTAGCACTGTATATTATATCGACACATGTGCTGAACAGACTACACGAGGTGTCGCATTAGCCTTTTATAAAATTAGATACGGTATTTATTACATGGAAAAAGTACAAAAATTACCTTACACATGCTACATTACACGTACATATACTAAGTTTTCACACCCCTGCACACCCTTGAACATACAGGTACTACGCTTTCAAAGTCTTAGAAATCTATATGTTAAAGAAAATCGATAATATGCACTGGAATTAACGCAATTTTGATTTGAGATGTTGATTGGAAATAGGTCTGGATCCCGCGTACCAAAAAAAAGTTGATTAACAGCAAGCTGAAAATTTGTTAATAGCTTAAGGGTGTCTAGTCGGACAAACTTTGATATATTGGAACACTGGAACAGGGGAAGTTTTAATTGTGGAACAGGTTAAAAATTTGGAACGTCAGACTACGAAAACGTCAGATGTATTTTGTCCGACAGAACTTCCAATTGATTTGTTACCCTTTCATTAAACTCTCATGCAAAAATCAGACTGCTATTAATAAACAACATGATTTCTGTCATTTGACATGTTCTTCGTGTTCCACTCATTAAAATGCCCAGTTGGTGATACACACCAGTCTGATTTTTGCATGAGAGTTTAATAAAAGGGCGACAAATCTATTGGAACTTCTGTCCGACAAAATACATCTGACGTTTTCGTAGTCTGACCTTCCAAATTTTTAACCTGTTCCACCATTAAAATTTCCCCTGTTCCAGTGTTCCCATATATCAAAGTTTGTCCGACTAGACACCGTTAAGCTAATAACAAATTTTCAGCTGGCTATTAATCAACTTTTTTTCTTATGCGGAATCCAGACCTAAAAGCGTATCTACTGGTTTAAGGAACGTTTAGGTCACATTAGTTTACTGACTAATTTTCACGTGTTTACTAAGAGTCACGTTTAATCGTCTTTGCTAAGAGTCACGTTTGATGCAGTTCTCCGAATATAAGTTTGTAAACACGCAAGATGGGATTCCACATTTATTTTATTTATTTCTTAATACTTTGAGAAATATGCAACGAAAAAGAGAAATAGGTAATCACGGAGAAAATAACAAACAAGAAAAACTAATTTGCTTAAATGCTGTATTTTAGATTTTAAACAAATTATTAGGTTTTAGACAAAAGGTAGAGGGAATAAGTTTTGATGAGAGGCGAATAGGTGAGTTAGATTGTATGAGACAGACTGTGGTAAAGAAGCTCTAATAAAAAAAACATACAAACAAAAACCCAATTTTGGGACCAAAACAAGGGGGAAACGGGGAAAAGGAAGGGCATCCTTGCTTACAGTCTGTGGATAAATGAAGGTAAAGTGCTTCGGAAGCGATGTCGACCTTGCAGCGGCCATTCCGCTTTCGGAGCGCTGGATGAAAGAGGAGGGTCTGGTTTAGCAGGTAGGCATTCGGCGTAGCCTCGACGACGAGAGAATGATTTTAAAGTACCTCGGGAACTATCGCTGGAGCTACGAAGAATGAGTCCTGCACTAAGGTCAGTCAGGCGGCGTTCTGGACTGAGATGTCTTTTGAAGATTCCAGACCCACCCTCTTTAAAGATGAAAAAAAAAGATTTTAAACAAAATGCATGTCTAAAATTATCATATTAAAAATAGTTTATCATAAATTTGTCATCAAGAAAATCGGCCCTAAGTACTCTATTATCAGTAGAATATCGCATAACTTGACTTCGTGCTGGTAAGAGAATAAAAAACTGTGTTGCAGTAGGTAGAAGTAACTTGTTGTTCTAGTTTTTCTTTAATAATTACAACATTAAAACATAACAGGTTTGTTTAAGTTCACAATATGGTGGCATAAAGGTACCTATGTAGAAGAGAAGGAGAGCGAGTTTTCAATAATTGCACTATTAAGGAAAGAATAAGATATCTATGAATTAAATTACAGTTTGGGTTTTTATAAGATTCAGTGCCTATACTGATTTCTGTGTCAACTCCTAATATTCCCAGATGAAAGACCAAAATTAATACAATACAAAGATTCAACCAATTATAGTGGGCCAGATATAACGAATTAACAAGTACGATAAGCTACAAAACTAACAAAAGACAAGTTGAGTCGTCATCAAATATCATAGGCGAGGAAATTAAGCACTAAACCTACCGCAAGATAAATCGCTATGCAACTTTTTGCATTCGATTAGGGAAAGTGTCAGAACTATTTGTAAATAAAATTCATAATTCAAAATTCAAATGAAAAACAAAATGCATGTTAGAATAGATGGACAACTTACAGAACCTATTGATATAGGCGGCGGAGTAACACAGGAGGACTCATTGAGCCCTATGCCCTTCAATTTATACATGAATGAAATCATCAAAAGGTTCAACAAAGACAGAGGATACTTCGTTACGCAGGCGACGCAATATTGAAATGCCAAGATGAAGATGAAGACTAGTCTACATTAAAGTCTGCAAAGTTAAAACAATAGTAATCAACTAAGGACCAATCAGATGTAAAATATATATCGATTCTATCAGTACTGAACAGTTAATGTTCAAACATAAGTACCCTGGACGCCTGGACAATACTGGCAGGACGCCTTAATAGCGTCTATATTAGTATGATAGAATTAATCCAAAAGATGGCATAACCCGACATCCAAAGTGAAAGTTATCGTCCTACACCAAATTGTTCTATATGGTCCACATAATTTTCAGAAAAAAGTCACACCATTTTGAGCGTCGGCTTTGGGGGGGGGGAGAGGGGGGAGAAATCGATAAATTCGTAGTTTTTTAGGTTTTTCGTCAATATTTCTGAAACTGTGCGATATAGCATCAATAACCTCCTATACAAAAATGCTCTACATTAAATTTGAAATAAAAAAGGTCCTATGCATAATCCTTCTAAAATGAACGGTTCCAAAGTTACGGAGGTAGTATAGTATAATTGGTCCAAAAAAGGCCTAACCCATGACATCCAAAATAAAAGTTTTCCTCCTACACCAAATTGTTCTATATGGTCCACATATGGTTCATTAAAAAGTTACACCAATTTGAGCGTCCGGTTTGGGGGGGAGATGGGGGAGAAATCGGTAAATTAGTAGTTTTTGTTAACGTTTTTCGTCAATATTTCTAAAACAATACTTTAGCGTAAACAATGTTTTATACAAAAATATTCTACATAAAATTTAAAACAAAAAAGGTCCTATACATAATTGTTATAAAATCAAGGGTTCCAGAGTTACGGAGGGTGAAAAGTGGATGTTTTCGATACTGTTTATATTTTTTGGGCAATGATGATAATTTTGGGTGGTGAGGTTGACGTTTCTTCAAGGGCTTATCACTAACATACCATCGGCCCCTGAAATAGCAAATATGATTTATAAAACACAATCCTGTTAAAGAAAATCAATATAGGGAATTGCCCAAAAAATATAAAAAGTATCGAAAACCTCCACTTTTCACCCTCCGTAACTCTGGAACTGTTGATTTTATAACAATTATGTGTAAGACCTTTTTTGTTTTAAATTTTATGTAGAACATTGTTTACACTAAAGCATAGTTTTAGAAATATTGACGAAAAACTTAAAAAAACTACTAATTTACCGATTTCTCCCCCATCTTCCCCCAAACCGGACGCTCACAATGGGGTAACTTTTTACTGAACAATATGTGGACCACATAGAACAATTTGGTGTTGGAGGAAAACTTTTACTTTGCGTTTTTAGGTTAGGCCTTTTTTTGGACCAATTATACTATACTACCTCAGTAACTTTGAAACCGTTCATTTTAGAAAGATTACGCATAGGGCTTTTTTGTTTCAAATTTAATGCAGAACATTTTTGTATAGAACGGTTTTGTATAGAACGGTTAATCGGTAAAAACGTAAAAAACTACGAATTTACGGATTTCTCCTACTGTCCCCTCCAATCCCGACGCTCAAAATGGTGTAACATTATGTGGACCATATAGAATAATTTGGTGTTGAAGGATAACTTTCACTTTGGATGTCTGGGTTTGGGTCTGGTTTTACCATACTATATGGCGAAACCGGCATTTATTAACACAGATGCAGTAAAGAATTTAGAAAGTCATATATGAAATCATGTAAGATCAATAATGACATATGCATCAGAAACAAGAGCCGATACAGAAAGAATACAAAGGTTCCAGGAAAAGGCAGACACGAGAGTACCTACTAAGAAGAATTACAGGAAATACTCTGAGATATCGAAATAAGAGTGACGATATTAAAATGAAATATGTAAATAACGTAATGCTATATTTAATTTGCACCTCGTACAATTAGTAGATTCTGCAGGTATGCGTCATCCTCCTTAATTTCTTGTTGTGCTATAATACGGAAATTTATTTATTTATTTTTTTTTATTTAGCTAATGCCTCGACAACTAATGGTAATTGGCATGGTAGGTACGGTGAATTTTTGCAGTTAGGTACCTAGTGTCATGTGTAGTGTGTGTGTTGAGTAAGTGTCTTGTTACTTTGCAAAGTCGACGTCACTATCTTTGCAAAGAGACACTAATTGAATCTGAAAGTCTGCGGTCCCTCCGGTGAAATACGAAAATTATTATTAAGCCACTGAAATATACTAACAATAGATATGCTCGTTCAAATTACAGGAATATGCAAAAGACCTATGCATGAGTTAGAAGAAATGACCAGAGACAGAGATCTTTGGAGACAGACAATACACGGCATCACGTCGGCCACTACATTTCCTCCGGGGGGCAGGATTGACAAGAGAGAAATAATGGGCGCGTTCACCAGATGCAAACGTTGGCAATCAGTTTGCGCTTTATGGTTCTGAACGACTTGCTAACGTCAAACATGTTTGGAAAGCGGTCGCCATTTTTGCAAACATAAGATATTTAAGTTGAACTTTGCAAACGTGTTGAAATATGGCGGGAATTTAAATTGTATATATTGTAAAATATATTGATAAGGGTTTTATATATAAAATAAAGGCTACTGAAGACATTCTGCTACGTTATTATCTATTAAATAAATTTTCTTTTTTCCTTAATTAAAAAAAATAAATTCAAAAACGTATTTATTGAGAAAATTTATTTTAGGTTACGTTCAAACCAAGCAAGCAAAATGTCAAATTTTAACCTAAACAACCAACCGTTCAGTTCGCTGTCAACAAATTTAGAATCAAAGCGCAAACATTTGTGAATGTGTTTGCATCTGGTGAACGCAGTCAATGCTCGTATACCTATTCGATTTGTTTATGGTCGCTTCTTGAGACTCTTTCGTAATGAATAATATTATTATGTATTTGAACTGAACTAGTCTGTTGATATTTTTATCAGTATGCCTGCAATCGTCTATTGGTATTTGTTGTTTGATTAGTATTTATAGAAAATTGTTTGTTTATTGATATAAACAGGAATTGTTATTATTGTATGTATAATAAGAAATTCTGGCTAGAGTTTAAGTTTAGAAAATCGTTTGTTTTTTGTAGACAGTCCTCAAACGTTTATCTTTATTATTGTTTTGTTATCACTACGGATGAAATCTTTAATTAATGTTGTTTCCTGTCGTCCTGTACTCTCTGTGTTTTAATTCTGGTTTAATTATTTTCCTGCAATTTATTTTAAGGGTGTAGGCGCTAATAATTTACGACTATCCCTATTTTTTCTGTCTTTACACGACAAGTTACGTGTAGTAAAATTCTCACTGGTGTGGATATGTAAACATAACTTGTCAATGTCATCATTAACTTTAAAGAGATGGCTTTTGAAGGTTCTTGGATAACTGTTACTTGTATAATTGCTTAAATTATTAATTCAGTTAATTAATGTGATTATTTCATTCATAGGAGATTCTGACCAATAGAAAGCTACAGAAATCTGAATTAAATCGATAATTTTTGATAATCTCCCGTCGTTAAGTATATTACGTCAGATGCCCTTCATTGCTACGAAAAAATACATTCAGTGACATTAATGACAATTAATGTTTTAAAAATTATAAAAGTGATGACTTTCAATCGTCAAATATTTATAAAAATACAATAAAATTTTGGTTTTGAACAGTTTTATTCATGAAATAATCGCAACAAATTGCACTCGACCTCTGAAATTAATATAGAATTTTTGCTCTCGTGACACTTTGATATAATTTCACTCGCCTTCGGCTCGTGAAATTAAAACTGTCAAAGTGTCACTCGGGAAAAATTCAATAATTTCAGAGCTCTTGTGCAATTACTACTGATAATTTTTTCACTAACTATGTACTCAGTGATTGTAATAGTTTATATATTGTACAACAAAAACCAATACTCACGCGAGAATAGAGGAAAAGTGATAAAATGATTATTTAATAATATATTGTTACTATGGAACGCTTACAATTTTGAACATCTTTAGCAACAAAATAGTTGGATCACAGAATATATCATGGTGTATTCTCTGCTTGGATCTTCCATAAATCATCATCATTCTCTTTGCCTAATCCCTATGCGGGGTCGGCTTCCCTAATTGCATTTCTCCACACAATTCTATCTTGGGTCATATCAATGTTAATCCCCTTTACCAACATGTCCTGCCTTATCGTCTCCCCCCAGGTCTTCTTTGGCCTTCCTCTCCTACTCTTTCCAGGAATCTGCACTTCAGCTATTCTTCGTATTGGGTGATTAACGTCTCGACGTTGAACATGGCCAAACCATCTTAACCTATGCTCTCTCATTTTGGTATCAATTGGTGCCACACCTGGACTTCCCCTAATATACTCATTTCTAATTTTATCCCTCTTTGTCACTCCACTCATCCATCTAAGCATTCTCATTTCCGCCACATGAATTCGTTGTTCCTCTTTCTTTTTCGCTGCCCAACATTCAGTTCCGTGCATCATAGCCGGTCTTATGGCTGTTTTATAACATTTTCCCTTCAGCTTCATTGGAATTTTTCTGTTACACAACACACCACTCGCTTTTTTCCACTTCATCCATCCAGCCCTAATTCTACTGCATGCATCTCCATCTATTTCTCCATTACTCTGTAATACCGATCCTAGGTACTTAAAACTATTGCTTTTCACAATCATTTCACCATCCAAAGATACCATTTTATTCGTAGTAAGTCCATCTTTAAATGAACATTCCAAATACTCTGTTTTTGTCCTACTAAGTTTTAAACCTTTTTCCTCCAGAGCTTGTCTCCACTGTTCCAGTTTTTGTTCTAAGTCTCTTTCACTATTTCCTATTAACACTACATCATCAGCATACATTAGGCACCATGGAATTCTACCCTGTAGTTTCGCTGTTTTCTGGTCCAAAACTAATGAGAATAAATAAGGACTAAGCACCGAGCCTTGGTGCAATTCTACTTTCACCTGAAATTTATCAGTCTCTCCCACACCTGTTCTAACACTAGTCGTTACTCCCTCATACATATCTCTCACAATCTTTACATATTCGCCAGGGACTCCTTTCATATTGAGTGCCCACCACAGAATCTCTCGAGGAACTCTATCATATGCTTTCTCAAGATCAATGAATACCATATGAGCGTTGGCTTCTTTATTCCTGTATTTTGCCATCAGTTGCCTTACAATGAAAATTGCATCTGTTGTTGATCTGCCCTGCATAAAGCCAAATTGATTATCGGATATATCGGTTTCTTCACGTATCCGTCTATCAATTACTCTCTCCCATATTTTCATGGTGTGGCTAAGTAGTTTTATAGCCCTGTAGTTTGTGCATTGTTGTATGTCTCCCTTGTTTTTGTAGACAGGTACTAATATACTGCTTCTCCATTCGTCTGGCATTTGTCCAACTTCCATAATTCTATTAAATAGACCTGATAGCCAACTTATTCCTGTCTCTCCCAATGCTCTCCATACTTCCCCAGGAATATCATCTGGTCCGACTGCTTTTCCTTTCTTTATTTTTTGAAGCGCTTGAGCCACTTCCTCGTTTGTTATTCTGGTAACCATTGCTGTTACTGTCTCCGTTAACTCCACAGGCTGTCTGTCATATTCTTCATTTAATAAACTGTCAAAATACTTTCTCCATCTCTTTTTGACATCCTTTTCATGAATTAGTATTTTATTATTTTCATCTCGGATACATCTAATTTGATTAAAATCTGTTGCTTTCTTTGCTCTCTGTTTGGCTATTTTATATTTCTTTGCTTCGCCTTCCCTGGTATCAAGTTGATCGTATAGGTTTGAATACGCTTTTATCGCTTGGATCTTCCATAAATAATAAACAATAAATAACTTTTTATTAAGTTTCCTTTTTAAATCAATTATTTATCAAATACACTATCAATATTATTTAATCAACCACTCAAAATATTGCCGATGCCATGTCAAATATTTAAAGTTATCACTATCTTGTCACCATAATCTATTCAACTCAGTGCGTTGTATGACAAAGGTAGCGAACGTTCCATTTGGAAAATATCTCCACGGCCATGGTATCAATTTTTTTCGAATCCCGAAAAAACTAATAAATATTTTTAAAAAATTTAAACGCAGAACGAAAGACTAAATTATTATCGAGGACGGAAAGTCCCTTAAAATAAATAAAAAGTTTTTTTGATTAAGATATTTGAAATTAAAATCACACTACATTTTCCGTCCAGGTTAGCCGGACTTCCGGGTTATCGTAGGCCAACTTATCGGTGTTCCACTGTATATATAATATTTATATATAACCATTATCTTATAAAATTTGAATTTTAATTTTATTAACTTTTAATCATTTATTAAAAAAATAAAAAAAATACGTAACAGACTGATTTCGAACTCAGGACCTCTCGATCTCCAGTCTACCACGCTGCTACTGAGGTACCACGTATCGATTCGTTAACGTACTATAAAATGGTATTTAAATGTCATTGCAATAGTCACATTTTTAAAATAGTTTTAAATTAAAAAAAATCGATATATCCATATAATAGCAATTAAATATTGCATTGTTAGCTAGTTCCGAGCTATTCTCAAAATTTCAGGTGCCTATAAAACATAAAACTATGTTTAAAATGGTTTAAAAAATATGTGGAGACAGTGACAAAGACCAAGCCAAGTATATAAAAACGTTTTAATTAAATGAACCCACGTAAATTTTACTCGGGCCAACTTGATTTTTTAAAGACTTTTTTTAGTTCTCATTATTTAGGTGGCTAATATGAAAATGTATTTTTTCTTTTTATAAGAGTAGAAAGAACTAAACATTTAATCAGCACTAGTATTTCAATACTTCAATATTTCAATACTCATTCACTTCCGATTTAATTCAATACATTTTAAGAAATAAATCTAGACCCGGAAGGAATAAACACTTAAGTCTTAAATTGAAAATAAGAAAAATTTTACAGGGGAAGGCTTAAAGTTTCTGGTGAAAAAGTTTTAAGTCACATATTCTCTTTTATAATGTATTTGTATGATATTATTTATGAGCCTTATGTAATGAGAAAACTAATTATTATTTTTGAAAATTTAAATGCAAAGTAAAATATTACAGTATTATCGAGGGCCTGAAGTCCCTGAGAACCCCTATAATGATTATTTTAATAAGTCACAGGGGTGAAAAAGAGAAAATTTAGTATGATTTTTAATTTCAAATAGGCATATAATACCATTTAACAGAAACTTTTTGTTTATTTTAAGGGACTTTCTGCCCTCGGTAATAATGTAATATTTTATTCAGCGTTTAAATTTTTTCAAAAATACTTATTAGTTTTCTCAGAATTCCAAAAAAAATGAATGCGTTTAAAAAGAATTCGATCGAAATTTTGCACCTGCGCTCTCAAAAAGGATTAAAGTGTTATACATTTTTGGAATCACTATTTCAAACGCTTTTAAATAAGCTGTCACATGACGTACTTTCTTATTAAAAAAAATCAATGTTACGCCGCGCCTGTCACCTGAAGAGGGATCGTGTAAAGTTCGAAACATTGATGTTATAAAATACTTTGATTATTTTAAAAATCGACCTGTCCGAGCGTTTTGCTTATGTGCTAAAAATAAATAAGTTAATAAGGGGGCGGTGGGAGTGTAACACTTATTCCAGTACACTGTATAAGTGAAATCAAATGAAAAATCACACAGTGTAAAGTCCTTTAGGTTAAGGACAAAAAAGGGGGATTTAAAAAAATATTATTAATCAATTAATATCATACATTGGGCTATTGCATTCAGTAATTATTAATATAAAATACGTTCATAGTAGGAATGAACGAAACTGATTGTAAGAAGGAATAGAATTGATTGTAAGAAAAACCGTTTTTATTGTGGGAATGAACGGAATTAATTGTAACAATAAACGGAAATAATTGTAGAAATAAACGAAATACGTTAGGAGAAATAACACTGTTAGTGACACAACGAATAGTCTTCGTCGGTCAATTAACGACGTTGTTGTTTCAATAAATAGTGTTCGTTGACTCAGTGAACAGAGTTCGTAATATCAATAAATAGTGTTCGTTGACTCAGTGAACAGAGTTCGTAATACCAATAAAGTGATATTATGGTATACATAATGAATGTTGATCCATTCAATAAACGTAATACATTGGCTCAACGAACGAAAATAATGAATTGATGAACATCGTTTTGTTGTTCCAATAAAACCAAGAATTGGACAAATTTTAAGTATTGCGTTTGTTGTCTGAATTAACATTTTTATTGATATTACGTACCTTTTTCGTTGAGTGACACTTTTCGAGTTATTTGCGAGTGAATATGTTAATTTTTAACAAAGCAAAAACATGTTTTTGGACGGTTTTTCGCAGATAACTCAAAAAGTAAATACTCTAGCGAAAAAAATATTCTTAGTAAAAATATAGCTTATAAAAAACTGAAAAAAATGGTGTACGCTTGAGGTCTGCAGACCCAGTAGAAGCAGAGTTGTAGATAATGAAAAGTAGGTTCTTCTTCGTCAAATTCCAAATCGAATATTTCAATGTGAAATAACCAAAAAACAGAGCACTTTTCGGGGAAAATTCGTAACAACATTTTTAAAGTGTTTAAAAAAGGTGTATTCTTGTTTTTTAAAAAAACTTCTAACAATAAAAGTAAGTGAGTTACGCTCAAAATATTGTTGGTCCCTTTTATTTTTTGGTACAAAAATCGCGAAAATCACCTCCTAATTAGCTTCCCAAATAAAATTAATCGTTACCGCTTCACAAGTTACTTTACTTATGTATTGTTTATATTATCTATAAGTTTCATTGGTTCAAAGTGCTCAATTTGAAAAAAAAAACTGTGTTTAAAATAAAACATTTTTTTTTAATTTTGAAAAAAAAATGGAATTGTTCATGGAAATAACTTAAAAGTTATTAGTAATACCAAAAATCTTAAGGAGTAATAAAATGTACGTTTTGCTTTTCTGAATATTTTTGCTTTTTTGTTTTCTTGTTAGACAAAAATTGGTTATGCTATGGCTGTTCAAAATTTGCCTAAACTGGTGATTAGTTACTCGTTCAAGCTATTTGAACTACAGCTTTTTCAAAAATAAGCACTTTGAGCCGATGAAACTTACAGATAATATAAATAATACATAAGCAAAGTAACTTGTGAAGTGGTAAGGATAAAATTTATTTGTGATGCTACTTAGGGGGTGATTTTGCGATTTTTTTACCAAAAATTAAAAGTGACCAACAATGTTTTGAGCGTAACTCACTTACTTTAAATGTTACAAGTTTTTTTAAAAAACAAAAATAAACCTTTTTTAAACACTTTAAAAAAGTTGAAATGAATTTTTCCCAAAAAGTGCTCCGTATTTGGGTTATTTCACATTGAAATATTCGATTTGGAATTGGATGAAGAAGAACCTACTTTTCATTAGCTCCAACTCTGCTTATGCTGGGACTACAGAGCCCAAGCATAAACCATTTTTTTCAGTTTTTTATAAGCTATATTTTTGCTAAGAATATTTTTTTCGCTCAAATACTTACTTTTTGAGTTATCTCCGAAAAATCGTCCAAAAATATGTTTTTTTCTGTTAAAACTGAACACATTCACTTGCAAATAACTCGAAAAGTATTGACTTAGGGAAAAAACTCTATAGAACAAAAATTGCTTAGAATTAGTCATTTTATCCAATTCCGGACTTATTTTGAATGTATAATTTTCACCTTCGAGAGGGGGGTATTCCCCTTCATTTTTGTAAAATGGAGGAGATGCAGAGTTGTAAACTTTTTCTTATACAATAATAGACAATTTCAACTACCTATTCCCAAATTTTCATCCTTTCTTATTTTTTTTGAGGTCAGATTGTTCTTTGATCGGGCTATAAAGATGATCTGTATCTCCGACCAAGCAAAAAACTTACAAGATTTAAAAAAGCTGAATTAATTGGAAATTCATAATGCCTGTAACACCAAAAATGATCCACAACATTCAAGAAGATTATCGTCATCGTCTCAATTACTACCAAGAGGTAAGTGGGTGTCAGTTTGAATATTTAATTCAAGCCAAAAGCAATGTTTATTTGTGAGGTAAACATTTTTTTGTTTTCTGAGAGCAGTAGGATATAGCTTGGATGAATTAAATTACATATAATCTTACATAATTATATTATATATCTAATTAAAATTTATTTTAAAATGTTATTGAGCACAGTTACGCCTTTGCTCAAAATTTGGAAAGAGGTTGAACGTCGGTTACTTGAAGAAAAAAAACGCAAATTATGTTTCTATTGGTCCGAGTAAAAAGAGCCGTATGTTTACTACATAATATCTACATATCTTTCTATTGCAGCCACACCTCATATTATGTAGCGAACACCGAAATAGTATATGTACAATATGTTCAAACAAATAGTGCACATCGACTCTATTTATATTTATGCCACTTACTTAAATGTACATTTTCTTGAATTTTTTTAATAAAACTGTTCGACATGTTTTAATAAAACACATCGACTCTATTTATATTTATGCCACTTACTAAAATGTACATTTTTTTGAAATTTTTTAATAAAACTGTTTATAAATATATTTTTTGTATTTCTTTTAAAAATTTTTCATAGATTTAAAAACGAGGAAATTCCACCCTAACCGCCAGTAAGTAATAGTCCACCTTTTTAGGGTTAATGATTCTATTACTGAATAGAGTGTTGAATAACCTTTCAAATGAGATACCACAGGACCTATTATCATTTAAAAAATCAACGATTATGTCATCATGCCCAGATAGATCACGTCCCGAGTATGATATTCTGTTAGTCCAGTGAATAAGTGGTTAAGTCGATTTTTTGCCAAAATGGGTTAAGTGCACTAATGAGTACATAATGACTTCTCAGATGTTGTGAATAAGTAGTTAAGCTGTGATCGGACTCTAGCCAAGGTTATACGTATGTGTATCTTTGTCCATCTTTGAAATTTATGTACTATTTAGATTAAGTCGACTTACCTAAAAATTTAATAAAATAATATCTCAGGAAATATATGGTTAAATTGACCTGCCCAGTTATGACCAATTATTTATCGTTTACTGTGCTTAACAGGTTAACTCGAGTTGACGTCTTTTGGTCCACTCTGGCCACTGTACATAACTGGTTAACTATAATATAGTTAATTACATTTTATGACTAATTTACAATATAAAGCAGATATATTTTGTCATTCCCCACTTACGAGAGCCAATATTGTCAAAATCGAACTAATAAAAAACTAAAATCTTTCGTGATTTAAGTTTAGATTTTAAAAAAGCAGCACACATGTCACAAATGTGACAATTTTAATGTACAAATTAAATTGTCCTCATGAGAAACTAAAACACAATTAATAGCCGAAAGAGACGAACATCACAGCATGGCCCAATTTGCTTATGAACAGAAAAGTGAATACAAGGCAATTGCTAAAGAAAATTAATCGAAAGAAGTTTATGCATTTGACTTGCAACAGTGCCAGCCTATCCCTTGCATTAAAACCTCAGTTTCATTCCATAAGGGGCAGCTGTGGAGCCTTAACCTCACGGTGCATGACATGGTAACATACAAAGCAACTTGCTATGTGTGGGATGAAACTATATCTGACAGGGGAGCCAATGAAATCGCCTCATGCCTTAATCATTTTTTAACACACTTGCTCTATGAGAAAACGGAAGTAAAATTTTATTCCGATACTTATGGTGGTCAGAATAAAACTAATGTTATTGTAATAATGTTTCTTAATTTTGTTAATCAAAAAGCAAACCTGAAGATCAAACACAAATTTTTGGTTAGTGGTCATACGCATATGGAGTGTGATATTGACCACTCCGTTATTGAAAGAGCCAAGAAAACAAAACAATGTAAATAAATCATCAATCATCTTAAAAACTTTGTACAGGTAATCAGAAATGCTAGACAGAAACATCCCTTTGAAATTGTGATGATGTTGAAAGATAATTTCTTCGGTTTCAATTTACTTGTGACGAAATATGGCCCTTAGATTATTAAGATTATTAAAAAAATTGATAATGATGGCGAAAGGTTTCTGTGAAAACCAGTCCAATGGATTTACTATGTTAAAAGCGACGACCAAATTTCATTTAAATGGTCATTAAAACAAGAAGATCGTTTTAAAACAATAAATGTTGCTCATAGACGACGTCCAACTATATTATTTTTTGTTTACCTAACATTGGCAAGAAATCAGTGCCGATAGCCACAGAAAAGAAAGAAGACTTATTGTCTTTATTGCCTTTAATAGATCCTTCATTCCATGCATTTTATCAAAATCTGAAAACGAAAAATGATTTCGCCAATGATCCTGACCTGGAGGAATTGGATCCTGAACAAGATATATAGAATCTAATTGTAATGCCAAAAAATCATAATTTAAAATAAAATCGACCTATTAGAATACCTACATAAAATGAATTTATTCCGTAATTTTGACCTTGACTGTATAGCTAGCGCCGCTCTCCAAGACTTATTATCTTAATAATTAATCATTTTAGAGAAAATGAGGGTACAGCAGTTACAAGTTAAATTAAGTAAAATAAGTATTAGATTTCTCTAAACTAACTCAGATATGTCACATTGTATAATATTATATTATGGCACAATGAATAAACATTTCCAGGCAGGATACTTAGAATACCATTGGAATAATAAGAATTTTGCACATCCCAGAAATCTATTAATCACCCATTCGGTGTGGGGCTTGTCAACATCAGTGTGGAAACCTTCCTGCACACGACACGACAGTAAGTACATAATAATAATTATTATAAAACCCATTAACCCATAGATAATGTTTTCCATTCTACTTTAGTTAGCTGTTAGCTGTCGAGCTCATGTGCAATTAAAATTATTGTACTAGTTTGTTTACGTTTGTATATTTTTATCGGTATGTATTTAAACTTTCATTATAATGTATTAATATTAATTTGTACTATATACAATTTTACTGAAGGGGCTATCCTAGAGTAAAAGTACGAAGTTCATATACTTTTTTTTCTGGGAATTTCTGAAATAAAAAGTACTATACCTACCAATTCTTTTGAAAATTTGCATGAGCATTTATTATAAAAAAAACTAAATACATGTAAAATAGTTTTCATAAAAAAATATTGAAAATTAAACGATTTATGTGCCAATTGTCACCGTGAAAAAAACATCGCTCTACTGCTGCAAGCAGTGATTGGAGCTAATAGAGATCCTGCAACATAAAATTTCAAAAGTGGTTATTGAAATATAAGTTATTTCCTATACCATCAACTAGGGGTTTTTTGATTGGATAAGAAATGTTAATTTGGCGGTTTTTGACTGAGAATTTTTTAACTAATTTAAAAAAAAATTTCAACACTTCATTTTTCTAAATTTTAACATTTTTCAAAAATCCTAGTCGATGATATAGAAAAAAACGTTTCAAAAATTACTTTTGAAATTTTATGTTTCAGTATCTCTGTTAGCAGTGGGACTATATTTTTTTCACGGTTCAAGCAGATGGCGCATAAATCGTTTAATTGTCAATATTTTTTATGAAATTTTTTTTTAAATGTACTTTTTTTATAATAAATGTTCGTGCAAATTTTCAAAATAATTGGAAGAGTACTCTTTATTTTAGAAATTTCCAAGGAAGTATTAGTGCAGTCGCTGAAGGTGGATATGAGCTATTACATCCGATTTCGTTGAAACTCCATCGATTTGCACGAAAATTGGTGAGTGGTTAGAGGATATCTCAAGGAACAAAGGTGACTTGGTGCCAACTTGCGCTTTTACCCTGGGGGTGGATGCCACCCTTCCTCGGAGGTGAAAATAAATTATTTTATTAAAAATACCCAACAATTCGATAGAAGGAAACATTATAAGCAAAATTTGTTATATAAATTTATTAAAATAAATCAAAACTTTTTGAGTTATCAAAGATCAAAGATTTTAATTTTTCGTGAGAAAAATGTATGTTTTTAACCGATTTTTCATAAATAACTCAAAAACTATAATTTTTGCAAAAAATGTTATTATTATCAAAATTGAGGCTAATAAAAAATCAAATAAACTCCTCACTATAAAAACCTTTCAATGTTAACTAAAAGTGAGTTATATATAATTGAATGTATATTTCTTTCGTCGAGTACCCAAATCTAGGTATTCAAGCTTACATACCGTTAAAATAGTGCATTTTATAACATAAACTTATTACAAATTTGTCAAAGTTTATAGAAATATCTATCAAATAAGCGCTCGAAAAAGTTGATAGCATTAAAATATATGCACCAAAAATGTTATTGTTTTTTTTTTGTAAATAACTCCGTTAATTTTTAAGATATAAGGTTCACCTAAAAACTAGTTAGAAGTTGATTCCAAGAGCTATTAAAAAACGTCAAAATTAGTCTTTTAAACCTCTTACTTTTTTTTAATAAAAAGTTAAATGGCCCCGGTTACATGATTCTCGCAGCAAAATTGAAATATTAAACGTTTCTATCCCAGTTATTTTTTACTCTACGGAAATAGAAAAATGGATACAGTATTTTGAACAAAAAAAAAACGAAAATTTAGTTATATATGATTTTTTACGTATATGGAGTATTTTTGAAGTTATGTATTATCAAAAGAAAATAAAAAGTACGATAATTTTAAAAATTCTGATTTTTTTAAATTATATCTTTTTTTTTCAAAAATATGCATTCCAAACCGGTCAAAATTGTTGAAATCATTAACTATGTTAACCTAAAGAAATTCTTGTGAGGATTACTACAAATTTATTTTTTGTGGAAATGGCGTATGTTTTATTTTTCACTTTTTCCTAAAAAAATCGAAAGGGTTTTCTTATTTTCATCATAACTTGATTAATTTTTGATGCTATTAACTTCTACTACAGCTCATTAATAGATATTGCGAAGTACTTTGACAATTTCTTAACAAGTATATTATATAAATTGCATCGTTTTCCCGTTATGTAAGCTTGAATACTTAGATTTGAGTACCTACTCGTCGAAAAAAATATACATTCAATTACCCATAACTCACTTCGAAATAACATTAGTTTAGTTCTTCAAGTGGGGAGTGTATTAAGTTTTCTATTATCTTTAATTTTGGTAATAATATTTTTTTTCAAAAGGTTATAGTTTTTGAGTAATACGTGAAAAACAGCTTTAAAACATGCATTTTTTTAAAGAAAAAATAAAAATTTTGATATTAAATAACTCAAAAACTATTGATTTATGTTAATAACTTTATATAACAAATTTTGCTTAGTATTTTGCTGGTATTATTTTTAATAACAAAAATTTCACCCCCGAGAAGGGGTGGCATCCACCCCCTGGGTAAAAGCGCAAGTTGGCATCATGTCACCATTGTTCCTTGAACTATCTTCTAACTACTCACCAATTTTCATGAAGATCATTAAAGGTACAACGAAATCGGAGGTGAAAACCTTCAGTGACTCCACTATATATGAATTTCGCATTTGAGGCGCTCAGAGCAACAGTGGCCTAACCCCAAAAACGGTGTTTTGAGATAAATGCAATAATTGCGTTCATATTTCCATTACGCTATTGGGATGACGCTACAAAGTTTGTAGCGTCACTGTAGCCAAATATAGAGGTAATTTGGGGGACCCTTATTAATCCGAAGATTTAAAATTGCTGCTTTTATTGACACATTAACCTAAAAATGCTCAATTTGTGACTTAGGCCACTGCTTCTCTGACTG
The DNA here is from genome assembly GCF_917563875.1 of Diabrotica virgifera virgifera. Lineage (NCBI taxonomy): Eukaryota > Metazoa > Arthropoda > Insecta > Coleoptera > Chrysomelidae > Diabrotica > Diabrotica virgifera. The sequence goes on along the minus strand of NC_065447.1, from coordinate 187,316,840 downwards.
CCTCATTTTTACACTAGAATAGCCCCTTAAAATACATTTTTATTAAAATTTTTATAAAAATATTCAATAGAAGCAAAAGATTTATTGAAACTGTTACCATTCTATGATAGGCCTTATAATCAATTTATGTGTATTGGTGGTTATCCATATTGAACATATTTTTAAGGACACTTGTCTTATTTTATTCTTCGTCAACCTTTTTTCATCCAATTCTGAATAAATCCTCCAATTGCTTCCATGTTGCTATATCTTGCGCCATTCTAATCCACCGTTTGCTTGTTACTGCTCCAATGTCATCTTCCCATCTGTTTTGACATTTTCTTATGCTTCTTGTTGTCCTCCTTCGTGTGTCTCCATTCTATAATTCTCCGAGTCCACTTGTTATCTTGATACCTAGCTGTGTGATCGGCCCAGCTCCATTTCATTTTTCTAAGTTCATCCACGATATCTCCAGTCTTCGTCCTACGTCTTATCTGGGTATTCCTTATATTGTCTCTAAATAATATTCCAAGCATATTTCGTCCCATTGACTCTTTCGTTGTATTTTTAACATATTTTCTGGTACGGTTTACGGTATCCAAACCATTGGTATAAACTGGTATACACCTTTTTTAAGTTCATAGTAATGTAGGTGTCTTCCTAGATATTTGCTGGTTTGTGGAAATCAGCCCATGGCAGTTGTTGATTTCTTTTGATTTAAACATCTTGATTTGCTTTTCATAGCTTGCTGACATGGTCCAAATATAGATAAAGGTTTTAATATTTCACCACCACCAGAACATAAATATTATGGTTATTATATTTGTGTGGTAATGGATCATTATTTTTGGTTTATTGTAGTTCATTTTTAAGCCTACCTACCTTTTTAAAAATCCAGAAACGCCATATAAATTGAAACGTTATACCTACTCTTTAGATTTCTCTATTGGTACCCTTACTGTACATGTGCTCTATAGTACTAAAATGTTTTCTAAATTTTATCCTAGTCCCTAGAGTAGAAGCGATTAGCATCTATCCTAATTTCTTGATTTATGGTCTTTTGGCTCTACACATATGTGCTCTATAGAACTAAAATATTTTCTGAATCCAGACTGTCCTAGTCCCAAGCGACGTGGGATACAATCAATTGCCCGCTACAGTCACCGCACTAAATTTTTTCTGAAATCCTCCTATTTTATCGTATCTCCCTCCAATTTTTTCTGACACCCTTCATTATTTTTCTGACTTACCCAAATTTTTCAAGCTCCGTCCAATTTTATCTAGCACCCTCCAATTGTTTGTGACTTATTTTTTTATACATTTTCTATTTTATAACTCAACAAGGACTAGATTCATTTTGTGATTTGATTTTCAAATCTTTGTAGAATTCTAAGAAGAAGATATACACACACAATATCTTATATTTATCTTCTGTATGTACAATATCTATTTTTTATACAATATATAGTACGTCCACAAATTAACGCAAAAAATTATACTTAGCTAAATAAATAACACTATTGGAAATTCCCGAAATCGGTCCATTTCCCTTAAGTCCAAAAAGTATTTATTTGTCTATCCAGTAATATAAAGATTAATGTGTGTGTGTTCACAAAGAGGGGATGGCATTAGATAAACTTTTTGCCACAGATATTTGAAAGTTGAAGATTGAAGATGCCATATTAAATTTTTATTTTAGAATCTTTAAGAAATTGTATGATAATATCATTAATAGTTTTGGTGTTGAAGCTTAGTAGGTGTGAAATATTCAGCGGTAAACTTACATTCTGGTCCTGAAGTCTAGCAATTAGTGTTTTCGTATGGTATTTATTAAGTTCACAATTAAATATTATATGATTTAAATCTGCAGTAGAGTAGTTATCACATTATGAACAGAGAGAGAGTTGATACGCATTCCAATTTTAGCTAATTATGGAGGAAAATTACCATGGTTTGATCTTAAGCGACTTAGGGATGTGGAATAAAATCGAGCAACGTGATAATCAAATATATGTGAGATATTTTGCGGAAGTTGTGAGTATATGTAAGTGTATGGATTCCTCGAAGTTTGTAAAAACTTAAGCCAAATAGTTTCCCATTTCTTTCTTAATTTTTTATGCATTTCTGGAATGTAATCGCTGGAGATTGTTAAGTCTACTATTTCATTTAAAGTTGCTGAATTCTTTGCCATTTCATCCACTATCTCATTTTCTTTGATTCCGGCATCCCCTTTTACCCAGATAAAGACCAAGTCACTGCTATTATTTTTAAATCGAGCAATTGTCCTTTTAATATGGCATAACAACTCATTGTTTTGTTTTTTGATTATTGGTTGTGATATTGCCTCAAGAGCAGATAAAGAATCTGATAGTATAACCGTGTCTCCAAAGTTCTGTTCAACCGCGTAAGTTAGAGCTCTTTCAATAGTATAAAGTTCGGCAGTAATGATAGATGTGAATTTAGGTAGTCTAAAAGAATTACCACTTTTTATATTAGAAGCATAATAAGTGCTACCTACACTATTACATGTTTTTGAACCATCTGTATAGATGTATTTATAATTAGAAAATTCAGATAAAATTAATTTTATAATTCGATTGTTTTGGAATGGTAAGTTTCTGTATCTAGGTTTTATGATCTTTGGAAAGATTTCGATTTCCTCAATAGAAAAATTTTATATGGGTAATATTTTTTTAGTGTTAATGCTAAAGTTGTAAGTTTCTAGATAAGCATTTGTAAGAGGGGGAGAAGTTTTAATTCTCCAATAAGAATTTGTTAAGTTATATTCAGTGAGACTGTTAATTTTACTTAATAATTTATGTGAGTCGAAAATCCTGGTCTTTAATAGAAACTATAAAGATTAATATAATAATTTACAAAGGGTATTCACATTTTTTTAACTAAATGAATTTACATAAAAAGGAAAGCTGTATGTAATTTATTTAATTCTAAATACATCTTAATACTGACAGAAAAAAAAAGTGTTTTATTTGACAAATAGACATTGATTTTCGCTTAAATGAAATGTTAAAACTGCCAAAAGGCAGATGGGTGGCAGCTTTAACAGTGAATTAAGGCGAAAAACAATATGTATTTGTCAAATAACATTTTTTTCCTGTTTTTTGACAACAGTAAAACCTATTTTAAAATAAATAAATTACAAACATTCTTCCTTTTGTCTCAAATAATTTCATTAAACACTAATTTTTTGGACACCCTGTATAAACAATTAATTTAATGTTTATACTGCTGAATATAGAATTGAATACCCTTTCAAATAAGCTAGTACATGACCCCCATTCTTATTTAAAAAATCACCGATTACGTTATCACGCCCAGATAAATGGGGTCACTAATATAATATTATATGTATATGCAAAAAAAGGGTAATTTAAAAATAAAAATCGACCTGTTTCTGGAATTTCTAATAATGCTGTTTATTCAGCTAATAAAGTTATTCGTTACTTTATGGACGCACTGTATATTTTTGACAATATCGAAAATTAATATACTTACAAAAAAATATGTTTATAATTAAAAATAATTTTAAAATATTGTTTAGTTACTCTAATAAAAACTATTTTTCTACATTTTCTCTGCGGTAAAGTTAAAAATTCAAGTTTGTGCATTAATGCAATACATCTTAATAAATACAAATTTAGTGAAACAATTCTAAATTGTTGCTTAATTACCATATTTAGATCAAACAAAGTACCAAAATCATGGATTTCACGGATATCATAAAAAAGTAAAATAGACGCGAAAGTAGCCGCAGTTTTATGACGTAAATCAAAAGGAGCATAATATAACCGTATATTTGTAACTGTTTGTATATGACAATGACATTGTTGTTTTTAGTATTTTCTTTACAATTGAAGAGTACAGGGGGAAAAACAAGGAATGTCACATTTGTATACTTATTGAGATAGACACCAATAAAGGTTTAATAATATTTAAAACTATTTACACTAGGTTCGTTTTCAAGATGCAGTAGAAATAAACAAACCAAGACACGTTAAATGCCACTAGGAGCACAACCGAATCATAATTTACAATGTATATACAGTGGAACCCCGTTAACTCGGATTAATTGGGACCGCGGCCGATCCGGGTTATCGAAAATCCGGGTTAGCCAGAGAAACTGGTAAAAATTAATAAAATATGGTATGCCTACAGATAAACTCCGTTATAATTGTCACACAGACACTCGTAAACCACGTTCGCATTCCACACAAAACCACACATACAAAGCGTTGTCAAAAGTCTCATTCTTAGCTTTATTAGCTTTGCACCGATTAAACTCTCTTTTGTTATCATTTTAAAAAAAAATTCTTCGATTTTAGTTCTATTTTTCTTCCAATCCGATACTGTAGATGTACCGACACCATAATATAATGCTGCAAGATTCACCTTTATCAATTCTACTTAATGCTTCTAGTTTCTTTTCCATTGTCACTACAACATTTTTACGTTTTGTTGCCCTTATAGACAAAAGACACGCAAACACAAAATCTGAATAAATTTACGAACGATTACAAAACGGAAGCGAACAATAATACGACTTTACTACACACAATACCGTCTCTGATGTTATGTTATTTAATAACACTGATGACTAAGACCATTGTTAAAAAAAGAATTTTAATAGTCTTTTCTAAACAATTCTAACACAGACAGTTTCAAAAAAATAAAGGATAATACAGGTGCCTGTTGTTTTCGACAATGAATGTGGTGTACCATGAGTCATTTTTACTATAGTATATGTAGTTCAATCCGGTTCCATTATCTCTCAAATATTATATTACATAGAGTTGGTACAAAACCTCGTGAACTTTGAAAATGCGTATGTATAACCGAATTAAAATGAAGCCAAAAACATACGACTATTTTATTTGCTGCGAATTGCGCGACAGGGTCCCATCTGCACCCTGATATTTTCAGTAATGTCGGATTCATCAATCGTTTCGTTCGTATATTGACGTCACCAAATGAATGAATTAGGTTCACGAGATTTTGTAACAGCAATACATTTTTATTGTTGAAATGTTTGTCTGATAAAAATCGGTCCGGGTTAGCCGGAGTTCCGGGTTATCGGGGGCCGACTTATCGGGGTTCCACTGTACATTGTAAATCCCAAATGATTTCCAAAATTTATACATTGTAAATTATGATTCGGGAGTGCTCCTAGTAGCATTTAACGTGTCTTGGTTTGTTTATTTCTACTGCATCTTGAAAGCTAACCTGGTATAGGAAATTATTAGCAGAATTCTAGCAATTATTAGTCTATAATGTTAATATAATATTAATATATAATAACTTATTAATTTAATAATGTGCCAAAAAACTGCTTCCAAAACAGCTGCTTCCAGGAAAACATTCCTTATTTTTGTCCAGTGGCGTGCGGACAATTTTGGTCCTTTGCCTGAATACAAATTCTTAAAGCATTTATATAGAATGATCTTTCTGGTTATTGTTCTGAATCGATAGGCTAGTCGATAGTACTCAGTTTTTGCTACCACACGGCGAGAAAAGCCAAAATTCCTGAAAAAGTGACATTCCTTGTTTTTCCCCTGTACTCTTCAATTTCATCACAGTTTTCACCTTTTAAACATTTCTTGTATTTCTACAAATATTTCAAAATCGAAATTAGTTAATTCCGTTCAGTCATTCTGGAGCTGTTATAAAAATATATAAAAAAAATAAAATCACGTTATTTAAACGTCATTTAATGTTTATATATTAACCCGCCATTACACGCGCTATGAGGGAATCCCTCACCATATTTGTTTATAACCAATGAAATTGTGTAAACTAATACGATAACCTTAAGCACCCAGGAATGCCTTTAGCATGGTTCATGAAAGGGTTTGAAAAAGTTATAGAATATTTCATGCGGTCAGTGTGCTGTATGATAGTTGAAAGAAGAGACATCCCTCTTCAAGTGAGGAAATTCCTCACTGCGCGTGCAATCAAGGTGAAATCACGTTTCTGTTATCTCAAAGAAACTTTTAGGTTTTTATTTAATATTCAGGTAGGTTTAATTAAAATATTATTCTTTGGATTAGGTTAGGAACAGTGGCACACCGAGCGGGGGGTTTGGGGGTTAAAATCCCACCCAGAGCATATAGAAATATATATAAAAGAAAGTAGGAAAATGTAACTTGTCTTTCACAAATAATACAAAAAACTTTCGGTGCCCAAGCAACCCCCCCCCAGAGGAAAATTCTAGGTGCGCCACTGGTTAAGAACCCATTTTTAAATTTACCTATTCTAATTGGGAAATAAGCCACAATTTAACTTGAAAAATTAATTTTATTGACGTTTCGAATTCCACCTCGGACGTCGTTATCAAAATACAAAATATTAATAGTTAATAACATAAATGCCACAAAGAAATAGCTTCAGAACAGTTGTTAATTTTAATTTGTATTTTTAGTAAAATGAATTCGCGTAAAGAACGTTAATTCCTTCAGTGGCTTGCTAAAATTGACAATTAAGAAAACTTGCTTTTGATCTATGTATATTATTTTTACTTTTGTTTTGTTAAATCAATAAAAAAAATTGGTTTACGAGACTTTCTATAATATGTGAGTACAACCCATTTTATATTTATACATGTTGACATTCATTCTTCCTCGAAATAAGTCAAATTTATGTAGGTGAGGGCGACGCTCCTACGCGTGCAACCACGTCACAATAGAAGACACGTGTAACGGCGGGTTAAGAAATGTACCGGACAGACTGCGTGACTTGTCTCATTAGGCTTTTATAGCTTTTAGAAGTTTATCATGGTTGCCATTTTAATGTTGCTGATTTACTAATAGTACGTTCTTTAACGGTAAAATATTGCAAAACCTCTAAATTTTAAAGAACCGCTTGGAATGACATGAACTTTGGCATACACATAGCTAACAAGTCAAAGAAAAAAAGTGATATTGTTCCGATGTGTGCTTTTGTCATGGGGGTGGCTTTCACCCCTTCTGGAGGGTGAAAAAATATACGTCCAAAGTAAGTCCGGAAATGGATAAATTGACTAATTTTAAGTAACTTTAGTTTTATAGAGTTTTTTCATTAAGTCAATACTTTTCGAGTTATTTGCGAGTAAATATGTTCATTTTTCAACAAAATAACCGCGCTTTTAGACGGTTTTTCGCAAATAACTAAAAAAGTAAGTATTTTGTCGAAAAAACCATTCTTAGCAAAAATGTAGCCCGCAAAAAATTGAAAAAAAATGTGTATATTTTAGGTCTCTGCACCTGGTAAAAGCAGAGTTATAGCTAATAAAAAATAGGTTCATATTCGTTCAGTTCCAAATGGAATATTTAACGTGAAATAATCAAAAAATGAAGCATTTTTTGGGGAAAACTTATTACAAGATATTTAGAGTATTTAAAAAAGATTTCATTTTTGTTTAAAAAACAAATTTCTAGCATCAAAAGTAAACAAGTTGCGCTCAAAATATAGTTAGTCCCTTTTTTTTTTGTTAAAAAATCCAGAAAATCACCTCCTAATTAGTATCTCAGATGAACATAATCGTTACCACTTCACAAGTTTCTTTACTCGTGTATGTATTGTTTATATGATCTGTAAGTTTCATCGGTTCAAAGTCCTTATTTTTGAAAGAGCTGTAGTTAAAAGGGCTTGAACAAGTCACTGATCACGAGTGTATGCAAATTTAGAAACGCCAAATCTTAATCAATTTTTGTCTTACAAAAAAAAAACAAAAAATACAAGATATTTAGAAAAGTAATACTGACGTTTTGTTTTTTGAGATTTTTGGTATCTCTAATAATTTTTAAGTTATTTTGAAAAAAAGCATAATAATTTTCAAAATTAAAATTTTTAAAAATTTTATTTTAAAACCAAATTTTTTCAAAAATAAGCACTTTGAGTCAATGAAACTTACATATCATATAAACACAACTTAAGCTAAATAATTTCAGTTAGCGGTAAAGATTAATTTCAGTTAGGTTGCCAATTAGGGGGTGATCTTCCCGATTTTTTTTTGCGAAAACAAAAGGGAGCAACATTATTTTGAGCGTAACTTGCTTAAATTTGATGCTATAAACTTTTTATAAAAACAGAAATAAAGCTTTGTTTAAACACTTTAAAAAAGTTATAACAGGTTTTCCCCAAAAAGTGCTTTATTTTTTGGATATTTCACGTCGAAATAGCGTATTTGAAATTTGGCGAATATGAACCTATTTTTCATTGGCTATAACTCTGGTTCTACGAGGTCCAGGGACCTCAAGCCTACACCATTTTTTTTTATTTTTTCATAGGCTATATTTTTCCTAAGAAAGTTATTTTCGACAAAATACTTAATTTTTGAGTTATTTGCGAAAAACCGTCTAAAAATGCGGTTATTTTGTTGAAAAATGAACTTATTTACTCGCAAATAACTCGAAAAGTGTTGACTTGGCGAAAAAACTCTATAGAACAAAAGTTACTTAAAATTAGTCATTTATCTATTTCCGCACTTATTTTTGACATACATTTTTTCACCCCCAACGGGGGGTGAAAGTCATCCACAGGGCAAAAGCACACATCTGCAAAATATCACTTTTTTCTTTGACATGTTAGCAATGCGTATGCCAAATTTCATCTCAATGCAAGCGGTTGTTTAAAATTTACCGCAAAAACCGTGAAAGAATGTACTATAAGTTATATGATTTTTTTATTAGGACTATATAAAAGTATCAAAAGTTAATAATTTAGCAATTTAATCAAAATTCAATTCGAATCTCATTGATAATCATTTTGTTTTTAGAAAATGGATTGCTGTAAGAAGGGAGGATCTCAAACCGTTGTTAAACAATGCAAATTCACAAAGAAAGATGGCACTGTAGTAGATTGTGAATGTATCTGTACCTGCAATTGTGGAGATGACTGTAAATGCGAAAACTGTCCTTGCAAAAATGGCAATTGCTGCTCTGAGGAAACAGTAAAGTTAGGGCCTGATGGAAAATATCATTGCACTTGGGAATGCAAATGTTAGTAATGTAGGGCTTCATTTTATCTCATACAGTGCGGTGGAATAAGTGTTGCCCCCCCCCTGTTTACTTGTTTATTTTAAGAATATAAGCAAAACTCTCGGACAGGTCGATTTTTAAACTAATCGTAGTATATTATAGCATCAACGTTTCGAACTTTACGCGATCCCTCTTTAGGTGACAGGCATAACTTTGATTTTTTTAAATGGTAAAGTACATCATGTGACACCTCATTTAACAGCTTCTAAAATACTGATTTCAAAAATGTATAATACTTTAATCTTTTTTGAGATCGCAGGCCCAAAATTTCGGTCGAACTCTTTTTAAACGCATTTATTTTTTTCGAATTCTGAGAAAACTAATAAGTATTTCTGAAAAATTTAAACGCAGAATGAAATATTAGGTTATTACCGAGGGCTAACAGTCCCTTAGAATAAACAGAAGGTTTCTTTTGAATGATATATTTGAAATTAAAAATCACACTAAATTTTCTCTTTTTTCCACCACTGTGAGTTATTAAATTAAACATTATAGGAGTTCTCAGGGGCTTTGGACCATCGAGAATACTGTAGTATTTCATACTGCGTTTAAATTTTTCAAAAATATTTATTGGTTTTTTGAGGATTCGAAAAAAATGATTGCATTTAGACAGAATTCGACCGAAATTCTTGGCCTACGCTCTCAAACAGGATTAAATTATTATACATTTTTGAACTCAGTATTTTAAGATCCTTTAAATGAGGTGTCACGTGATGTACTTTCCCATTTAAAAAATCAAAGTTATGGCTGTCACCTGAAGAGGGATCGCGTAAAGTTCGAAACGTTGATGGTATAATATACTATGGTTAGTTTAAAAATCGACCTGTCCAAGCGCTTTGCTTATATTCTTAAAATAAACAAGTTAACAGGGGGGGGCAACACTTATTCCACCGCACTGTATATATTTAGTTTGTAATTTTTTATTGCCTTTTTTGGTAAAGACTGTATTTTTATATTAATACGTATGTATTGAACTAGAGTAACGAATAAAGTTTGAATATTTATATTTCCTTTATTTCTTATATTTCACCGACTTATCTATTCAAAAACAATTAAACAATTAATATATATTATTCTAGATCGAGGCAGTAGGTAGGTACTCCTCTATTATGGTTCTGGTAGATGGCAGATCTACTTCAGGGATTTAGCACCCATGCCTACGTGAGCTCCTGTGTTTTTCCTCTACTACTTGCCTTGAGAAACTAGACCATAACTGAATTTTATCCTTCGTTCTATCTCTTTCTTCCACCATCCAAATCTCACAGCGTGTTAGGTTATTTGCCAATATGTAATAAGTTACTCAAAATGTCAATACACTACGGACTAAGTACAATGGGTAAAAGAGGAGCACACGACTAGGTGTACCTAGTTTACATTGAAACACAAGCTTTATATTAAAAATAACTAAAGCATATTGAAGGAGTTTTTAGTAGGTATGTATAAAGTAATAATAAATGTTAAGAGGGAAACAACCAACTTGCAAGGAGGGGAAAACTAACAAATGGACAACCCCATAAAAAATTCTGAAAACACCAAATATGTGGAGAACGGTCTTAGATAATAAATACACATCTAGAGGAAATAAATAAAAAAAATAATAGCAGCCTAAGCAGAGGCGGTAGAAAGATCTGACAATAAAGAATATAAGTCGTCTGATAAACTAAGAAAGGTAATAAAATAGCCTATAAAAAAAAGAAGACGAAACAAAAAAATAGAGCAGAATATACACAAATTAACAAAGAAATATCAATGCATGTAAGTGCAAAAGTAAGAACATATAAAACGCGAACCATATCTAAATTAATTTAGCAGAATAACAGCTTAAAAGTACTGGGAGGACATATAAAAAACATTCGTAAACAAAAATGAAAAACACCAAAGCCCAAGGAGAAGATGGCATTGTAATTTAAAGTAATAACACAGGAGTGGAAAAAATAATATTATTATTATCCCGGTTATTTATAGTGTTCATCGCCTTCCGGTTCCCAGTTTCCAGCATCGTCGCCGTCGGTCGTTCAATTCGCCAGGGTGAAGATTCCTTTCCGATATTGTCTTCTGAATGCCGCCTTCTGATTGTTTCGGCCTTCCTCTCTTCCTTCTCTCATTTGGCGTCCATTTTAGAATTTGTTTTGGCAGACTGTCCTCGTCCAGTCTTTTTACATGGCCATTCCAGATCAGTTGTCTTCTTTGAATTTCGTTTATGATGGTTGACTTGACTCCAATTATATTTCTGATTTGGTCATATTGTATCCTTTCAAGCCTTGATTTTCTAGCCGATCTTCTCCAGAAGTCCATTTCCAATGCAAGTAGGCGTCGTTCCCGGGATTTAGTAAGTTGCCATGTTTTGCATCCATAGAGCACTATACTTTTAAAGATGGAGTTAAAGGTAAGATGTTTTCTTTGATTAGATAGTTCTTTTGACCATAGCATCGGGTTTAGGCATCCAATCACCCTTTTTCCTTTCACGATCCTTTGCTCTATCTCTTTTTCGGTGCGACCACTCTTGTTGATTGTTGTTACCAAATATACATATTCCTCACAGTTCTTGATTGTTTCTTGTTCGTTAACTATTAGATCTTCTACTTCAGTACCGAGGCATAAGTATTGCGTTTTGTTTCTATTTACAGAAAGGCCCCACTCTTCATATGTTTGAAATAACCGTCTTGTCATGAATTCTAAATCTTCCTGATCCGCTGCTACTACGACTTGGTCGTCCGCGAAATGTAGAGTATACAATGTTGTATAATCGTCATGTTGAATTCCCATCCCTGAACAAGATCTTCTCCAGTGCTTTAGTAGTAATGGAGAGAGGCAGCATCCTTGTCGTAATCCTTTTGTTACTGGAAATCCTTCTGATAAGGTGTTGTTTAGTTTTATTTTTGATCTGGCTTTATTGTATAGTTGTTCGACCGCGGCGATGATCGTGTTATTTAAGGAAGATCGTTCAAGAGACTGCCACAGCTTTCTCACAGGAATCGTGTCATATGCTTTTGTGAGATCCACAAATAAAAGATGTATTTCCTGGCTTCTTGCAACTTTCTTTTCATTAAGTTTTGTTATGGTAAATATGTGGTCTATGCAAGATCTTCCAGCTCTAAAACCTGCTTGCTGTTCAATTTCATGAGGTTCGTATTCTTGCTCAATCATGTTTTTTAAGATTTTACCAAACAGCCTGCTAAAGGTACTAGTGACCGAGATACACCTGTAGTTTCCGCAGATATCTTCTGAACCTTTTTTTTTCAAGTGGAGTAATCTATGCTTCTTTCCAACTATTCGGGATTTCTTCCCCATTCAAGTATCTTGTGAATAGCACTTTAAGATACCTTATTAGTTTTGGTGTTCCGTGATTTAGAAGTTCTGCTGGTATGTTCTCCGGCCCGTATACTTTGTTGTTCTTCATGCATTTAAGTGCTTGTTGTATTTGTTCTTCTTCCACGTTTACACATTCGCCGTGTACTCGTATACGTTGGGGTGAATCAGTATTATATTTATCTATGTCTTCATTTAGTTCCCTTGCGTAATGCTTCTTTCATGCATCTCTCTGGATGGGCTGTATTCGACTTTTGTTTGATGTGTCGGTTTTCAAAGTTGTTATTAATTTCCAAGCCGCTGATGATTGCGCTCCTCCGATGTAACAGTCAACTTCTTTACATTTTGCATCCCATATTTCGTTTTTGTTGTTTCTTGTCATTTCTTTAAATATTCTTTGTTGATCTTTGTATACTACTATATCTTCAGGGTTATTAGTGTTCAGCAATCTTTTGCACGCTTTCTGTTTCTTATTTCTTTGCTCTTCCAACTGTGTATTCCAAGTGATTTTTCCCGCTGAGCTGTGGACTGTACTGGTCTCTTCGGCTAGAGCTTCTTGGGCTGCGTTGTGAATACATCCCTTTATATGTTCGTATAATTGGTTGTTTTTAGCAGTTAGGTATATAGTTTCTCGTTTAATCTGTTGTGGTATAAGATTTTAGTGCTATATTCTTGTAGGCTTAAAAAATAATAAACGTCCTTAAAATCTTATTTGATCGATGTGTGAAATATTGCTATGATAATAATCACGCACAAAAAAGATGACCCAACAGACCAGACCTACCCATTAATTGATCTTTTCTTCCTCATACACAAATTATTTAGACTTTTAAATTAGACTTTTAATAATCTAAAGAGCAGGCAGGATGTAAGTCATGATTTGGTATAATCGATCATTTATTAGAAATTAAAACTCTTACAGAAAAAGAAAACAGTGGAATACAACCCAATATTCTAAATATTTGTGGACTACGAAAAGTCGTTTGACTCAACAGCGCAAGACAAAATAATAATTAATGTACTAGCTGACTGTAGAGTAGGCCACAGGTATGCAGCACTTGTTAATAACTTTTGGGTTTTGTGTAGATTGTCTGATATTACCGACATCTTCAGCGAAAAGAAAGTGGTTTAGTCATTCCCATACTACCCCACTCAAATATTTAAATCATAAATTATTGCAGCATTGTAAACAGTTTTTGTCAGCCATTGTTTTTTCTTTATGTGCTGTGCTTAATTATCAAACGTTGGCTATCATATTGGCTATAGTAATTTTGTTGACAGCAGCTCGGAAAAGGGATGCAGAGGATCTGTTAAACCATTCTCTCAGGTTTCTAAGCCATGACGTTCTTCTTCGATCTGCCTTCTTCTTAAGTCTACCTTGCCTTGTATTATTAAATGGAGTATTTTCTATCTCTCTGGGTGTTTCATAACATGGCCAAGCTATTCAAGTTTGCGATTTTTAATTGTTCTGACGACTTCCATAACTTTTTACACCCTATGCAAAATAACTTCGTTACGAACTCTATGCACCAAACTAATACGTATGATTCTCCGATGCACCAAGATTTCAAAGGCTTCCAGTTTATTGAGAAATGTATCTGTTAAAGTCCAACCCTCGACACTGAACAAAAGAGTAGAGAACACATAACAATATCAATAATTTAATTTTCGGGCCAATTAATATTGTTTCCACATAACAGTTTCAATTGAGTCATTGTTGCCTTAACCTATTTGACGTTCCATTGATGTATTTTAATAAAATTTCACACCTGCTGTGGTGCTGCTATATATGTTTTTAAATCAATAGTTATACTATGTCAAAACAGGTAGCCCCATTTAAAATAATTTGCCGATATACCTGAAAAGTAAGGTTTTTGAACAGTGCGTACTTCCAATATTGACTTATGATGTAGAGACTTAACACCCACTTAAAAATCTGAGGAAAAAGTCATAGTACTCAGCGATCCACGGAACGATCGATGTTGGGATTGACATTAAGTTATAGAGTTCTGAATGTAATTACCTATAAAAGCCATCTATCTATCTAATTAGCCTTCTTCGGCGGCCCATATTTGGGCATAGGCCTCTCAAACCATTTTCCATTCTTTCCTTTCTGTCGCTACGTATATTCACCTAGAGCTCACATGCTTCTTGATATCATCTGCCGGTACCACGTCAAAATAGCCTCGTCGAAAAAGCTCCGACAAAATAGCCCCGACATAATATCCCGCACACAAAATAGCTCCGACAAAATAGCCTGCAGACAAAATAGCCGCGGAATAATAGCCCGCCGACAAAATAGCCCGCCGACAAAATAGCCCCGACAAAATAGCCCCGAAAAAAAAGCTCCCTTCAGAATTCATCATGGTAATTATCCTCTATTCAAATGTTTATCTTAACCACATTATAAAAAATGGTCTTTTCAGAGAACTCGAAACCCTCTCTTCTGTTTCGATTAAATGTTTTCTGCTTTTCGATTAAATTCAATGATCAAGCCAGCTCGCGCCAGCCACTTGCCTCTTGGAAGATTGAACATTTAATTTAAGCGAATAGCGATGTTTATTTTTGATATAAACATTTTTTTTTCTCTTTTCTGACAGCAGTATAATGTATTTTGAATTAAATAAATTACATACATTCTTCCTTTTTTTTTGTCAAATAATTTAAATTAAAAAAAGTTTTGGGGCACCTATTTATGTAAATGTTTATATTACTGAATAGAGAATTAAATAACCTTTCAAATGAGCTAGAACACGACCCCTCTTCTCATTAAAAAAAATCATCGATTACGTCATCACGCCCAGATGGATGACGTCACTAGTATGAAATATATACCAAAATATCGTAATTTAAAAATAAAAATAGACCAGTTTCAGGATTTTTCCTTGACGTCGCGTGTTTACGAAATTATAGCTTATTTATTCCTTTCACTTGCACTATACTGCATGTCTGAATTGTTGATATGAATGAGCCAGATTTAATTAAATTGTTTGAAGAATTTTTTTAAGAAGCAACAACATTTTTGTTTAATTTATTAATATGTTTTTTGATTACGACGTCAGAAGTGCAAGTCGAAACGTTAATAAATAGTACATTGTTTACCGGGTAGGAAAAGCTTAACATTCCTGGACGACTGTGAAGATTGCTAAGTCGAGGCGCAAGCCGAGACTTAGCAACACAGAGTCCAGGAATGTGGCTTTTCCTACGAGGTAAACATACTATTTTTCCGCAAATCGTTTAAAATTCGACAGATATTGATTGATTTAAAAAAAACGCGATAATTTTATTCCCAAATAAATGGTGCTTTGAAATTCCTAATAAAATTACTTGGGTTACTATGGAAACGTATTGAGGTTGAATTGTCAAACTTGACGCTTATAAATAGAACACTAACAACTGTACGGAAATATCATTTCCTTACAGTAAGGAAATGACATTTCCTTACAGTAAGGAAGTCCTGACTTTTTCTTCAAGAAATTTTGACAGGAATGTCAAAATTTCCTGGCGATTTGCGGAAAACAATTTTTTTTAGTTAAATTGTGGCTTATTTTCCAATTAGAATAGTAATTTAAAATAAATGGTACTCCGTTAAAAGGTAAAAGTTCTTATTGTGGGTATTTTCGCCGGGGCTGTTTTAGCCGGGGCTGTCTTGACCGGGGCTATTTTGACCGGGGCTATTTTGTGTGCAATCTATTTTGTCGGGGCTATTTTGTTTACGGGCTATTTTGTTGAGGCTATTTTGTATCCGGGCTATTTTGACGGGGCTTTTTTGACGGGGCTGTTTTGACAGGGCCATTTTGACGGGCCATGTATCTGCTCATCTTATTCGGAGTTTTCCTCTTCCTCGTCTATATTCCCACGGTCTCCAATTTATAAGAATTTTATTACATCGGTCTTTTTTTGTCTTATACATTGTGTCCGGCAAATCTCAATTTCCATTTTGCAACTTCTTGTCTAACATTTACCATTTTTTTTCTCTCTTATCCACTAGCAAAATCGATAACAGGAATCAAATATGCAGTATAATGAAAAACATACATCAAGTGGACTTGAATTGGAAACGTGGTGAGAATGAACCTATAATGGAGTGGCATCCTAAATTTTATGCAGATGTAGGTAAGAGTAGTCCTCAAACACGATTAGAGATGATATTATGAGAGTCACAATAAACTGAATTCATTCAAAAAACAAAATCTTCAGCGCTAGAAACGTTAAAGGGAGGCTTATGATTAGCAGTGGACACTACAGGCTGAGTGATAAGGGTGACAATAAATCTACACCAAACAGTAACTGCCTGTTTTGCCCCACATTTTTTTTCTATTCTTGTTATAAAGTAGTCACTTTTATTTAACGTACAGTATTTTAATTTTGGATATTTAAAACGTATTGACCCTTTTAATATTTTATTCAGCCACAATTTTCCTTAATATACAGGGTGTCCCGAAAAGATTGGTCATGTAATATACCACAGATTCTGGGGCCAAAAATAGGTTGATTGAACCTGACTTACCTATATACAATAGGGCACACAAAAAAAGTTACAGCCCTTTGAAATTTCAAAATAACAATCGAGTTTTTTTCATATATCCAAAACTCTTACAGATTTTTTATTGAAAATGGACATAAATACAATAAATGGACCCCATAAAAATTTTATGGGGTTTTTTTCCCTTAAACTCCGCTAAACTTTTGTGTACGTTCCAATTAAATTATTGTTGTGGTACCATTAGTTAAACAGAATGTTTTTAAACTTTTTTGCCCCTTAGTATTTTTTCGATAAGTGAGTCTTTATCGAGATGCGGCTTCTTTTTTATGTTTACATACAAATTTTATGGGGGTTTCGTTCCTTTAAACCCGCCAAATGCTTGTGTACGTCCAAATTGAACTATTATTGCGGTACCATTAGTTAAATAGAGTGTTTTTAAAACTTTTCTGCATCTTACTATTTTTTCTATAAGGCACCTTTTATCGAGCTGTGGCTTCTTTGTAAAATATACCCAAGAATGTAAATTATATTTAAATTTTCATATTATTACCATAATGTCTCTATAATCGTACATAACCATACAAATTGTGGTGGATTTGTCAAGTATTCAAAATATCTCGATAAAAACTGACTTTTCGGGAAAGTATTAAGAGGCAAAAAAGTTTTAAAAACAGTGTGTTTAACTAATGGTAGCACAATAATAATTTAATTGGAACGTACACAAAAGTTCGGGGGGTGGGTTTAAAGGAAAAAACCCCCATAACATTTTTACGGGGTGCACAAGTTTCACTATATATTTTTTAAGGTATTCCTGCCATAGAATGCCAAATGTCCATGTTCAATAAAAAATCTCTAATAGTTTTCGATGTATTGGAAAAACTTGATTTTCCTTTTTTGTAACTTCAAAGGGCTCTACCTTTTTTGATGTACACATTTGTACTAAGTTAAGTTAGGTTAAATCAACCTATTTTTGACCCCAGAATCTGTGATATTATTTACGACCAATATTTTTGGGACACCCTGTATATTAAAAAGGAAACAGACGTACCCTATATTTTGCCCTAATATTTTCTTAGAAACTAATATCTGGCGCAAATTAATTGAGTCAAATATTTAGTCAGTATCACAACTATTGTGTTGAGTCACTCTTACGTTTTAAGTAAGGGCGAGCTAATGAAACATTTTCCCCGAAGACCTATCGTAAAACTAATAAACCTAATTAATGCAGCATTTAGATTAAATTATAAACGTAATTATGGTTACTAAGCTAGTCATTATGGAAGTCATTATGGTTCCTAAACCAGGAGAAGCAATAAATTAGGTATCATCATAGAGTCCGATACGTCTGCACCCTGTGATATCGAAACTGTTTAAGAAATTTCTCCTCTATTAAGAGAATAAAACCCATTATTTATTTAACCAACAAAAAAATCTAATTCCGACACATCAATTCGGCTTAAGAAATTAGCACTCAAAAGCCGACCAGGTGAATAGAATCACAAATAAATATTATCGAAAGATTATAGAAGAAAAGAAAGTATGTTCAACTGTCTTCCTTGATGCTGCTTAGGCGTTCGATAAAATCTGGCATGAATGTTTAATAAATAAATTATTGAACAGTTTTTTATCCAATACAATACGGTCAACATTATTTACAGTCGTACATGAATAAATAGCATTTACGGAAGATGACTGTTTTTCTGATTTAAAAGAAATTATAGCAGATGTATTGCATGCGTTCATATACAAACAACCAAACTTATATGGAATCACCATGTATGTCAAAGGAATATTAGTTATTTCTTTTGAAAAAACTTGTTTTTGTTGCGAAGAATAAAGGTTTTTATTGAAAATAAACAAATCGATGAGACAATTAAATAGTACAGCTCGGTACGGTATCGGTTATTTGCTTGAGTTGTAAATTGAACGAAAATAAATAAACTAACTTTTGCGTCCAAAAATGAAAATATGCCTCATGTGGGGTTATAGAACTTACAACGGGGAAAGGTTATTGGTATTGTGGAGCTAGTAATGTTTTCAGAGGGACATAGCTGTAGAGCTAGGCGTAACAGGGCGTTCTATCCAAAACTTATGCTAGGCAACAGGGACTAGGAAAGATCAAAAATGAAGCAAGAGAAAGTCGTCAAAAAGTAACAACGGCTCGCCACGATCGTTTAATTTTCCAATCAGCTGAAAGACGCCTACCCATTTCTCGCCTTCAGCTCCAAAGGCAGCTTTTGGAAGCTACAGGCGTAACTGTTTCAGATGAAATGATAAGAAGAAAAGTTCGTGTCAAGAAGTATACAGCAGAAGAGAGTCATGGGTTCCCGAGTTATTCAGGCAATACAAGATTGATCGCCTAAATTGGTGTCTTCACCACCAAAACTGTGTATGTGTTTGTGTTTTATTGGCACTGGTTTTCACAACCAAATGGCCACTCAACTTCATAATGATTTTTAATGACTATAACTTATCACTAACTCAAAAAAGTAATGTGTAGTTTGTGTGTTGAGTAATTGTCTTGTGACTTTGCAAAGTCAACGTCATTGTGTTTGCAAAGAGACGCTAATTATTGTATCCGAACGTCTGCGGTCCCTCCGGTGAGTACCGATCCCACAAGGACAGAAATTATTTTCATTTATTAATTTATAATAAACGAAAAATTCCTGACCGAGATTCGGATCAGGAAACTCAAGACCATTCGGATCTTTCGATCCAAAGGTAGGCGCCTTACCACTGAGCCACAGAGGGGGTAGTTCACCACTAAAACTGGAACATTGGGAATTGATAAAATGTGCTATATTCAGAAAAAGTATTTGTGTAAAATCAGATGACCCACGAAATCGTGTACTTAGAGGTCGAGGAAGACAAGCAAGAACGAAAACTGTCAGATCTGTTCACAAATATACAAGGGGAAGTGTAATGTTCTGGAGAGTAGTTGTGATCCTTAAAAAAACTCCTATAACTTTCATCCAATAAACTTTAACTGCTCACTGGTATTTTGATAACCTCTAGTTCTTGTAGTTAGGCTCTGGAGAGGTGCAACAGGAAAAAATTTAATTTTAATGCATGATAATGGACCTCCACATACAATTAGAGTAACTAGAGACATCAATGAAGCAGAAGATATCCCTTGTTTGTAGTGGCCTGCTTGCTCACCCGAGCTTAACCCTATAAAATATTTGTGGGATATGCCTAAAAGAAAAATTAGAGCTCATCCACAAAACACCGCACGGCTAGTACAAGCTGCTCTTGAAAAATGCAGCAATCTACCACAAAAAAAAAATGTCGATAATTTGGTTAGGAGCGTGCCCACACAAACTGAAGCTTGCATAAGGACTAGTGGTGATACCTCTCACTACCAAAAAAAAAAACATAAAAAATAAATAAAAACAATTTAAACATTTGCTTTACAATAAAATTTTTTATGCTATTGACTTAAAACAACTAGTTTTAATTTGTTTGTTAAATACTTTTTTGCACGATTGATCATTTTTGACTGTTTACCGTGACAGATTTTACGTCAGTAGGTGACATTTACTAGCAACTCGACGGTAAGTAATCCAACCCGACGGTAAGTACTCCAACTCGACGGTAAGTAATTCACTTACCGTCGAGTTAAAAAATCTCTTAATTTTAATTTATTTTTTGAAAGAATAAAGAAAACTAACGAATTATTTATTAATATTGAAACTTATGGTACAATTTGTTAAATTATTTAATGAAATCCCACTTGTTTGGGCTGTGGTTTCACTTCTAACAGAAACTCCTACAGAATCGCATACATTAGTAGTATTACTAGTATTGCACAATATTTTTTCGAAAAAATCTATTTTATTTTGAAGAGAATCTTCTACATAGCTTTCTGCCACTGTCGATGAACGCCAACCTCCATGACGCTTTAATCCGAAAACATCAACACCTTTATTAGCCAAAAGCGTTGCTGATGTCCTCCTGAACGAATGGCCAGTATAGTTCTCGGGATTAGGTAAATTTAAGAATTTGGCAATTTGAGAAGGCCAGCCCCCGATTGTCCCTTTCCCTATTACTTGAGCACAACATTTTCCTTTGGCGTATCTTAAGAACAAATGATTTGATTTTACTTGTAATGGACGAAGTTTTATATACTTTTGCAGAATTTCTAAATATGGAATTTTATCGTCTGGTTTATTAACGACTGTAAAAGTACGCTGGATGTTCGTCTTTGTATTGGGTACTTTTACAATCATTAAACCATCGGTTTGTTGGATGTCATTCATAGTAATATTATATAATTCTTCTCTTCTACAGGCACCAGATATTCCCAATATCATTGCGACCTACAAAATATGAAAAAATCTTCATTAGAGTATTTCTTTTACCTAAACTAGCTTATATTACCTTGTGAACTAGAAATTCTTCATCCGCTGCTTCCATCAGAAATTTTTCAAATTGCTCCTGTGTAAAAATGCTCGCTTTCTTAGGCCTATAGCCAACATTTTTTTTCTTCAAATACGCGATCAAAGTTGAAAACTTGGAAATATCAATGCCATAATAAAGAAAAACGGTGGATTTAATCATTGAATATTCTGCCCAGAGGCTTCCAGGAGCTTTCAACTGCATATGCTTTTGAACGAAATATGTCAATAGAGTCTTTTCTTCGATTCTTAAATTCTTGCCTTCGCACCATTTTTTAAAACTTTGGTAGCTATTTTGATAACGGAGTTTGGATTTTTTCGGGAATAATTGCGGAACACCCTTCTTCCCAAGCCCGTTCAATTTCTTCAAATTCACTTTCGCTCATATTTTAATTTATAATAATCAAAATTATACTTAAAATTATTGACAACTAAATAAAAACTCAATTCTCCATTGTTGTTATGCACCCTAGTTACTACCTAACAACCAAAGTATCTATCTTGATAAAATGAATTAAAATAGTCAATATGACGAAAATGTTTAATTTTATAATTTATAATGGTATCAATCGTGCAAAAAACGGTATAAGCATGTCGAACGCTAAGGGTAACTGATCTCAGACAATAATTGGAGTCGTCGCTCCGCTCCTCCTCCAAACAATTGTCTTCGATCGGTATAAAACCGTTACCGTTCTCCATACTTTATATACTATATTGCTTTATTTAATTGTTATGTATTTGCTACTAAATTGCTTTAAATTAAATATAGTTTGACTTCGTCTGTTCGTTTTTTTAAATTTGCACGAAATAGAAACAAATAATACATGATTCCATATAAGCTTGGTTGTGTGTACCTACTATACAAGTGTGATATACCTGTATTCAAAGACAAAACTGTTGCCACCTTTGCTAATGATATGGCTATCCAAGTAGTAGGAACGAGTGATAAAGAGGCGATAAACGGGGTCCAAATAGCAGTTAACCAAATCCATAAATGGAAGCAAATATAGAGAATCAGTCTGAATGAAGTTAAATATGTTAATGTTAATTTTAACAACAAAAAACTAAAAAAATATACCGGTTATGATCAACAATATCCAAGTGCCATATGTAGCACTATTAAGTATTTAGGTACAACATTAAATGCCAAACTACGCTGAAAGGCTCACGTCAAGAAAAAAAGGGAAGAACTAAGTATAAGGTATACAAAATGTTTGGGATAGTTGAAAAAATCTCCACTTTGTCGATCTATACTAATCAACTTTCCAGAACCAAATACTGAGAGATATTGTAGATGCTTCTTGATACATGGCAAACAATTACCTCCATTTTCCTCCATGTAGGAATTGAAATAGTGGACATAATCATCAAGAAGATGGCAGTAAGTCACGAGGAACGACTTCATAGGCACGAGAATATTGAGCCAATCCAGCTCATCGATACTACTGGGCAAACTAGAAGAATAAAGAGGACAAATCCTTTTGAACTAGTTAAACTGATAGTGAAAAGCAGAGAATAGTACTTTTGCGCGTCGAATGCATATTAGAATAGTGCATCATCTGTTTAGCTTAGATGAGAGACGCTATAGGGTAAGCTCTTACTGTTAAGGAACAATAGTAATTTAGGTTAAATTACAATTGCTCATTGATCGTTCATGACCAGATCGTAATTGTAATAATGATCATGCTACAGATCATCATAGCGAAAAAAAATATTAAATGTCTGAAATTGTGACCAATATTTTTGTTAAACACTGTATTATCCATGTTAACAAATCAATAAAAACTATTTTGCAAACATATACTTTATCTTTTACTTCACACGACTTAACTATTTTCAAAATACGGGATTCCGAAAACAATGACTTGCATATGTCACTAGTTCCGTGTGACTATGGTCATGTTCTAGTGATTTCTAGTCTACCAGCGTCTAGTGTGCAAATCCCCTGCACACGACACGTACGAAAAGAGCGGTATCTACTATAAAACCAAAACCGAGATCACCGTCCTACATTCTGACTCAGATTGTAGTTATCAAAACAATACGTAATAATTGAAAGTGACGTAGTTTGTTTATATATTGCTAACGGTATGTAGATTTATATAAGATATAAATAGTTTTAATTTTTATATTCTATGGGTTCAACATTATTATATTCTTACTTTCAAATAAATATAAAATTTAATAAAACTTGAAGTACTGAATAAGCTAATACAACTTCAAGAATATCGAGAGGGCCATACATTATATTTTGAATTTTAATCATTTATTTTTTAAGTTCTTTTTTTTTATTTAACAGTCTTTATTATGAGATTTTTTTTAAGACCGAAAGTTATTTTTAGGCTTATTAATTCCAGTTTATGGAATCTTTATTATCATTAGTAAAACTGTTAGTCAAAAAAATCTTATTAAAATAATTAAGTTCCTAAACCACAACTTCCTATTTGCCAATTGAGTTTGTTTGTTTTTATACTGAAACTACTTATAATAAATTGTTTCTTATCTTTAAATGCATTCCTTTTTTTTTCGAATCCTGAGAAAACTAATTGAAAAATTTAAACGCAGAATGAAAGATTACATTATTACCGAGGGCCGAACATCTCTTAGAATAAAAAATGTTTCTTTTGAATGAGATATTTGAAATTAAAAGTCACACTAAATTTTCTCTTTTTTTTTTCACCCCTGTAACTTAATAACATTATAGAAATTTTCATTATTATGAGATTTTTTTTAAGACCGAAAGTTATTTTTAGGCTTATTAATTCCAGTTTATGGAATCTTTATTATCGTTAGTAAAACTGTTAGTCAAAAAAATCTTATTAAAATAATTAAGTTCTTAAACCACAACTTCCTATTTGCCAATTGAGTTTGTTTGTTTTTATACTGAAACTACTTATAATAAATTGTTTCTTATCTTTAAATGCATTCCTTTTTTTTTCGAATCCTGAGAAAACTAATTGAAAAATTTAAACGCAGAATGAAAGATTACATTGTTACCGAGGGCCGAACGTCCCTTAGAATAAAAAATGTTTCTTTTGAATGAGATATTTGAAATTAAAAGTCACACTAAATTTTCTCTTTTTTTTTCACCCTTGTAACTTAATAACATTATAGAAATTTTCAGGGACTTTCCAGCGCTCCGGAATCCCAGCGCTCTGCAATCATTTGTAATCTTTCATTCTTCGTTTAAATTTTTCAAAAATACTAATTAGTTTCTCAGGATTCGAAAAAAAATTAATGCATTTAAAAATAATTGGCTTAAAATTTTGCTACTAAACTATGCTACTAACTGCTTTTGCTTGAAATCCACTAAAAACGATTTTTGGAAAAATAGGATTTTTCTGGGTCGCAAAAAGTACCTTGTTCGCGAATAGTATTAGAGAAGTACATAAATCAAAAGCATATGGCGTTTAGTAGACTAACAGCACATCCAATAGTGCATTTAAAAATGAAGTGCAAACTCTTCTTAGACAGTCACACTCATTTCTTAGCACTTCTTCTTCCTGAGGTACTTCCTTAGTATGTTCATCTTGATTATTTTCACATAAAAGATTCGTGTACCAAAAAAAGTTTTGTGACTTTTTCACTCCTTTCCAAATTGTTTTTCCATAAGTGTTGAACACTTTTTGGTGGAATGGCAATTCGCAGGTTGACTTCGGATAGCAAAAATTTTTTTAAACACTTTCCCTTTTTGTAAATTGCGCGCACAAATTCAGATTAGGCTTCAAAGTGATAATGCTGAAAGCATGAAATTAAATTTAAATTTCTTTAGTTCTTTGAATATGTGTCTTTTCCAAACAGACTCTTTTTAAGTCTCATATTCCAACAATTTTGTTAAGGTAATTTTGCAGAGGCGAATCAATCAACGACAAAATATCTGACGACCCATATTAAATCGTCGCATCTCTAATAACTCCCTAGTACCATCGATTGGTCGAATGAAATATTTGCATAAGAAGATAAAGTAAAAAATGCGTATTTTTGGATTTATTTGGTTTTGAACAAAAAGTGGATTTATTCGGTTTCGCAAGAAAACATTAATATCACCATTAAAATTCAGTAGAATTTATTCGTTTTTGCACATATATAGTTATATGTATGGTGTAATTTAACAAAATGAACCGATATTGAACACTAACGAAATTTTCATAAAAAGTGGATTTTTTCGGTTTTGCTTGAAACCTCCTTAATTTCTCTGCGTATCGAGTCTTCTAATACTTTCTAATCTAACATCCTAGCTTCAAGAGTAATCTCTGTGCGTCATTCCCAAGCTTTTGGATGCATAACACAAGTATTCATCAAATTTTGTGATACTTATTCCAGTCAATGGTATTCACATACTATATTTTATTGTTATGACTTGTTTATCTTCAGACTTCAAAGACCATACCTACCTCTCAACTTTTTTGTCGCTGTTTTCATATTGGAATCCTTATACATAAATATAGTTTGTTAATCACTCACGTTTGAATTAATAGTCACTACCGTTCGTATTTTTTCTGTCGCATTTTAATAAAATTAATACGTTTGTCTTTAGAAAATGGATTGTTGCAAGAAAGGAGAATCACTTAAGATTGTCAAACAATGCAAGTTCATTAAGCAAGATGGCACTGAAGTAGATTGCGAGTGCACCTGCACATGCATATGTGAAAGTGACTGCCAAGGCTGCTCTGGAAAAAATTGCTGTAACTGCGAGTGCTCTGAAAAAACTGCCAAACTAGGAGCGGATGGGAAATACCGATGCATATGTGAATGTGCATGCAGCTCACAGGTAAATATAACATTAAAAGGGTAAACCCTGTAGTTGGCTGTATACCTTTGTTAAGACAACGTAGAATGAAGTAAACACTTCTGTTGTATATAGGTATATTATAAATTTATTAAAAAATTTTTAAAATTCATCCACAAGGGAGTGGTTTCAATTACTTGTACACTGGACGTTTACACTGAGGATGGTCAGTTTGACCGAAAACGTTTTGTACAACCACTCCCTTGTGGATGAGTTTTAAAAATTTTTTAATAAATTTATAATATACCTATATACAACAGAAGTGTTTACTTCATTCTACGTTGAGGTAAATATACTTCACAAATTTGATCTTGATAAAAATAAATATGGTTTGTAGTCATCTTGAAAAACTATCTTCAATAATTGTTAGATTAAATTAGGTATTTATATCTATCATTAATCTACTTATGCTTCTCATTTAAAAAAAAGGATTGCTGCAACCAAGGAGAGTCCTACAAGATTGTCAAACAATGCAAGTTCATTAAGCAAGATGGCACTGAAGTAGATTGCGAGTGCACCTGCACATGCATATGTGAAAGTGACTGCCAAGGCTGCTCTGGAAAAAATTGCTGTAACTGCGAGTGCTCTGAAAAAACTGCCAAACTAGGAGCTGATGGGAAATACCGATGCATATGTCTTTAATACTTGTTAGATCAAATTATTTATATATCTACCGTTCTAATTTACTTATGCTTCTCATTTTAGAAAAAGGATTGCTGCAACCAAGGGGAGTCCTGCAAGATTGTCAAACAATGCAAGTTTACTAAGCAAGACGGCACTGAAGTAGATTGCGAATGCATCTGTACATGCACATGTGAAAGTGACTGCCAAGGTTGTTCTGGAAAAAATTGCTGTAACTGCGAGTGCTCGGAGAAAACTGCCAAACTAGGAGCTGATGGAAAATATCGATGCTTATGCGAATGTAAACGTAGCTCACAGGTAGATTTACTTCACATTTTATTATTGATAAAGCTTAACATTGCTTTGTATAGTCATCATGAAATATACTTACTACTTCTTCTCCCTTCTCTTTATAAGCAATTCTGCTTATTCATTGGCAGATTGATACCTTTGTGGAAGTGTATCACTTCATCTTTTGTGCAATCGGCTTTCTTCTACCGATCGGTGATTTATCTCGTGCTATTTTGACCAAACGTGTCTCCTCCATTTTCATTATGTACTTATTCCATACCTTTTTTTTTCTATTTACTATCCATTCCTTTATAATACACTGTACGTTACGTTTCCGTCTAATCACTTCACTCCTCTTTCGATATTTCAGCGTATTTCGTGTAATTCTTCTCAGTAGCTACTCTGATTCCTGACGTTTTCAGTAGTCTTTTTTTTGTGGCTCTATCAAATCTTGTTTATGATTCATACGTCATTATTGGTCTTACACTGTACATATGCACTAACATATAGTATCTGTACTTGATTTCTCTTTATTTGGTTTTTGTACTTGATTTCTCACTTCTTTATCAAGGTCTGCGTAGCTGGACAATATAATTCCAAGGTATTTTATTACCATAACTTTTTCGATACTGATGCTATAAATTTCTATTTAAGATCTGATTGGTTCTTTACTGATTACTATTGCTTTAGTTTTCTGAGATAGATTTCATATTAAATTCTTTTGTTCTTCTGTTAAATATGTGACTAACCTTTGCAGACTATCTTCATGTTGGGCTGTTAATATCGTGTCGTCTGCGTAACAAGGTATTATTACTTCTTTGTTTCCCATTCTCTACCCTCTTCCTTTGTTGACGCTTTTGATGATTTCATCCATCATTAAATTGAAGAGCATAGGGGTCAATGACATATCGTACACTTATTTAAAATTATGACTTATTACATAATTTTAACTTAATTATATTTCTCGTTTTAGAAAAAGGATTGTTGCAAGAAAGGTGAATCCTGCAAAATTGTCAAGCAATGCAAGTTTACTAAGCAAGATGGTACTGACGTAGATTGCGAATGCACTTGCACATGCCTATGTGAAAATGACTGCCAAGGCTGTTCTGGAAAAAATTGCTGTAACTGCGAGTGCTCTGAAAAAACTGCCAAACTAGGAGCGGATGGGAAATACCGATGCATATGTGAATGTGCCTGCCTCTCACAGGTAAATATACTTTACAAATTTGATCTTGATAAAACTAAACACCCTGGTTTTTAGTAATCTTGAAAAAATGTCTTCAGTAATTCTTAGATCAAATTATGTATTTATATCTATCATTTTAACTTAATTATGCTTCTCATTTTAGAGAAAGGATTGTTGCAAGAAAGGAGAATCCTGCAAAATTTTCAAGCAATGCAAGTTTACCAAGCAAGATGAAACTGAAGTAGATTGTGAATGCACTTGCACATGCGTATGTGAAAATGACTGCCAAGGCTGTTCAGGAAAAAATTGCTGTAGCTGCGAGTGCTCTGAAAAAACTGCCAAACTGGGAGCTGATGGGAAATACAGATGCATATGTGAATGTGCATGTAGCTCACAGGTAAATATACTTCACAAATTTGATCTTGATAAAACTAAACACCCTGGTTTGTAGCCATCTTGAAAAAATGTGTTCAATACTTCTTAGATTAAATTATGTACTTATATCTATCATTTTAATTTACTTATGATTCTCATTTTAGAAAAAGGATTGTTGCAAGAGAGGAGAATCCTGCAAACTTGTCAAGCAATGCAAATTTACCAAGCAAGATGGAACTGAAGTAGATTGTGAATGCACTTGCACATGCGTATGTGAAAATGACTGCCAAGGCTGCTCTGCAAAAAATTGTTGTAACTGCGAGTGCTCTGAAAAAACTGCCAAACTGGGAGCAGATGGGAAATACCGATGCATATGTGAATGTGCATGCATCTCACAGGTAAATATGCTTCACAAATTTGATCTTGATAAAACTAAACACCCTGGTTTGTAGCCATCTTGAAAAAATGTCTTCAATACTTCTTAGATTAAATTATATATTTATATCTATCATTTTAATTTACTTATGCTTCTCATTTTAGAAAAAGGATTGTTGCAAGAAAGGAGAATCCTGCAAAATTGTCAAGCAATGCAAGTTTACTAAGCAAGAAGGTACTGAAGTAGATTGCGAATGCACTTGCACATGCCTATGTGAAAATGACTGCCAAGGCTGTTCTGGAAAAAATTGCTGTAACTGCGAGTGCTCTGAAAAAACTGCCAAACTAGGAGCGGATGGGAAATACCGATGCATATGTAAATGTGCATGCCTCTCACAGGTAAATATACTTTACAAATTTGATCTTGATAAAACTAAACACCCTGGTTTTTAGTAATCTTGAAAAAATGTCTTCAGTAATTCTTAGATCAAATTATGTATTTATATCTATCATTTTAACTTAATAAGGCTTCTCATTTTAGAGAAAGGATGGTTGCAAGAAAGGAGAATCCTGCAAAATTTTCAAGCAATGTAAGTTTACCAAGCAAGATGGAACTGAAGTAGATTGTGAATGCACTTGCACATGCGTATGTGAAAATGACTGCCAAGGCTGTTCGGGAAAAAATTGCTGTAGCTGCGAGTGCTCTGAAAAAACTGCCAAACTGGGAGCTGATGGGAAATACAGATGCATATGTGAATGTGCATGTAGCTCACAGGTAAATATACTTCACAAATTTGATCTTGATAAATCTAAACAGCCTGGTTTGTAGCCATCTTGAAAAAATGTCTTCAATACTTCTTAGATTAAATTATATATTTATATCTATCATTTTAATTTACTTATGCTTCTCATTTTAGAAAAAGGATTGTTGCAAGAAAGGAGAATCCTGCAAAATTGTCAAGCAATGCAAGCTTACCAAGCAAGATGGCACTGAAATAGATTGCGAATGCACTTGCACATGCCTATGTGAAAATGACTGCCAAGGCTGTTCTGGAAAAAATTGCTGTAACTGCGAGTGCTCTGAAAAAACTGCCAAACTAGGAGCGGACGGGAAATACCGATGCATATGTAAATGTGCATGCCTCTCACAGGTAAATATTCTTTACAAATTTGATCTTGATAAAACTAAACACCCTGGTTTTTAGTAATCTTGAAAAAATGTCTTCAGTAATTCTTAGATCCAATTATGTATTTATATCTATCATTTTAACTTAATTATGCTTCTCATTTTAGAGAAAGGATTGTTGCAAGAAAGGAGAATCCTGCAAAATTTTCAAGCAATGCAAGTTTACCAAGCAAGATGGAACTGAAGTAGATTGTGAATGCACTTGCACATGCGTATATGAAAATGACTGCCAAGGCTGCTCTGCAAAAAATTGTTGTAACTGCGAGTGCTCTGAAAAAACTGCCAAACTGGGAGCAGATGGGAAATACCGATGCATATGTGAATGTGCATGCATCTCACAGGTAAATATGCTCCACAAATTTGATCTTGATAAAACTAAACACCCTGGGTTGTAGCCATCTTGAAAAAATGTCTTCAATACTTCTTAGATTAAATTATATATTTATATCTATCATTTTAATTTACTTATGCTTCTCATTTTAGAAAAAGGATTGTTGCAAGAAAGGAGAATCCTGCAAAATTGTCAAGCAATGCAAGTTTACTAAGCAAGATGGTACTGAAGTAGATTGCGAATGCACTTGCACATGCCTATGTGAAAATGACTGCCAAGGCTGTTCTGGAAAAAATTGCTGTAACTGCGAGTGCTCTGAAAAAACTGCCAAACTAGGAGCGGATGGGAAATACCGATGCATATGTAAATGTGCATGCTTCTCGCAGGTAAATATACTTTACAAATTTGATCTTGATAAAACTAAACACCCTGGTTTTTAGTAATCTTGAAAAAATGTCTTCAGTAACTCTTAGATCAAATTATGTATTTATATCTATCATTTTAACTTAATTATGCTTCTCATTTTAGAGAAAGGATTGTTGCAAGAAAGGAGAATCCTGCAAAATTTTCAAGCAATGTAAGTTTACCAAGCAAGATGGAACTGAAGTAGATTGTGAATGCACTTGCACATGCATATGTGAAAATGACTGCCAAGGCTGTTCAGGAAAAAATTGCTGTAGCTGCGAGTGCTCTGAAAAAACTGCCAAACTGGGAGCTGATGGGAAATTCAGATGCATATGTGAATGTGCATGTAGCTCACAGGTAAATATACTTCACAAATTTGATCTTGAAAAAACTAAACACCCTGGTTTGTAGTCATCTTGAAAAAATGTTTTCAATACTTCTTAGATTAAATTATATATTTATATCTATCATTTTAATTTACTTATGCTTCTCATTTTAGAAAAAGGATTGTTGCAAGAAAGAAGAATCCTGCAAAATTGTCAAGCAATGCAAGCTTACCAAGCAAGATGGCACTGAAGTAGATTGCGAATGCACTTTCACATGCGTATGTGAAAATGACTGCAAAGGCTGTTCTGAAAAAAAATGCTGTAACTGTGAATGCTCTGAAAAAACGGCCAAACTAGGAGTTGACGGGAAATACCGATGCACGTGTGAATGTGAATGCAGCTCACAGGTAGATATACCTTCTAGTTTAATCTTGATAAAGCTTAAAGTTGCTTACGATTATGTTAAAATATCCTTAATACTCATTAAATTAGATTAGAAACGTACACCAATCCCTTTAACTTATTTATATTTCTCATTTCAGAAAAAGGATTGCTGCAAGCAAAGACAATCCTGCAAAATTGTCAAGCAATGCAAGTTTAAGCAAGATGGCACTGAGGTCAATTGCGAATGCACCTGCACATGCATAGATGAAGCTAACTGCCAAGGCTGTTCTGAAAAAAATAGCTGTAGTTGCGAGTGCTCTGAAAAAACTGTCCAATTAGGAGCTGATGGAAAATACCGATGCACATGTGAATGCAAATGTAGCTCACAGGTAGGTACTATACTTTAAGTTGTAGTCTTAATAAAGTTTAACCTAGCTCATTCTCATTTTGAAATATTATTAATACTTATTAAAGCAAATTATGACTTACTATCATCCCTTTACTACTACAACTACTACTACATGTCGGTTTATAACGTTCTCCTCCGTTTTCTCCTTTCTTTATTTATTTTTTAGCTCCAACTTTTTCTCGGTTTACCTCGTTTTCTCTTTCCTTCCGGTTGCTATTTTAGTATTTCCTTTGGTATTCATTGTTCATCAATTCTTTGTATATGTCCGAACAAAATAAGTTCTTTATAAAAAAAAGACTAAGTTTTCACTCTAATGGCATATAAAACAACATAATGCTATTCTACATCCCACCAGAATGAAAACAATGGGAACCTTCTCAGGTTACACCTCCGAGGCTTCTACAATTTGCAAGCCATACGGATGCTGAGACTGAGGAAGATGAGGGAATTCTACAATTTACAATTCACGTCCCATCTGCTCAGCGCGGTAAAGTTCCAACGAGAATGGTTCCCTTTGTACTCTAATCAGAGTAAATGTAAATCAAAAATGAATAACCATTTTCAATTTCGTTGCAAAACGAAAATACAGCCGAACCATATTCTAGTCCAATCAGAGAGCGCATCAAGCACCTCTACCGGTTTCGAAACTTATTAGTCTCTCATCAGGAGGCACATATGCTGCTCTCCCTGATCCAACCAGAACAAACCCCAGCGTGCAGTCACGGATTGCAACGAACGAAATGGCATAGATGCCCTAGCGGCAACTGCTAACAAAAAGACTAAGTTGTCACTCTAATGGCATATAAAACAACATAATGCTATTCTACATCCCACCAGAATGAAAACAATTAGAAACCTTCTCTGGTTACACCTCCGAGGCTTCTACAATTTGCAAGCCATACGGATGCTGAGACTAAGGAAGATAAGGAATTCTACAATTTACAATTCACGTCCCATCTTATATTAAGTTCTTTATAGGTTATCCATGAGGGTTTGTTTTATT
This sequence comes from Diabrotica virgifera virgifera, assembly GCF_917563875.1. Lineage (NCBI taxonomy): Eukaryota > Metazoa > Arthropoda > Insecta > Coleoptera > Chrysomelidae > Diabrotica > Diabrotica virgifera. Next base: position 187,283,956 of record NC_065447.1, on the reverse strand, counting down.
CCCATTATTTCGCTAATGTGTTCGTTGGTAATCCTTTCTCTTCTAGATCTTCCTGCGCCTCTTCACCAATAATCCATTTCAGTTGCTATCAGTGTTTTTTCTTTTAGTGGCCATACCTGACAACTATATAGACGGATACTTTTCACTATAGTCTTATATATTCGTCACTTTAACTTATTTGTATTTCTCATTTCAGAGAAAGGATTGTTGCAAGAAAGGAGAATCCTGCAAAATTGTCAAGCAATGTAAGTTTACTAAGCAAGACGACACTGAAGTAGATTGCGAATGCACTTGCACATGCGTATGTGAATGTGACTGCCAATGTTGTCCTGGAAAGAACAGATGTAATTGCGACTGCTCTGAAAAAACTGCCAAACTGGGAGCTGATGGAAAATACCGATGCACATGTGAATGTACTTGTTAGTTTTAAATTATTTTATTTTTACAGTATAATATCTGTTGTCGTTGTAATTCGTAATGATTATAAAGACTTTAAATACTACGCTTGAGTCTAATTAAAAGTCTGGAATTATCTTAAATAGCCATAAAAAAAATAATTTTTCATTTGTACACATTAAGTAATAAATTGTTATATAGATCTTTTGAGCGTTTTTTTTTTAAATCAAGAGGAAAATCAAGGGGAAGCTTTGTATTGGAATGGTGCACAGAATTACAAGTTTATAATCACTGTGCAATCGGCACCCTAACACGAACCGTATATACTGAATACTTAGAATAAATAGAACCTCTACTGATACAAGAAACTAAATAATACAAACTCAAAGAAATTTTAAAAAAACGGAATGAGTTAAAAAGGCAAAAAGGGCGTTACCTCTTATTTTCTTCAAGGAAAATTCTTATAACAAAAATACATATTAACCGAATAACAAGAAACAATCACACTTACTTTATTAACCGCATCAACTACTAAGTTATTAGCGATACTACTGAGTTATTAGCAGTATATCTAGGTAGTTATTAGTAGTACATCTTTACATTTTATTAAATATATTATTCTCTGCATCACTTGGTAAATGTATTTTTGTTATACATTTTGTTTGTGTTGTAAATCGTCATTTTTCGTTTTTTTTGTCAGTGTTAAATTATTTATAACTCAAAAACCACCAATTTTAGAGAAAAATTACAAGAAAACTTTTTTGTTGAGAATGATCCAAAACGCATAAAAAATTAATTTCTATGTTGTGTTAAAAACAAAATTGTTTAAAAAAATTATAACCACTTTCGCATGGGCGACCTCTAGAATCTTATTCTGCGGTATCTGATAAAAATGATTATGCAAAAAATATCCTGGAAATATTTTTCGACGAAACCGCGCTTTTCGACTTACCCACATAACAATTTCATGTTCTTAGTAGATTCATAGAACATACTTTTCAGAAAAGTATATACTAAGAATATGCGTCATTACCATTGCGAATGTGCAGAGCACATACTGAGTATGTACTACATTACAGTACTTAAACGTTCTATGTATATACTTAGAATGTACTACCGCACTTCTTTTCAGTATATACTAAGAATATACTTTTAGAACATTCCAAGGACGTGCTATAAACCTTCTATTTATATACTTAGAACGTACTACCGCACATCTTTTTAGTTTATACTAAGAACGTACTTTTTATAATATTCCAAGGAAGTGCTATAAACCTTCTATTTATATACTTAGAACGTACTACTGCACATCTTTGTATTAGAAGAATATATTTTTAAGGATATTCTAAGAAAGTACTATCAAGTGCTATATTGCTCAGAAGTATGTTTGCAGCATCACCTAATCTCATCTTACGTTCTACTGGTTCTACCAAATACCTATTATATTTACATATTTTAATGGCAAATGAGAATGTAGTCAGTACCTACATTATGCAATATTACTTAAAAAGTAAGTAGGTACATATTTATAAACTTTAGTTATATATATAAACTATTATATTTAGCTAAACTAAACTATGTATGAGTAACTAAAATTTATATACTTATATGTACTTACTTATATGTTTTTATTAAATAATAGAGTTACCAAAATAGATTATACATATTTTGAAGCACCGCAAACAAACGAGATTATTTATGTTCTTTAGTCCTAGTACTTTATTATCATTCGTCTTCATCCTTAACACTGCTACACTGCATAGATAGATACATATTTTCGATTTCATATTTTACCGTTGTTTCCTACCCTGATCCATTCAGGTAAGAAATGGTCAGAATAAGACAAGACGGGGTTAGGGGGATATGTATTGTGGAAGTGGAATAACAACATCGGTGCACCGGTGAGTGTTGCCAAACGGAGGGAAATTTCACTTTTTGCGGGAATTTTCAACATAAAAGGTGATAAAGGAAAAAGTTAACTCAAAATGGAATTTTTGTTCCAGTCCAAATTGTAAAATATAAAAAAAATCAAAATATTTAAAAATAATTAAGCATATCTTCTCAGATTTTGTAAACAGGAGGGAATTTTTTTATAAAAGTGGGAATTTTTAAGGTTGACGGAAAAAGCTTACTCGATGGTTGGCAACACCAAAGCCTTTGGTTGTGGGTTTTGGCATGCTTTGGTTTTGGAATGGCCCGTATCACAGCCTCCCGTATTGAATTGAATGTACCTAAATTCAAATTCCAACGATGTAAAAATACTCGTGATAAACTCGAAATGGTGAAGTTATTTCAATTATGAAAACGAATTTTTAATAATAAACGTTAATACAATTAATGTTTAAACTTTTTTACCATACAACAATTTTCAAATGAAATTAGTCCAATACTACCTACATACATAAATTTTATTAATTATTCTAAAATATAACAAAGTTGATAATATATCAGGCTAATATTATACTTCCTATACATACATATTTTTTTTAAGATATTTTAAAAGTATCTACTTATAAGTATGTGTTAAGAATGTACTTATAAGTATGTGCTAAGCATATTTGATAAAGGTATATTCTAAGAATAAACTTTTACGAATATTCCGAGTTACTACGTACACGAATGTACTCAGTATATTCGGTACGAGAATATACTTTAAAGTATATGCAAAGAACATGAAATTTAGAATGTTTTTAAGGTACATGCTATACTTGTACTACGCATATACTAAAAAGAATATACTCCGACGAATGTTGGTAGTCTATGCTTAGAACCTGATACGAACATCATTGTTATGTGGGTACTTACTTAATCCGTGGCGTTACAACCCTTCGTGGGATTTAACCGACTCAACAGCATGCCTCCTGAGACAATAATTCGTCCCACAATAACGTATGGAAGCGAGACATGGACTCTGAACCAGCGGGAAACAACAAAATTACTGGTACTTGAAAGAAAGATACTGCGGACTATATATGGACCTTGCAGAGAAGAGACAACAGGAGAATGGAGAAGAAGACACAATGATGAACTCCAGACAATATATGGAGATGAAAACATAGTACGCTACATCAAAACAAACCGAATAAAATAAGCGGGTCACGTGCTCGTGACCGCCAGCCGAAGATCGAGTGACGAAAGACTTCTTCGCCACATTCTGGGAAAGGCCCGATGGTAGAAGGTCAGTTGGTCGCCCAAGAAAGAGATGGAAGGACGCAGTAGCCAGTGATCTACGCAAAATGGAAGTACAGCAATGGGAAATATCTGCTCAGGACCGACAGCAATGGAGGGAAATAGTAAATGCGGCCAAGACTCACATAGAGTTGTAGAGCCAAATGATGATGTTGATGAACAACATGCCTCCACTATTCTCTGTCTTTAGCAACCTCTATCCAATTTTCCACGTTCATAGCTCTCAAGTCCCTGCTATATTATCTCGCCGCCGGAGTCGAGGGCGTCTGCGTGGTCTTTTTCCAGTTGGGACTTCCTTTCACATCAGCCTTACTGTTATTTGGTCAAAATGTCTTCTGAGGTGCCCTACCCATTGAAGTTCTCTTAACTTTATTTCTTTTGTGATGTTGGCGTCTGGATAAATTTCTTTGAGCTGGTTGTTAATTATTATCCTATATTGTGCTGATGCTTCATCCAGCACAGGCCCAAAGATTTTCCTTAGGATTTTTCTTTCCCAAACACATAGTCTCTTTTCGTTTGCTTTGTTATCGTCCACATTTCACTTCCAAATATCACAACGGGTCGTATGATTGTTTTATACACTAAGATTATTGCGGCTCACATACATATATTTCATCTTATTTTCGTTGATTAGGAGTCTGGTCTATTGACATACAGTATGCGGCAAAATAAACAGTACTGAAATGAATTTTGAAACGTGTATGATTATTTATACATCTAGTACACGTGATATAGCCTTGCAAACATTATTCACGACCACGCACGTTCCCGATAAAACAGATTTTAAAAATGCCCTCTGGCCAGTAGCGGATCTACGGGGAGCAAAAATGAGGAAATTTCCCCTCCTAACAAGGCCCAAAATAAAATAAAAAGTTAAAACATAAAAATATATTAGCTAATATGAAACCGAAACCACAGAAAGACAAATTCCACAAAATAAACACGCTAGTTAGGAATATTAAGGGAACTTAATGCTTATAAGTTATTATTTATGTCTTTTATGTAATCTGAGTTTATCTTTTTTATGTCTTTTGGTTGGTTTTTCATTGGAAGCTCCCCCAAACGCAAATTTCCCCTTCCGGGGCAAATGTCTAGATCCGCTACTGCCTCTGGCATCAAAACATCTTTAATTCTATTCCGGAATTCCGAAATGGCGGATGGTGAATTTGTCTTATTCCTTCAGCATTGCCCATATGTACGCATCTGGTGGCGTTAGTTCTGGTGAGTGGCAAATACCAAAATGAAAGCGCAGTATTTGAAGAGACTCCCTGGCAGTGCGATAGGTTGTCCCGTCCTGATGAAACTATTGTTGATTTTAAGTTTGGACCCTTTTCGTGACCTTTTCCGTATGACCGAAAATACTACTCCGCCATAAAAAAATTTTCTGCCAAACTGAGAGCCATTCTGAAGCACCTAACATTATCACGACCTTCACATACGTTATAACTACATTCTGAAACCACTCAGTACGTTTTGGCGCATGACACATACAAATTGGAGGCATACGAATTTCACTACTGTTTATGTTGCCGCATACCGTAATACAATAAATTAGGGACGGCGGTTTTTGACAAAACACCGGTTTTCGGTTATACCGGTTTTTTGCTTACGGTGTAACCTGGTGGTTATAACCGGTCAAAAAAACCGGTTTTCCAAAAACCGGTTTTCGGTTTTTTTTAATTCAATAGGTTACAATGTTACATTTACAATGCACTTTAGTTTGCGAATACTCCACTCGACTCGATCATCATCATCATCATCATCATCATCATCCAACCAATTCACGCCCACTGCTGGACATAGGTCTCCCCCAATTGTGTCCACACTTCACGGTTTTGTGCTGATTGTTGCCAGTTTTTACTAATCCGCCTGATATCGTCGGTCCATCGTGTAGGCGCCCGTTCTCTACTGCGTTTATCTTCTCTTGGTCTCCATTCCATCAGCTTTCGTGTCCATCTTGAATCTTTCAGCCTGGCGACGTGTCCTGCCCAGTTCCATTTAAGCCTGGTGATACGTTCTATAACATCTGCGATACCGGTTCTTTGTCTGAGATTTTCATTTCTTATTTTATCCCGTAAGGTTACACCCAGCATGGATCTTTCCATACGCCTTTGAGCAACCCGCATTTTCGACGCTGTTGCCTTGGTTAGAGTCAGTGTCTCTGCTCCATATGTCATTACCGGCAGCACACATTGATCAAACACTTGTCTTTTTAAACCGATCGGTATATTGCTGCTAAATATGTCTCTCAGAGCTCCGTAGGCTGCCCAAGCCAGAGTTAATCTTCTTTTTATTTCGCATGTTTGGTTATCTCTGCCAATACTAATTTCGTGACCCAAGTAAATGTACTTTTCCACTAGTTCTACTTCTTGTTCACGTATAATCAGCTGTCCACTAGGAATCAGATTAGTCATATATTTAGTTTTAGAAAAGTTCATTTTCAAGCCTATGTTTCAGCCGATAGCATCTAACTGATTTAGCATTTCCTTTACTTCTCCTAGGTCATCAGTTATAAGGACTATGTCATCTGCAAAACGAAGATGATTTAACTTTTATCCGTCTATTGTGATCCATTTATTGTCCCAGTTGAGCATCTTAAAGGCATATTCCAGAACAGTTATGAATAGTTTTGGCGAGAGTGTGTCGCCTTGTCTTACGCCGCGTTCTATGCTTATTTGTTTGGTTTTATCATGTAACTTAACACTCATTGTTGCCTCTTTATAAATATTATAGATGAGTGTACTGTAACGATAGTCAATGCGGCATTAATTTAGAGCTTCTAAAATGCTATCCAGCTCTATCGTGTCAAAGTCTTTATGAAAATCCACGAATGCTAGGACAAGGGGCTTATTATATTCTAATGACTTTTAAATTAGTACCTTTACTGCCTGCAGATGGTCGTTTGTTCCAAAGATTGATCGAAATCCAGCTTGTTCTTTTGGCTGATAAAAATCTAGCTTCTTTTCTACTCTTGATGTCACTACTTTTGTAAAGAGTTTGTATAACTGGTTTAGCAGGCTAATGGGTCTGTAATGTTCTAAGTCTGTCTTATCTCCCTTCTTATGCAAAAGTATTTTTACTGCGTTTTTCCATTTTTCAGGTATCGACTTTTGATGAAGGCCTAAGTTGAAGAGATTTTTTATTTTACCTATAAGAATGTGGCCTCCGTTTTTAATGGCCTCTATTACGACTCCATCTTCGCCTGGTGATTTTCCATTTTTCATTTTTCTCAGTGCTTGATGGAGTTCACTTGTGGTTATCTCTGGTAGTATTTCGGAGCTTGATTTATTATTTTCTTTGAAACCGCTTCCCTCAAAATTATTTTGATTTAGCCTTTGGCTCCTATATAGTTCCGAATAAAATTCTTCTACGATATTTAGTAAATCTTCTCTGTTTGATGTTATTTCGCCTTTTTTATTTTTTAATTTATGTATTTCGCATTGTCCATTGTTCAATTTCCTTCGTAAAACTTTCAAACTTTTGTTTTCTTCTATGATTTTATAGATGCCTTGAGTTTTAAACTTCCTTAGATCTTTTCTTATTTCCGTTGACACTTTCTTGTTGATGTCTGTTAACGCACTTTTTTCAGTGTTTTCGCTTCCTCTCATTGTACTTCGAGTTTTGATTAGTTCTCTAGTTTCTGGGCTTATTTTTTCATCTCTCTTCTTTTTTGGGCAGTTTTTTTGTTGACTTTCTTCAATGGCTCTAATTATGTTTTCATTTAAGTTATTTATACTTTCATCTGAAGTTATATTTCTTTCCAAAGCAGCGTTTATATGGTGTTGGTATTTATCAATATTTAATGGGGGCGTCCAGGCTTGCAAAGTTTTCTTTTTTATCAAAAGATTTTGTTCTTTTTTGAGGTCTATTTTAAATAGAGTCTCGACTCGATACTCAATATCAATAGGAACAGAATTAGTACTATCGAAAGAACATCAATATCAATAAATATAAAACACAATTTTTAATAAAACCATTTTATTCTATTAACTATTATATTTATTTATTATTTTATTATTATTATATATTTATTGTTTATTATTAAATATAATATAGCGTAAGATTAATATACTATACATATTGCAATAATATACAATTTAAGCCAACCATTTCAACTTATAAAAAATTTCCCAGACTCTTTCAAATGGGATTTAAAAAAAATAATATCAACATAAATATTTTACTTAAAAATAAATTGGATAATGCAATTATTTATCTTTTATTTTTACTACCATCAAAAAAAATTTATCATGTATTTCTTTTAACACGTTTGTATATTTTTGTATAATATTTACATTTTAACTCATTTAATACTTCCTGTATGGGTGTATCGTTTTGAAAACATAGGTAAATCCTTGGAGATTCGTATTCGTAATCGGTAATTCGATATCCATAGTCAGAACATTATTTTTGGTAATCAGAAAAAGTCACTCACCCACTTTCAATTTCAAGAGTGAAGTGTGAAAAATAGATGATGTTTGCGTCTACTTTAACCAGATAAATTCTTATGTAAATATTATGATTACAAATACCTTTTCAACGAAATATTATAATAAAACTTAATTGTTTCTGGCTGATGTGAGTTGGCACTTTCAGTTTAGTTCTGTATTTATAAAATAAAATATGACTTATGGTTTTATTTCGAATAATTACTTGAGATTAATAATTATGATTGGGATCCAAAATAATAATTAACCTAATCCTAATCACCGTAAAAACCTAATAACCGGTTTTTACTTTAAAAAGAAAAAACCGGTAATAACTGGGACAAAATAACAACCGGTAAATACGGTTATTGCAAAGTAAAAAAAAAAACGGTTTTACGTTAAAACCGGTAGGTTTTCCCATTCTTACAATAAATAAAAACGCCAGAAATGAAATATTCATCGCCTTTGTAGAAAGCACTATACTCTGCGGAGAGGAAGCGTAAAAAATTAAATTAAAATGTATGAGTTACAATTTTAAAGATAGAAAAATAAATTGTGTTGAGTTTAATTAAAATTACTTATTTGATGTTTCCATTTTCACTTTAAAAACAGTTCTCAAAGTACAACGTGTTTAATTCATTTATTTGATTTTTATTTTGCGAATGCTATGAGAGATATAAATTGAAACGTCAAAGTAAAATATTTTTAATTAAACTTAATAATAATAGTATAATATGAACAAATATAACGAGTTGAAAAATATTTATTTGATTTGTATTTTGAGAATGCTTTGAGAGATATGACCTCCTAAGTCCATAGGTCCAGCCAGCTGGACAGTGTTTACTAATTTATTACACGGTGACTATTCCGGTTGGGCATCGCTGCGTCCTATATTGCAGCATATTGGACTTCCTATTTATCAGTAAAATTTATTCGTTTGAAAAATTTGACAACAGCGCCTACTTCGGTAGTTTCTTGTTACATGTGGTGAAACTTTTTAAATTATGATGGTGGCTCCACAAAAATACAGTAAGTTGTAGTGTTTTTCTGTACTTTAAAGTATTGATTGTTTTTAATGTATGCTACCTGATGATTGGACGTATTTGTGGTAAATATATATTTGAAAATCATTACAACTGGACACATTAGCGGTCCTCTAAACTTTTTGTTTAGCATTTTGGACATTGGGACTTACCCAAATATGTTACCATACTCACGTTTATTAAGTTTAGTTACAGATAGTAAAAGGATATTGATAGAACGTGCATTGGAGGCTATTTTGGTAGATAACGATTTTTTCGTCAGTGAAGAGATAACGATAATGATCAAAGGAAATGGATTTACAGGAATTTAAGCTGTATGTTGAAAGGTCACTAGCTCTAGGTGGTAAGCCTGCAAGTGAGAGAAAAGCTAGTGCGTCTATTTCAAGAGAACCGGAGACATCTGAAGATGAAGTGCCCATAATTCCTGTAAAAAAATGTACAGTTGTCCAGTTACCGCCTATAGATGTAAGAAAAACCAGTAATGACCATTTGCCAATATGCTCTGTCAGCAATAGAAATTATTACCGCGTTGCCTAAACCTCTTGGATGCACTAAGAAGACGAGATTCTTTTGTACAAAATGCAAAATGTATATGTGTATTTCTCCTGAACGAGAAGGTTTTTCCAGTTTCATACTTAAATAATTATATTATATTATAGGTCTGGATCCCGCGTATGAAAAAAAAGTTGATTAATAGCAAGCTGAAAATTTGTTAATAGCTTAAGGGTGTCTAGTCGGATAAACTTTGACATATGGGAACACTGTAACAGGGGCAGTTTTAATTGTGGAACAGGTTAAAAATTTGGAACGGTCAGAACACGAAAGTGGCACATTTATTTTGTCCGACAGAACAGACATAAACTCTCCGAACAGAGATTATACTCTCATGCAAAAATCAGACTGTTATTTATCACCAAATTGGCGTATTAATGAGTGGAACATGTAGAATATGTCAAATGACAGGAATTATGACAGGTGATAAATAGCAGTCTGATTTTTGCATGAGAGTTTAATCTCTGTTCGGAGAGTTTATGTCTGTTCTGTCGGACAAAATAAATGTGCCATTTTCGTGTTCTGACCGTTCCAAATTTTTAACCTGTTCCACAATTAAAACTGCCTCTGTTACAGTGTTCCCATATATCAAAGTTTATCCGACTAGACACCCTTAAGCTATTAACAAATTTTCAGCTTGCTATTAATCAACTTTTTTTTCATACGCGGGATCCAGACCTATTATACTTATTTTGCAATTTGCAATTTGCATTGTGCACTCATTTTACCATATCTTGAGTTCTAATTGTTGGATTTAAGTTAAGTAAACGTTTTTTTTTTCGTTTTTTTTTTACGAATAAATTTTATTTGAAATAGTCTTTTTTATCTCTTTTAGTTTATGAGCCAGAGACTTATAAACAATTTATAAACAATTAAACTGTTTATAACAATTTTTTGACCACTCGGATCGAATTCCACCCTCGAAATTCGTAATCAGCAGCCAAAAATCCATAAGAAACCGTTGATTTTGTCCATCAGAAGTGAAAAGGACACGGTGACCTCTATTTGGCGCCTAGACTATAGTTCAAATATCGACTTCCGGTTCTACTTTCGGTCACTTTGGGTAAATACCTAGGACTCAAGAAGTTTAATTGTTTGTTACATATTACCATTTGGCACTACTAGTACATTTCTATGCATTTTGAGGGAAATAAGACTTTTCCTTAATCTAGGGGTCGGCAAGACAAGAATTCTTGTCTTGATAACAACTTCTTGTCTTGTCTTGAGAAAAAATCAAGAAATTCAAAAAAGTCTTGCCTTGACGTTTTCTTGACATGTTATATCTTGTCTTAACTTAAGAAATTTCTTAATTACTTGGTCCGGTGATTCCCCGGCGATTTTTTTATTGCGATGCGTGCTGACACGGCCTAATAAATCCCAGAATGACCTACAGAATCTAATACCAGAGTCAAAAAATACTTAAATGAGCCTAGGTCAGAAGATGCTGAGAATATACTTGATTGGTAGAGAAGACACAAGAATGTCTACTCGTTATTATCGAAAATGGCCAAGGATTTTCTCAGAACGCCAGCAACATCTATACCTGCGAAAAGGCTATTTTCAATAGCAGCTTTAACAATAACAAAGTCAAGAAATCGGCTAGACGTTGAGTCCATAATGCTGGGGTCACAGTAACGTCTAATGCCGTTACTGTGGCCCCAGCATAAGAAGTATTATCTGCCTTAATTCATGGCTTATCAATTGCGATTTAAAAATTTATTTTACATTTACATGATTTACATTTTGTAAATCGTTTTAGCAAAAAAAGTGTTCAATACATTAAAATACGTTATTTTATGTTAAAATATGTTATTTTTTTCACAAATTAATACCTAGTTTAGATATTACAAGATTTCTTGATTTCTTGACCAGAAATCTTGGTATTGACAAAAAATTTCTTGTCTTGTCTTGAAATCTAAAATTATTTCTTTTCTTGAAATCAAGACAAGATCAAGACAAGATCTTGAAATTTTCAAGAACTTGGCGACCCCTACCTTAATCCCGTGAGGAACCTGCTAATTGATACCTGTCTCAACAGCAGAAAATGAAAGACATACCTATAAAGATACGTATCCATACGTGAGTACTCCATGCTCGGTGTAGCAACTGGATATAGTGGATACGTTGGTGTTCGCCGCTCGGCGCTCACCTCTTCGTTCAACCGGTTTGCGGTTTATATGATGTAGGGGAGTGCATGCCATATCCATTTGAGCAGCTACACCTAGCACGGAGCACCCCCGTATGGATACGTACCTTAATACGATCAGGTTCGTTTAGTGAAAGAAAAAGGGAGCGCATAGATCATGTACCTGAAGCAGATGCCCATGTATTTTAAATTATGTATTTTTACCGTAAAATTCCAAACAAAAAGACCCAATTAAATGTCACCACGTGAGATATCAGTATTGTTGATCCCAGAAAAAACGAAAAAAACATGTTCAAGTTATTTTGTACTTTTTGTACTCATAAAAGTACTTTTTTCTACGAGCGTGCAAAAAGTCTACTTTCGCCCACGCATTTTAGTTTAGAAAGTTTTACTTTTCCGCACTCGTGTTACTTTTCCGCACGCGTTTTACTTTTCCGCACGCGTGTTAATTTAGATATGTTAATATGGCCTTAAAGTAATTATAATACATGCAATAAACTAATATTTAGATATTATTTACTAATTTATTTCAAATATATCTTATTGTGTTCATGTTTTAATGAAATTAACGTGAGAATTCGATGAAATAAAATAATTTTGACATAATATTCGTAAGTCAAATCAGTAGACAATAACAGTGGTTTTGAATCGTCGTCATGCTAACCAATTATGCTGAAACTTTGGTTTTGACAACCTAGACAAAGAATTAATTTGTGTACCTATTTTCATATTAAATAAACTAATTGATTAAGATTTGGTCATTTTTTAAAGGCTCGTAACTCCCGCTTCGCGTCGTTCGGCAAACTGCAGTCGCATGCGGAAAAGTATGACTTTCTGCACTTGTTAGGAAAATAACTATTTTTGACTAAAAATCGCTTCGAGAGATTTACCACCTTTACGAACAGATTTGATTTAACTGTAAATGTATAAAAATAAACTGTAACTGTAAATTATTTAATATACTTTTCATTAAAAACTGTATGCATTCAAGTAAATATATATTTTTTTCTACGACAGTTTAATAATATGCTCATTATTAGCTATTATTTAATAGATAATAGCACCCATTACTGTACCTGTGAGTAATAATTCATTACTCACGGGCTGAAGTTCGATTCAAATGGCGCATGCCACTTTTAATATTAATCGTATCTATATAAACTGCAAATAAAATTACTTGTTTAATTTAATACAATAATTAAATACAATACTAAACTTGTTATAATACAATAATTAGTGTAATTTATATCAATAATTAACTTCAAAAAATTTTAAGGAATTTTAACTGTAACAATGTCGGTATATTTTTTACGTTTACCTATGTCTTGTTTACTAAAAATTTTGACGTTTATCATTTATTTAAGTGACAGTGACATTAGCGTATTTTGTTTGTGTTAATTGGAATTTATAACTAATATTGTGTTTATTTTTCAAGTTATATTGTGTTAAATATGTTATAACATATTATATATAGTTAAATGTAAGTGTACATTATAACTATATTGACATACGTCCACCGAAAATAGCCATTTCCATTTATTAGATTCACTGACAGTAGATACAAATTTATGCTTATAATTTTTCGGAAACGAATAGAACTTGGATTGACTATTTCTTGTTGTATTTTTACCATAAATAAGAATTGGGTAATAGTAGGCAACCAATTACTTAGCCACGTACTAGGGGCAAACAGCATTTATGTATTTTGATAAATTATTATAATTTAAATCTCGAGTAGTTGATAATTATATATTTTACTAATTAAAATAAAAGAAGGTCGTAGAAAATGTATAGTATTCTACTCGCATGTAATGGTTATTACTCACTCTGATGAATTCATCAGAGTGAAAACTTCATCATCGTGAGTAATAGCCATCATTACATGCTCGTTGAATAGTATACTATTTATTCAAGTCCGCGAACTTGTTAACGCTATAAAAACTGTTACATTACTAAAATGTGGAAATTACTGAGCCAGTGGAAATGGGTAGTTTTACGTAAAAAACTGTTTTTTGAAGTTGCGTTTGAATTTCTGGCAAGACTATAACAGAGAAAAAAATAAGAAAAACACGAAAGTGAGTTAAACATAACATGTTTATTATTTGCGTCGAGTTTAATGTTACTAAAGGCACCTAGCAGCTTAAAGAAACAACAAAGTATATAGTAATGAGTTCCTTAAAGTAGAAAGAGAAAATACAAAATACAACATAATGTAGTGCACTCTTGATGTGAGAAACTATATTAACATTTTCCTTAAAAATTCAAAACAAATTATAAATATTTATGAAGACAAGTAGAAAATATATAATAGAAAACGATAAAACCAAAGACAGCAATCAACGCAACGTGAAATAGCGTTATTCCGTCAAAACATGTGGTTTACGATTCTTGACCTAGGACCGAGTCCTCTATTTATGACCGTCGTGGGTCGGCGGGAAGTCTGCCTTCGTTTGTAGGTAAATGAACGTGATTCAAAGGAAGTCAGAAGCTGATACAAACCCTTCCAAGTCGGCTAGTGACTGCTTCGGTCAGTGCCGGGATAATTTTACTATGGGATCGTCTAATGACGTGTTGAAATTTGTATCATTGTGTGAATGAACCAACTTACTAAAATATCTACCGCCAAGACTGGTTCTATACCTTCGACACTCGAGTAGACAAGCTCTACGGATTGGTCTGACCGAATTTATCAAAAAGTATTTATTAATTTCACAGCAACGTGGGGCGTTAGTCCAGGAACCGAAGCTTTTCACCCCGCAATTTTTACAGAAAGGATCAATTTGCTTGACAATTTGAGAATAATTAGTGGATGGTCCAAGGATCAAAACCTATATGATGACGAAAGGCGCTTTGACCATGGGGGTGGTTGCCACCCCATCTTTGGGTGGGCATTTTTTTATTATATTTTGACCGCAAAAGTTGATAAAAACATTAATTTTAAGCACAAAATACTCTATACATTTTTTTGATAACATTAATATTTTTAGATTTTTCGCTATCGAAAGTGTTAGTTTTATATCGAAAAAAATAATGTTTTTCGATATTATACTCATTTACGATTCACCCAATTTTTACTGTAGAAAAAAATTTTTTAAACCAAGTTCTTGAGAATTAAATATCCTACAGTTTCATATTTCAATATTTTTTCGGGCGCGCGCCAACTCGTAACTCTTAATGACAAACTTTTTCAAATCAAAATGTACACCGGCCAATTCGTAACTTTTTTACTACCTGACCCTCCCAACTCGCAACTTATACAGGTGAATTCGAAACCATTGTTTAATTCTAATACCACAGGTAGTTAATTTAAAAGGTAAGAAATAAATTTGAACAGTAACGGATTAAGCCAACACGGGGCATATAGCATTATTATGTAAGCGAATGGTTCTTGGTTTGCTTAAAAACATGTTGTGTATTATAATATATACCTATAAAAAAATAAAAATTTAAATCTCTTAATAAAATAATTGAAACAATATTATGTGTATAGACAAGGGAGGATCTGTAAGAAAACGTCTATTTGAGGATGTGCGAGGTGTCATTCGGATTTTTGCAGATAAAGTTAGGTGACAACTTCAATAATAATAATTCACTTATGCTCCTTCTCAAATATGCCCGGAACGTTATTAAAAAAATTTAAATATTTAAAAATTTAGAAACACATTGATTTTTTTCTACTTTTTTTGCTTATAACTTTAAAACGATTCATTTTGGAGCAAAGTCGTAGGAAAATAAAATAAAAATAATTGAATTTAGTATGATATACGACTAGTTAAAAATGTCTTAAATTATTACCCTTTCTGTAAAATAGCAAAGCTAGTTTACAAAATAGCTTTCTGTAAAAAAGGGTAAAATACAGTATTGCCCAAAATAAACAGTACTGAAACTGAAACACATATGTATCTTTGTGCGCGCTGTCATAGTTAAATTAACTAGTATAGACCTGCCGAGTAATCTTTAAATAATTACTTATTAAGGCCTAATTGTTAAAAATGGTGTTAAATACAGAGGAGAAAGTGTTTCTCGTGGAGCATTATTTTCGCTCATACGGAATCGGCCGACGTAATAGCGTTGATTGATAAATATAGGAGGAAGATACGAAAACATGTGCATTATTTTGTTTCCTTTACAATCTGCCTGTATAGTGGCGCGCCTAGCGTAAATTTGTTGAAGCTAGCCAAGAACAAGCACTTATTCTACGTGGTCCGTATTCAAAATTTTAACGCACGGTCGCTATCATATTAATCTGTATTAATACCTGCTTTCTGCAAAAACGTTGAAAATATAAATTGACTAGGGAGTTTTTTCACTAGTCTTGACCTCACAAGTAAATACTTTTCGAGTTATTTGCGCCTGAATATATTCATGTTTCAAAAAAAGTATGTTTCATGAGGAAATAAGGAAGTATTTCGCCAAAAAAAAATATTCATAGCAAAAATACAGCTTATAAAAAAATGAAAAAAATGTTTTATATATGGCATATGAAGTCGTAGACTCAGTAAGAGCAGAGTTGTAGCTAATAAAAAGTAGGTTCTTATTCGTCAAATTCCAAATTGAATATTTCTACGTGAAATAACCAAAAAATTAAGCACTTTTCGGGGAAAAATCATCATAACTTTTTTAAATTGTTTAAAAACAGCTTTATTTTTTTAAGTTTCTAGTAAAAGTTGCACACAAAATAAAGTTGATCCCTTTTTTTGTAAACAAAATCTTAAATATCACCTCTTAATTAGCATCCCAGATGAAATTAATCAGACCTATGAATATGACCTTTACACTTTGGGATATTTCGTATCACTGATAATATTATAAAGTTATTTAAAAAAAAAAAAAGGCATTTTTCTTTCAAAACAAAAAAAATTACTGTAAAACTAAATTTACGATAAAACTTACAGATCATGACAAGGCGAAAACGGCGGGTCCGTTGGGAAAAATATTCTCATGAGATTTTTTTGCACAATCACATTCGTGAGACATCCCAGAATAAGGTTCAAGAAGTCGCCCACGTGAAAAGTGGTTCAATTTTTTTAACAATTTTTTTTAATCAAATTGTAAAAATCAATATTTTTTACTCTGACATTTTTTTGTAGGTTTTTTGGACCATTCTGGATAAAAAAGGTCTCTTATTATTTTTCTTTAAAGTTGATCGTTTTCGAGTTATAAGCAATTTAAAATTGAAAAAAAAACGAAAAATGGCGATTTTCAAGGCTTAATAACTCGGTTAAAAGCTACTATTATAAAAGTCAGAAAGTGACTAAATCAAAGTTTAATGTCCCCCCCCCCCCTACAAGATCCTGAAGAAATTTTTGTCATTATTTTATTACTAAGCTGTTATTTTTAAGTAATAATAATGAGCGCCATGCACGAGGTAGGCGGCCATAAATGTGAGTGCAAGTAAGATGCACAATGGACAGCCGGAGTGGCATCTCTCTCGCACTCAGCATTTACGGCCGGCAACCACGTTCATGACGCTCAATATTATTACTTAAAAATAACAGCTTAGTAATAAAATAATGACAAAAATTTCTTCAGGACCTTGTAGGAGGGGCATTAAACTTTGATTTAGTCACTTTCTGACTTTCATAATAATAAATTTTAACCGAGTTATTAAGCCTTGAAAATCGCCATTTTTCGTTTTTTTCAATTTTAAATTGTTTATAACTCAAAAACGATCAACTTTAGAGAAAAATTTTTAGAGACCTTTTTTATCCAGAGTGGTCCAGAAAAACTACAAAAAAATTGTCCGGGCCAAAAATATAGATTTTTGCAATTTGATTAAAAACAATTATTGTTAAAAATAATTTGGCCCACTTTTCACGTGGGCGACTTCTTGAACCTTAGTCTGGGATGTCTCACGAATGTAATTATACAAAAAAATTTCATGTGAATATTTTTCTCAACGAACCCGCCATTTTCGCCTTGTCATAAGTAAAGTAACTTGTGAAGCGGTAACGATAATTTGATTTTATTCGTCTTGAGGGGCCAAACGAAAAACACAAACGACTTTTTTCTTTGATACATTTTAAATTGTGTTTTGTTGTGATTTATAGCATCTCTTTCGAATTAAAAATTTTACGCAAGTTCCCCTTCAGCGGGTGATTTTCACGATTTTTTAAAACTAGGTTTTACAAAAAAAGGACCAACTTTATTTTCAGCGTAACTTGCTTACTTTTAATGCTACAAACTTTTTTAAAAACAAAAATAAAGCTTTTTAAACACTTTAAAAAAGCTGCGATGAGTTTTCCCCGAAATGTACTTTATTTTTTTTTGTTATTTCACGTTGAAACATTCGATTTGGAATTTGACGAATAAGAACTTACTTTTAATTAGCTACAACTCTGCTTATACTGAGTATAAAGATTTCATACAAACGCCATTTTTTAAAGTGAAAAAACTCTAGAACAAAACTTGCTTAGAATTAGTCCGTTTATCCACTTGATAGCTACTAGATAGTATTAGACTTATTGCTAGCTACCTAGCCCTATACAAAGTGACTTTAGAAAGTATACATCTACATTAGAAAACGTAGTGGATATTGAGTCATTCATGGGTTATTTGGATGTGATCATGTATGTTTGGCTTATGGCTATCTTTTATTATATAACGCGTACCATTTGGGGATTAGATATAAGAATTCTATTAAGTTGTTCAATTCAAGGAAATATATAATTTATTAATAATTTTCTATATAGACGAAACTTTCGAATCGAATAAATAACGTTCTTTTAGACTCAAAAATCCAATTAAACGGCATTCCTCAATGGTCTACTCTTAGTGTTGCACTTTTCCTTATTGCAATCAATCACATTGCTAAATCACTAAAACAAAAACAGTAATCATCAGTAAAACTCCAAAGAAGCACATTATACTACCGAAAATCTACCTAAAGAATTTGTTCTTCTTCTTTTTCTTTTATATAGGCAGTACTGCCTGTTTTTCTTCAACGGTGCCTTTCATTCTGTCCCTAAATTGTCATTCCATCTTTTCCTTGGGCGTCCTATACTTCTTCTGGCTATTCTTACTATCCTTGATTCAGACATCCTGCTTAAGCGTTGATTCCACTCTTCTTTTCTATTCTTTACCCAGGCATTTATATTGTCTACCCCACATATGCATTTGATTTCCTCACTTATTACCCTGTCCCGTAGTCCTTTTTCAGCAATCCTTCTTAAGATCTTCATTTCGTTGGTCTCCAGATGTCTTTGTGTTTTGCTTGTATCTGGTCTTGTTTCTGCAGTGTAAGTCATAAACTGGTCTAATAACTGACTCATATTATATTCTGGCCTTTGTTTCCACTCTTAGGTGTTTGTTTTTCCAAATTGTGTCGTTTAGGCATCCGGCCGTTCTACTGGCTTTAATTATTTGTTCTTTAACCTCTTCTTCGATATTGTTGTCGGGTGATAGATTAATTTATTATTAATCCAAGGTATTTGAAAGTCATTACTTGTTGTATAATTTGATTGTCCAATTTGCATTTTATTGATTCTGTGGAAATTACTAAGTTTTTTGTTTTTTTAGGCTGATATTTTCATATTCATTTCTTTTGCGTTAATGTTGAACTCGTGCAGTATTCTTTGTAGGTCGACTTTGCACTCTGCTACTAACACGGTGTCATCAGCGCAACAGAGTTTTTTTATCTCTTTATCGCCCATTTTGTACCCTCTTTTTTTCTTCACTTGTTTTATTATTGCATCCAACTTTATTTTAAACAGTATGGAGGGTTTAGTGAATCTCCTTGCCTGATTCCTGTGTTTGCTTCTATGGGTTCTGTTATTCATTGACTTTCATTTCTATTTTATTTCTTACATGTATGTTTTCTATCAGTTTTATGATATCCAGTGGTAAATTTTTGTTATATAGTAGGTGTATCGTATCTTTTAATTGTATTCTATCAAACGCTTTCTCTAGGTCTATGAAACAGAAAAAGGCTGGCTTATTATATTCTAATGATTTCTCCGCTGTTTGCCTTATTACAAAAACTGCATCGTTACATGATCTTCCATTTCTAAATCCTTGTTGTTGAACCTATATATTTAAGCACCATTATTTTCTCCATAAGCATTTTTGTTGTGAGTTTCAGTATAATAGTGCTCAGTAAATTTATCCCTCTATATTTACTGTGGTCTGCCCTATCACCGTTATCACCTAACGCTATCATTTGAGTGGTTCTCCATTCTTGACGTAAGACAATATACACCCACTCCGACTGTCAGCTTAAACGGCCTCAACTTAATGAAAAATATCTCCCATAAAAAATGGGATGGCGACTTCCAAACTCTTATGACTGTTCACTGAAAGTTGGATTTCTACCTGAGATACAATATGATAAAGTGTTACGTTTGGCTTTTTCTCTTGTATGGAATGAAAGCATGGATATTAAAGGCCGGCTCCATTAAACAAACTTGAAGTCTTTGAAATGAGGTGCCTGCACCGAATGCTTAAAATATCATGGACATGAACGACCTGAGACATAGTCTCAGCATCCGTTATGGCTTGCAAATTGTAGAAGCCTCGGAGGTGTTACCAGAGAAGGTTCCCATTATTTTTAAAATGGTAGGATATAGAGTAACATCTTTTGATGTTGTTTTATGTGCTATTAGATTGAAAACTTAGTTTTTTTTATCATGGACATATTTAGGGACATATTACGAGGAGAACGATATACGGCAACTGGTAATCAAATGAAAGATAGAGGGTAAGAGAGGTCTAGGAAAAGATGTCATGGCTGCGTAATGTTCGCCGAATGATATTAATGAAATTACTCTTAATAGAATAATGTAGGTAATCCTGACTATCTAATATCTCACCTGACGATACAATCCAGGGTGGATGCCTACGCAGAAATACAAGGCACCTTTAAGAAGTAAAGTTAATAATAAATAATTCAATAAGTATACTTAGTCACGATTTTCCCCCTAACTCGGAAAATATCGACCGCATGAAAAAACTTGTAAGAAATTGTAGGAAATCGCAACAACTTAAGTCCTTACCATTTTTTCGAAGAATTTAAAGTGGCCGAGCGGTTTACTTAGTCAATTTTATATTAAGTAAATACCGTTGCAATATCTCCAAACAAAATATACAATCATCAGAAGAGACTGTAATTAACGAAAATACCTACCTAATTTTTTATCAAGATTATGAGGCAAATAAGATAAATGTACAATATCTAAAATTACCCAGTGAGTATTTTTCTCGTTAAATAATTTTTTTATTTGGAATATTCAATGATTTCTTTCAAGAATTCAAATTAAAAGACAAATTACAACTACAATTCTTGTTAATTTAAAAACGAGTTTAGAAAGTAATAGGTGCTAATTTCAATAATTATTTTAAAGATTGTCATGCTCATGCCACTATTATCGTTGAATAGTTGAATGATAACTCAAATATAAATGAATGAAAAGAAATAAATATGTTCTATTATAATCCAGTCGGCCGACCCCAAATTCCGATAACCAAAGCTACCTGAATACGTCTCATCGTTGTCTCAGGTAAATTCAATCTCGTACCTAGAAAGCTGCTAACGCCATCTATTTCTAAAACCACTGGTGTCGTACATAAACGCTCGTTTAGTTTCGTATCTTCTCCCCTATATTTATTAATCAATGGTAATAGTACAAGTCTGCAATTGCAATACGTGTGTGATCAATTCACACAACGCAACGGTTTAATAAACGTTATAATGCTGTAATTTTCAACAACCTTCAAAATTACAGCATTACTTGGACAACGTTTATTAAAACATTGTGTGAATTGATCACACACGTATAGCAGACTTGCACTATTACGTCGGCCGATTCCGTATGAGCGAAAATAATGCTCCACGAGAAACACTTTCTCCTCTGTATTTAACACCATTTTTAACAATTAGGCCTTAATAAGTAATTATTTAAAGATTACTCGACAGGTCTATACTAGTTAATTTGAATATGACAGCGCGCACAAAGATACATCTGTGTTTCAGTTTCAGTACTGTTTATTATGGGCAATACTGTAGTTTCTGTAAAATAGCAAAAAATAGCTTTCTGTAAAATAAATACAAAATAAGGGGGCAAAATAAGCCTCTTTTTATTCAGTGTTTTTCAACAACTTTGGTTGCACTTAGAACCTTCGTAATTCGCACACAAAATCCTTATAACATACTTAAATCGTCCAACAACTTTCTTTAAAATCGACCTGATAGATTTTGCATAATAATTTTGCAATCTAAATTGTTTAAAAAGAGTTCAAATTTTTTAAAAACTTTACATACACTAATACACTTTACAGAATTAAAATCGGATTATCTAAGCGGCCTCAGCACTGCTTTAAAGTTATAAACAATTTTTTGGCTTATAAACAAATACAGTGAGGACGTTTGAGTTGGAATAAATTCATTTTCTGGAGAATGGGTGTCTCTGGAGATAAATCTCGAAATAGTCGTTTTATTTTTAAATTCTAATTTTTTGGTATACATATCATACTAGTGACGTCATCCATCTGGGCGTGATGACGAAATCCATGATTTTTTTAAATGATAATAGGGGCCGTGTGATAGCTCATTCGAAAGGCTATTCAATTTTGTATTCACTGATATAAACATTAACATAACTATTTATACAGGGTGCCCAAAAAAAGTTTTTTGATTCAATTTAATTAAGACAAAAAAATAATGTAGGTAATCTATTTAATGCAAAATACATTTTACTGCAGTCAGAAAACAGAAAAAATGTGAATTTGAAAAATAAACATTGCTTTTCGCTTAAATTAAATGTTAAATGGCTCTTACAATAGCTGAGAACCTGAGTAGCGTACATTATATATCATCATGGGTGAGTGATATGAAAAAACCTCAAAAGGTGGTCGCCAGACATAAAAGGTTGGGAACCACTGGATTACGTCACCATACCCAGATGGATGACGTAACTAGTTTGATGTATAAGCCAAAAAATTTATAATTAATAAAAAGAAAAATCGACCTGTTTCGGATTTATCTGCAGAGTTGCCCATTCTCGAGAAAATGAATTTATTCCGACTCAAGTGTCCTCACTGTATTTGTTTATAAGCCAAAGAATGGTTTATAACTTTAAAACAGTGCTGAGGCCGCTTAGATCATCCGATTTTAATTATGTAAAGTGTATTAGATAGGTAGAGTGCCTCTTTATATGGGACCGTTCAAGTATTACGTAACGCTGGGTGGGGGGGGGGAGGTGTCAAAAATCTACAAAAATTGCGTTGCGTAATAGTTAAACGCCCATTACAGTGCGTTACGTAGGGGGGGAAGAGGGTCAAAAATTTTCAAAAATCGCGTTACGTAATACTTGAACGCTCCCTATGTAAAAAAATTAGCAAACCTCTAAATGGTCTACATTTTGTTCAGAAAGTTTTTAAAAAATTTAAATTAAAAAAAAATTAGATTGCAAAATTATTATGCAAAATCTATCAGGTCCATTTTAATTAAATTTGGTGGACAATTTAAGTATCTTGTAAGAATTTTATAATAGAATTAAGAAGGTTCCAAATGCAACCAAAGTGGTTGAAAAACACTGAATAAAAACAGGTTTATTTTACCCCCTTATTTTGTATTTATTGCTATTTTGCAGGAAGGGTAATAATTTAAGACATTTTTAACCAGTCGTATATCATACAAAATTCAATTATCTTTATTTTATTTCACTACGACTTTGTTCCACAATGAATCGTTTTAAAGTTATAAGCAATGAAAGTAGAAACAAATCGATGTTTTTCAAAATTTTTTAATACTTTAATTTTTTTATTAATGTTCCGAGCATATTTTTACCTAACTTTATCCATGTACACTCATTACGAAATCTGCTACGTATTTCAGCCATTTTAACAAAATTTATTTCGACTTTCTCATGTAACTGGTCCAAGAGATAATACATAAATGATGAATAACTTTTACACCACCTTCAAAGAGGGTAATTTATACAAGTACATATCTGGAATACCGGTATTAGATTATCAACATCGTTAGTAATTACTTAGAAAAGAAAGTTACAAATTCACCGGTACTTGATGGGTTACCGCAAAATTACCTGCGCGTAAGAGTTACCAGTTGGCCTGTAATTAGGATGGGGGATTAAAATAGTTACGAATTAACCGGGACCCATTTTTTCGTATCTCTGATGCGAATCTTTCTATTCTGAAGAAAATGGCATTTTTTACCAAACTACAAAAATTCGTTATTCGCTTTTAACTCCACTTCTTTTAAAAATAATTATTCTAAGCCAGTCAAACTTGTGGAATCTATTAATAATACATAAATAAAGAAGAATCTAAAAACAGCGCTAACTCACATTATTATGCTTCCAATTGGATTCCTTCTTTTCTTTTTTCCAAAAAATATATTGATTTATTAACCGTAACTTTTTATCTTTCATACTAAAAAGTTTGGTAAAAACTAATCTTGTAGGTTTTTACAAGATCTATAAGGTTTTTAATATTAAATCCTTTTAAAATCCTCCGTCGCAAAAAGAGATGACTTTGAAAGGGTTGGTAAAGGCGGTTTTTGCATGTTATTATAAGATTTAATTGTCAATAGCTCACTAAAATTTTGCCGTAAAAAAAATTTTTGCAAACCATGTTCTTGGGAATTAAATAAGCTACAATTTTGTATTTAATTATTTTTTCGTATCTTTGATCCTAATTTTTCTGTTCTGAAGAAAAAAGCATTACTTACCAAACTACAAAAATTCGATATTCGCTTTTAACTCCATTTTTTTTAACTGATCATTCTAAGCCGGTCAAGCTTCTAGAACCTATTAGTAATACATAAATAAAGAAGACCAAATAAGGTCAATGACTAATTTTAATTAGGGTGGTGGGTAGGAGGTAGTTTCCAATCATTTTTTCGCTGAAAAAAATAGGGACTGACTTACTTTTTATTATGTCATTTAATTTTTGAGCTAGAGACTATTCTTTTATTTCTGGAGATAGACATTTTTAAGTACTTTAAATTAGTTTGAACAAGTTATTCTCGAAAAATACATAGTTTTCCCGTCTGTTGACTTTAAAACTAAAATATTTAGCATTTGACGAAGAAGAGCTATCATATAATAAAGTATAGCGCGATTACTATTGGTCTTAAAGAAAATTTAAAAAATAGAATTTGTTTATTTTTTCATAAGGTACATTTTTGTTAAGCGAAGTTTTTTTGATAAAACGAAACCTTTTTGAGTTATTAGCAGAAAACTGATTAAAAACATTGATTTTTTTCGATATAAAACTAACACTTTCAATAGCGAATAAATCGAAAACTATTAATTTTATCAAAAAAATGTTTAGAACGTTTTTCGCTTAGAATGAATGTTTTTACCAACTTTTGGGGTCCAAATAAAATAAAAAATTTCCACCCCCGAGATGGGGTGGCAACCACCCCCATGGTAAAAGCGCCTTTCGGCCTCATATAGGTTTTGATCCTTGGACTATACACTACTTATTCTCAAATTTCCAATCAAATCGATCCATTCTGTAAAAATTGCTAGGTTTTGTCCTATTTTAAGCTTCATTACTTGGACTACGTCAACTATGCTCTCTTTTATTTTCACTATTATATATTTTCTGTTTCTATTTACCTACGTAAACTGGTGAAAAGTGTCACGCCACTCTCCATCGAATCCCGGCTTTATGCTCACGATGCATACAAACTTTTGTGTAGTTAATAGGTACTAGTTGATCATCGTATTCACAATCTAAAGTTTAAAAATTTAGAAAATTTATCATAGTAGGGTAGGCAATATCGTTGTTAGGGAAATAATGTCAAACATAAATAAACATCTGCTGCTGTCAAATCTAAAAGGTGAAAATACAGAAAAGTTTTTATATAGTCGACGACATAGACAGAATAGCGAAAATAGTAATACCAAACTTGCCACCGAAGAAATCTAGAGACGCATACGACAGAGAATAACACAAATTATAAACTCGATGGCATAAAACTGTGTAGGACATATTAATCAAACTGTTATGCTTGGAAACTTCATCGATCTCGCTGAAACGTTTTCTCCGAGTTCTTTATGGTCCAAATATTCGTTAGCAAAGAAAACTTTATGGTAAATAAGAATAACGGAATCCTAAATTATAATAAGTTTAGAGAATATTTGAAGAGATTTGAAGTTGGAGCTAAGAGTTAGGTTGGCTAGGTGCTACGTTTTCTCGACTTTCTTTTATGGAATGGAAGCTTGGACCTTGAATGCTACATCAATGAAGAAACTAGAATTATTCGAGCTGTGGGTGTACAGAAGAATTCTGAAAATATCGTAGACAGAACACGTCACAAACAAAGAGGTTCTGAGAAGGATGAATAAAGAAATGGAAATCTTAAATCATCATCAGCCTTTCTCAATCCACTGCTGGACATAGGCCTCCCCTGTTTGTCTCCAAAGTGTTATATCTTGTGCTTTCTGCATCCAGTTTTTGTTGTCTTTCGTAAGTCGTCTTGCCATCGTGTTGGTGGTATTCCTCTGCCATGTTTATCGGCTCTTCGTCTCCATTCAATTAGTCTGCGAGTCCATCTTCCGTCCTTGATTCTGGCAACGTGTCCAAATCTTAAATACATTCCATCAAAACAAGAAAATTGGAATATCTCGGACATATTACACGTGGAGACAGGTACAACTTGCTCCAATTGATTACACAGGGAAAGATTCAAGGAAAGAGAAGCATAGGGAGACGCAGAATATCGTGGCTGCGCAACCTGAGAGAATGGTACGGATGTACATCAAATGAAATTTTCAGAGCGGCCGTCTCTAAAATCCGAATAGCTATTATGATTGCCGACCTCCGTCGTGGGGATAGCACTTAAAGAAGAAGAAGAGATATTTGAAATACGAGCCAAAATGAATACGAGCCAAAAAAGTTCTGTCTAGAAGAGATCTTTTGAAATTTACATTACACATGAAGCACCGCATGAGACGTTTTATTTGAAGAAAGTTGGATACACATTGGTACATTTGGTGATTGTCGACGGCAAGAACTGGTGAATATAGTAATTACCCACTTAGAAGATAAAAAATCAGATTCTGTGTTAAACGTAGGTACCCGAGACAAAATCCGTCAAAAGAGGTATTTTTACCATTAAGAATTTATTTGTTTTTATGGCCACGTGGTGTTTCAGAAAAAATATTTTCTCTGATCTATAGATTGGATCACTGTACTGCACAATCAGTTGGAAAAAATATATTTGGAAAAATCCTCTTCATCATTGCAAAATATCCGGGTTAGAAGCAATCCTGGCAAGTATACAGGTCACGGTCTGCGTATATCACCAGCAACTCTCCTGGCAGACGCTGGAGCCAGTATGAAAACCTTGAGGCGGCATGTTGGCTGGATGAGTTCGACAGTTCCTGAATGATATACAGTGTGTCAATTTTAAAACACAATGGGCTATATCTCACAAACAAAAG